>NC_036859.1:14600410-14796233 GCF_002910315.2 Salvelinus sp. IW2-2015
TCCCTGTCTTAGGTCAGTTAGGATCACCACTTTATTTTAAGAATGTGAAATGTCAGAATAATAGTAGAGAGAATTATTTATTTCAGCATTTATTTTTTCACACATTCCCAGTGTCAGAAGTTTACATACACTAATATATTGGTAGCATTGCCTTTCAATTGTTTAACTTGGGTTAAACATTTCGGGTACCTTCCACAAGCTTCCCACAATAGGTTGGGTGAATATTGGCCCATTCCTCCTGACAGAGCTGTGTAACTGAGTCAGGTTTGTAGCCTCCTTGCTCGCACATGCTTTTCAGTTCTGCCCACAAATTTCTATAGGATTGAGGTCAGGGCTTTGTGATGGCCACTCCAATACCTTGACTTTGTTGTCCTTAAGCCATTTTGCCACAACTTTGGAAGTATGCTTGGTCCAGAAGCTTCTAAAGCCATGACATCATTTTCTGGAATTTTCAAAGCTGTTTAAAGGCACAGTCAACTTAGTGTATGTAAACTTCTGACCCACTGGAATTGTGATACAGTGAATTATAAGTGAAATAATCTGTCTGTAAACAATTGTTGGAAAAATTACTTGTGTCATGCACAAAGTAGATGTTCTAACCGACTTGCCAAAACTATAGTTTGTTAACAAGACATTTGTGCAGTGGTTGAAAAACGAGTTTAATGACTCCAACCTAAGTTTTATGTTAACATGACTCCAACCTAAGTTTTATGTTAACCTTCCGACTTCAACTGTATATATTACCATTGGTATATTACCATAAGTATTTATATATTCCTGCTACCAGTCACTTTTCGGCCCTGTTTACATATATTTTTCGCCTATCTCGTCTACACTGACACTCTTGCACACTCACACACTCCACTAACACCCACACACMTACACTTACATGCGCACACTCACCCAACACTTACAGTATGCTGCTCCAATACTGTTTACTATTAATATTATTATTTATCCTGTTGCCAGTCACTTTCTCCTAATCTCTGCCTACAATGAATGACAATGAATGAATTGGCAACCCATCAATAATTATTATTACAATTATTACAATAATTCACAGTGATAATTGTTCCAGTGTTCTCTGCAGTGCGCACCACATTAAGAGTAAAAAGTAAATCAATACATAATAGTAAATAAGAATATCCAAACAATAATTATATCCCTAGAGCAGTACAAATATATATACATACATACACTAAATGTGCAAAAGTATGTGGACACCAATTCAAATTAGTGGATTTAGCTATTTCAGCCACACCCGTTGCTGACAGGTGTATAAAACATTGACAGTAGTATGGCCTTACTGAAAAGCTRAGMGACTTTCAACATGGCASCGTCATAGGATGCCACCTTTCCAAAAAGTCAGTTCGTCAAATTTCTGCCTTGCAAGAGCTGCCCCGGTCGACTGTAACTGCTGTTATTGTGAAGTGGAAATGTTTAAAAACAARGGCTCAGCCACGAAGTGGTAGGCAACACAAGCTCACAGAACGGGACCGCCGAGTGCCGAAGCCCGCAGCCTGTAAAAATCAATGATAAAACAAAACAAAATGAAAAACACTTAAAAATAATTAAATATACAGCTACAMACAGTGTATTCGGAAAGTATTCAGACCCCTTCCGTTTTACCACATTTTGTTACGTTACAGCCTTATTCTAAAATGTATTAAATWAAAAAATGTCCTCATCAATCTACACCATGATGACGAAGCGGAAACAGGTTTTTWGAWTTTTTTGCAAATGTATTAAAAATCAAAAACWGAAAYAAACTGAAACCTTAAGTATTCAGACCCTTTGCTATGAGACTAGAAATTGAGCACAGGTGCATCCTGTTTCCATTGATTCTCCTTGAGATGTTTCTACAACTTGATTGGAGTCCACCTGTGTCACAACCTGATSTGTTTCACCTGTCTTTGTGCTTGTCTCCACCKCCCTCCAGGTGTTGCCCATCTTCCCCATTATCCCCAGTGTATTTATACCCATGTTCTTTGTTTGTCTGTTGCCAGTTCGTTTTGTTCATCAAGCCTCCCAGTGGTTTTCCCCTTGCTCCTGTCTTTTTCTAGTTCCTGTTTTCTAGTTTTCCTGGTTTTGACCATTTCTGCCTGCCCTGACCCTGAGTCTGCCTGCCGTTCTGTACCTTGTTACACCACCCTGGATTACCGACCTATGCCTTCCAAGACACCGAGACTGCCTGCTGTTCTATACCTTATGGACTCTGATCTGGATTACTGACTCTGTCTGCTCTTGACCTGTCATTTTGCCTGCCCCCTGTTCTAGTAATGCACTTTTGTTACTTCGACACGGTCTGCATTGAGATCATCTGGGTCTTCTCCTGAAATGTGATAACCTGTGTTAAATTCAATTGATTGGACATGATTTGGAAAGGCACACACCTGTCTATATAACGTCCCACAGTTGACAGTGCACATCAGAGCAAAAACAAAGTCATGAGGGTGAAGGAATTGTCCGTAGAACTCCGAGACAGGATTGTGTCGAGTCATTGATCTGGAGAAGGGTACCAAAACATTTCTGCAGCATTGAAGGTCCCCAAGAACACAGTGCCATCCATCATTCCTAAATGGAAGAAGTTTGTAACCACCAAGACTCTTCCTAGAGCTGGGCTCCCGGCCAAACTGAGCAATCGGGGGAGAAGGGCCTTGGTCAGGCAGGTGAATAAGGCTGTAACATAACAAAATTAAGAAAAAGTCAAGATGTCTGAAAACTTTCCGAATGCACTGTATCTACAGGAGCTCTCTGCATAGGCTGCTACTTAGGGCACCATGGCAACTATAGAAGTSTGCAATATTTGCATTGAGGCACTCCACATCACTCCTGTTTTTAGTGTATAGATTCCATTCATCAAAATTATTTTCGCGCAACAAAAAAATATAACTGCAAGATATTTATGTGATGCTTGGATTTGTACTAGGTCTGTCTTCAATAATAACTATGTTGAGCTATAATGCAATAAGCTGGATAGCTTTCCTCAGAYAAAGCTCAGGAAAATTGAGATAATGTTGTTGGGCTTGGTGATCCTGTCGTATAGCGGGAGCTATAGGCAAGATTTAACACAGCCCCCATGCCATACATTAGAGGATGTCTCTTCATATCAAAATACCAAKGGCGACCCTGACAAACATAGCCTGCCACAAGCCATAGAGCATTCACAGCTGTGTGCCTTTAAGGGGCTATTAATCCCAAGCTATGGCTGCTGAAAGATGAAACGGCTGGCCATAAACCATTGTGACAAACTTGTGCAACGTGAAATGAAAAGGAGCCTGTCGACCTTCGTTAGTCCCGTCTTTTGTTTGAGAGATTTAATTTCCTCTATCATCTAGCTGTATTCCATCCCTTCACCAACACCACTCCTCCTCCTACACCACAATTTATGGCAAAGGGTATGAGGACATTTTATGTTCTCAATGATGATTCACTTGACTGTTCATTGAGATCTCTGAAGGACATTATGGGTTGGTCTGTATGCCAGAGGAGAAGAGACTGCAAAACAAGCCAAAATGTTTGGTGCACTTACTGCTGGTGTTGTCAAAAACCAAACTATCGGGCATGGTTGTAACTAAAAAATTTACACTAAATGCAATATCTGTATCTATACAGTGCACCTGTGTAGTATCACTGGAATAACTATAGTAACAACATTGTATTATGATGTTGTTACATTGTACTTGAGTAATTTGTATTTGAGATTTAGGCATAATAATTTTTTTAAACAAGTGGAATAAGGAACAGTCCCTTTTAAATTAATGCATTTAATGTTTTATCAAAAGGAACTCTGTAAATGTATTTCAATAGAATTGTAGGTAGATGATCACTCAAAAACATTCAATAATTATTGAATAAATACTTGAAGTCAACAGAAGAAGTGGCCTTGAAGATGTTTTCCCCCACCAGTCTGTGAACCATCCTCTAGGTGGCAGTAAAGGCATCACCACACCCTTTCATCTCCTCTCCTGGCTGCTCCAAGGGAAGGGAAGGAAGGGAAGGGGGCAAGGTCAGAGGGGATTTAAGCTTGGCTTACCACCACATGTTTCTCTGCTAGCACAGTCTTGCTTTAAGGCACAGATTATCCCCACACACTGGCTACTGTTACAACAAACCTTTGTGTCTGTGTGGCACAACAGCTCCTTGCTAACACACCGAGATCCGATTGGCCGCCTCACCTATACTATTTCTATCCTACCTAGTCTTGCATGTTTATGTAACCGCTGCCGTTTTTCCTGATCATCAAACAACATAAACGGGGAGAGGATTAAAAAAGAGCAACTTACTCGAAGCTGGATTTAGCGACGGGCTGGCAGGCATATGGCCATTCACCTCTTCCAAGGGCCTGGAGTGAGAAAAGATTAAGAATAACCAGAATAKGTTTTTATTTTTTATTTTTACATGCACATTCTTTGAGTGCCTAGCCGGTTGCCTATACATATGGCTCATACTGTTAAAATTGAACAATCATATCATAAACATGGCACTGGTCTGGTCTTGTCTCCAAGTGGCTCGGCCAATGAGGTAGGAGAGTAAGAGCGTGTAGCCTAATTCTGTTAATGATTTGGCTCTGTGGAAACCCAGGCAGGCAGATATACAGTGCATTCGGAAAGTATTCAGACCCCTTGACTTTTTCCTCATTTTGCTACATTACAGCCTTATTCTGAAATGGATTAAATTGTTTTTAACAGAACTTAAACATGTTTTTAGACATTTTTGCAAAAAAATATCACATTTGCATAAGTATTCAGACCCTTTACTCAGTACTTTGTTGAAGCACCTTTGGCAGCGAATACAGCCTCGAGTCTTCATGGGTATGACCCTACAAGCTTGGCACATCAGTATTTGTTTTTCTCCCATTGAGTTTCTCCCATTCTTCTCTGCAGATCCTCTCAAGCTCTGTCAGGTTGGATGGTGAGCGTCGTTGCACAACTATTTTCAGGTCTATCCAGAGATGTTTGATCGAGTTCAATTCCGGGCTCTGGCTGGGCCACTCAAGGACATTCAGAGACTTGTCRCGAAGCCACTCCTTCATTGTCTTGGCTGTGTGCTTTGGGTCGTTGTCCTGTTGAAAGGTGAACCTTCGCCCCAGTCTGAGGTCCTGATCGCTCTGGAGCAGGTTTTTATCAAGGGTCTCTCTGTACTTTGCTCCGTTCATCTTTCCCTCGATCCTGACTAGTCTGCCAGTCTCTGCCGCTGAAAAACATCCCCACAGCATGATGCTGACACCACCATGGTTCACTGTAGGGATGGTGCCAGGTTTCCTCCAGACCTGACGCTTGGCATTCAGGCCAAAAAGTTCAATCTTGGTTTCATCAGACCAGAGAATCTTGTTTCTCATGGTCTGAGTCCTTTAGGTGCCTTTTGGCAAACTCCAAGCAGGCTGTCATATGCCTTTTACAGAGGAGTGGCTTTCATCTGGCCACTCTACCATAAAAGCCTGATTGGTGAGTGCTGCAGAGGTGGTCCTTCTGGAAGTTTCTCCCATTCCCACAGAGGAACTGTGCTCTGTCAGAGTGACAATCGAGTTCTTGGTATTTGTATTTGTATTTATTATGGCAGCAGCTACTCTTCCTGGGGTCCAGCAAAATTAAGGCAGTTTATACAATTTAAAAACATTACAATACATTCACAGATTTCACAACACACTGTGTGCCCTCAGGCCCCTACTCCACCACTACCACATATCTACAGTACAAAATCCATGCGTACATGTGTGTGTATAGTGTGTATGTTATCGTGTGTGTGTGTGTGTGTATGCATGTGTTTTTGCTTATGTTTGTGTTGCTTCACAGTCCCTGCTGTTCCATAAGGTGTATTTTTATCTGTTTTTAAATCAATTTTCACTGCTTGCATCAGTTACTTGATGTGGAATAGAGTTCCATGTAGTCATGGCTCTATGTAGTACTGTGCGCCTCCCACAGTCTGTCCTGGACTTGCGGACTGTGAAGAGACCTCTTGGTCACCTCCCTGACCAAGGCCCTTCCTCCACGATTGCTCAGTTTGGCCGGGCGCACAGCTCTAGGAAGAGTCTTGGTGGTTCCAAACTTCTTCCATTTAGGAATAATGGAGGCCACTGTGTTCTTGGGGACCTTCAATGCTGCAGAAATGTTTGATATCCTTCACCAGATCTGCGCCTCGACACAATCCTGACTTGGAACTCTAAGGACAATTCCTTTCACCTCTTGGCTTGGTTTTTGCTCTGACATGCACTGTCAACTGTGGGACCTTATATAGACAGCTGTGTGCCTTTCCAAATCATGTCCAATCAATTGAATTTACCACAGGTGGACTCCAGTCAAGTTGTAGAAACATCTCAAGGATGATCAATGGAAACAGGATGCACCTGAGCTCAATTTCAAGTCTCATAGCAAAGGGTCTGAATACTTATGTAAATAAGGTATTTCTGTTTTGCTTTTTTATAAATTAGCAAAAGTGTAAAAAAAAACGTTTTTGCTTTGTCATTCTGGGGTATTGTGTGTAGATTGATGAGGAACAAATATAATTTTATCCATTTTAGAATAAGGCTGTAATGTAACGAAATGTAGTAAAAGGGGCGGGGTCTGAACACGTTCCGAATGCTGCATACATAGGCTAGGCTCAGGCTGAGAGAGAAAGGTTCTATTGCATGAAAAATCAAGGCCACTTATGTTTCCAGTAGAATGCAGGGGAAGAGAAGGAAGAAAATAAATTACCATGCCTGGCATGGCTTTTTTTTAAACCTTCGACCGCAATTTAAAAAAAAACGAATTACACTTGACTCGTCTCAGTGTGAATACTACACCACTTATGAATTCATAACTTCTGTTCTTCCTTTGAAAAGCAGCATGGCAGTAAGGAACACTTGAGCAAAGAGTACAAACGAACCGATTTATGAAGGAGTTGGTGTAAATCTTTGTATTAATAGACAACACTTCAGGCAGTTACATTAACTTTGTTGTTTTAAAATAATACTAATCAGTGTTGTCTGTGGAACATGTTCAGGTCAGGCACTGATGTTTTTGTCTTCATTTTCCATTTTCCAATTTGCACTGATACTTTCAGAGCGGATAGACATAATAAGGAAGCTCCAACACAATTGCATATCAACAAATGACAAACATTATCCACATATTAGCCTAGTGGTTAGAGCGTTGGGCCAGTAACCGAAAGGTTGCTAGATTGAATCCCCGAGCTGACAAGGTAAAAATCTGTCATTCTGCCCCTGAACAAGGCAGTTAACCCACTGTTCCTAGGCAGTCATTGTAAATAAGAGTTTGTTCATAACTGACTTGCTTAGTTAAATAAGAAATATTTTGGGCCGGTTGAGTAGACAGAAAAAAACACCTCTTGACCTTGCAACAACTCTGCTATTGTTCTATAAGTTGGGTTGATGGCGATAGACAGGGAGAGAAGTCTCGGGAGGGCCCCAAGAGGCCTGGACTGTTAGTCCCATGCATGCAGTTGAACTGGCTTGGGTGGAAATCATACAGCAGTGGCCTCCATCTGGCATGTTACCCAGAGCACATCCTGTGGGAGCTTTGGAGAGGGCTGCGCGGCCACATCAAACAATGGCTTCTTGTTGTAAACAAAGCCAGGGCAGCTTGCCTGGGGCTCTCTCTTTCTCCCTCTCTCCCGGCCCGGATCCAGTCTGCCCACTATAATTCTGGAGTCCACATTTACTGAAATGTTATTCAAATTTTCCACACCTGACTGGGCATACTGGACATTGGGTAAAGTCTCATTAGTGTTGGAGAGTAGTGAACTACATATATTTCAACAAGTTATCGAACTACATTTTGCAGTAGCTTGGTTGTAGTTGAACAAAATTGTAATCTTGGTAGTGTTTTCACTTTTTTGCCATGTAGCGGTGTAGCTAACTACTGGAACTACACAATACTTTTTTTTGTAAAAAGAAAAGAAAATATGGGTGAAGTAGGCAATCGTTTCCTTTCTTTTTCAGCATCAGACCTGCCTGATTCTCACTTGAAACAAAGTTATTTTGTTTAATAGGCTAAATTACCCATTCTGTTAACATCTGACTCCAGAGTGATCTGAGTGGGCAATTCCACGATAACATACTGACTTTTAAAGTATGCCAAACAAAAACCATTGATTGCTAAGTTAAACAATTTGGTAGTAGAATGACACATTTTCATCAGTAAAAACACTAACTAACTGGTATGTCTATCTTTATTTGTTACTTCTGTGAACTTTCATTAATGTCCCTCATGAGGGAAAGACATTTAAAAATATCTAAAAGATATGTCGGGTTTTGGTAACAGAATGACACTAAAAAATATTTAAAATACAGTATATGTTGATATTAGTTGGTAGGGGTCTTTAGTTCAACATTATTGTGTTTTAATGTATTTCTTTAATACTTTTTCTGCTAGATGTTTTCTAAGACCCATTTTTAATCGATTTGACCAGAAATCAAAGGCTTTGCTTATTTTAAAAATGTATATATGCCTTAATTTTTCAAAAATAGACCCTGCTGTAATTTGACATTTCATTTCTATGTAAAGGTCACATGTAAGTAGAGCTTTTTACCTGGAAATTCCCTCTTGCAATTTGTAGACTATGACATTTCAGATTTAGATATGATAATTTATCACAAAATAGTTTGGATGTACTAACTTTAGCTAAGTAAACTATATTTTTCATAAGGTTAGCTTTAGTGTATCTTAACTTCTTCCATAGTGAAGTAATTGATAGCTTGGTAAACTATATTTTCAGTGTAGCTTCCCCAACACTGAGTCTGTGCCAACAGGCACACTGTGTCCTTGAGTCATTTCTGTGGTATTATTACACTAAGTGGCGACGCGTCATTCAGGACAGGTGGGGCCGAGCCAAACCTGTTTTGAGCCGCACCTGTTTAGCTTTAAAAAAATAATATATACAGTACTAGTCCAAAGTTTGGACACACCTACTCATTAAAGGGGTTCTCTTTATTTTTACTATTTTCTAAATGGTAGAATAATAGTGAAGACATCAAAACTATGAAATAACACATATGGAATCATGTAGTAACCAAAAAACTGTTAAACAAATCAACATATATTTTATATTCTTCAAAGTAGGCACCCTTTGCCTTGATGACAGCTTTGCACACTCTTGGCATTTGATGGCATGCATACACATTTTTGTCTTTGTTTACCCCACCAAGAATTACATACTAAATTGCCACTGATTACACTGCTCCTTTTTACCAGCGACACACTGAAGCCCCGTTTCCATTAGCACTTTGAAGTCAACCCAGGTTGGGCTGGCCTTGGTGGGCTAGCTCAAATTGCGTTTCCTCTGCCTCCAGAAATGAGAAATTATGTCATGTTGCTAGGTAGCCAATATGTGACTGCAGCTGGCTTCGCTAATGTTGCTGGCTAGCTAGCTAGCAATATGTTGGAAAATGTAATTCACCCTCACCATGCTGTAACTAACGTTACCCCATATTCCTACTAGCTAGCTAAATGATCAGCATCATCGCTAGCATAACAGGCTAGCTAACTGGCTTAATTCCTACCTTGCTTGCCATAGCATTTGCTATTAGCTAGCTAGCTAACCAAAAAAATCAGACGACAGGTTTAATATGATGTTGCTAGCTTTCAATATGACCTGGTCAGCTAAAATTTCTGCATGTTAGCTAACTAACTCTGATTTGCTAGCTAACATTACATAGCTAGCATTCGAGGGCTGACTGTTCTCATAAAAGTTTGTGTAGTGCAAAAATGAATGAAGGATCCAGCTATGCTTGACCATGTGCTTGCTAACACCAACAAGCCCAGATGAGCTAGCTAAACGTGTCAGCATCCAGCAGTGATCAGCTTGATGGTTGCATAGTAACGGCGTCACCAGCCCGAATTCTAATCGAGCTGGCACCAGTTGTGAAACTGGGCTGCGCTAGCCCGGGTTTCCCTCGACCCAGCTCAAATTTGAGAGTTCCATTCGAGCCAGCTCGAATTTGGCCCTAATTTTAAGCAGTGGTGTAAAGTACTGAAGTAAAAATACTTTAAAGGACTACGTAAGTCGTTTTTTGGGGGTATCTGTACTTTACTATTTATATTTTTGACTACTTTTACTTTTGCTTCACTACATTCCTGAAAAGAATTATGTACTTTTTAGTCCATACATTATCCCTGCCACCCAAAAGTACTTGATACATTTTGAATGCTTAGCAGGACTGGAAAATGATCCAATGCATGCACTTATCAAGAGAACATCCCTGGTCATCCTTACTGCCTCTGATCTGGCGGACTCAATTAGCACAAATGCTTCGTTTGTAAATGATGTCTGAGTGTCGGAGTGTGCCCTTCGCTATCAATACATTTAAAAAACAACAAAATTGTGCCATCTGGTTTGTTTAATATAAGGGATTTGAAACGATTCATACTTTTGCTTTTGATACTTAAGTATATTTAAAACCAAATACTTTAAAAAACTTTTGCTCAAGTAGTATTTTACTCTGTGACTTTCACTTTTACTCGAGTCATTTTCTATTAAGGTATCTTCACTTTTACTCAAGTATGACAATTGGGTACTTCTTCCACCACTGGTTTTAAGTGCCAGTGGAAACAGGGCTTGAGAGCAGTTACATCAACTGTTTTGCAATAAAGTCTGTCTACTCTGAAATGACAGTCAAGGATTTAGACTTCCACTACGGTGGCTTAGAATGCTCCGTGTCCACTATGACTAGTATGCTACACTCCACTAGCCATAAAACTAGACTTAATAGCTACCCCAAGGTGTTGCAACAACATTGTCAGTTCATATTGAAAGTCCCTCTAGGGATCAGAACAGGCTTTTGAAACAAACGCTAAACGCTACAACAAACTGCATCCTGCTGTTTCAGCTCAGTGCCACCAGCATTTCCTGCATCTCATGTGGCTGGGTGGTAGGGACTCAAAGGTGACAATGTGATATGTTTTCACAGTATGGCACTCCAGCTTATCCCATGATTAGCGCCACATTGCCGCTAGGAGTGCTGCATGAAGCTCAGCTGGTATACAGTAGGAGGGAGATCAACACTTTAGGAATGATAACGAGAGACTTAAACTCCCAGCTCATTGGGATGTTGTTACAAGGCAGCAGCTGGTAGGCCTATGTATGCTTAGCCATTATCACCCCTAATGGTTTTGATGGGAAGGGGAAACAGGAGGGCCCATCGTTCTCTACTTGGGGGCCCCGGAATCGCACAGAGTTTATTAAGACTCTGTGTTGTTCCATTATGGTYCCTATCTATATTTCACTCCTACTTATTCTGTAATTCTGTGGCGCAACAGCAGACTGCATAATGATTTGGGAAGTTAGTTAATGTTTAGGCATTCCTGATAATTGTTTAATTATGGCAAGCTGGATTCTATTGTTCTGTCTAGGCCCTGTGGGTCCTAGTGTGCAGAGAGCCAGGGAGTGGTTTTATAGGAGAGGGAAATGGAAAGGTCTGGTTCGCTGCCCCACCAATCCCAGGGGCTTCTGCTCGTTTTTCTTTCCATCATAACCAGTGTATCAGGGGCATTCCCCTTTCCAGGTACTCTATCCGAAAAACTAGAAGAGGTCATAATGCCAGAAACTCTGGAGAAGGCAATGAAGTAGTGGATCCGGTGTGGAGTCCCATTTTTACGCTGCTGCTGCTCTCTGTTTGTTGTCTATGCATAGTCACTTTACATCTACCTACATGTACATACCTCAATTACCTCAACTAACCTGTGCCCCCGCACATTGACTCTGTACCGGTACCGGTATAGCCTCGCCAAAGTTATTTCATTGTTGCTCTTAAATTATTTGTTATTTTTCTATTTTCTTCTTTTAAATTTTAAATGTCTTTTTTTAAACTTCAGTTTATTTTAGTAAATACTTTCTTAACACTTATTTTTCTTAAAGTTGCATTGTTGGTTAAGGGCTTGTAAGCATTTCACTGTAAGGTTTACACCTGTTGTATTCGGCACATGTGACAAATACAATTTTATTTTATTTGGTCATACTCTTCTCTCTCTAGAATACGGCATGCTAGAATACAGGATTCAGTGTTCCAAAATCTGCTGTCAGTTGATTGGTTTTTGTATTCCTTCCAGGGAAAGGGGATTAACCAAGATGTCATTTATATTCAGATATATTTTTGCATGAATGAGCTGTAAATGATAATTGACTGAATCATGGCCAAGTATTTTAATATTAACAATTGCAAGATACACACTGCATCAGCTATTTGAGAAGCCACATGCTGTTCTTCTCTCTGTCAGGGGAAGAGGCTATCGTTGACTGGATTTGAATCCATTTGTGAGCACATGTTAAAAGCTTTACATAGGAAACGGGGGGGCTGTGGAGTGTGGAGATTGGGAGCCAGGCTCGAGAGCAGAGGCTAGGAGCTCTGTGGCTATGTGGGGCACTGCTGTGTGTCTTTGAGTAAGAGTCTAAATCTGATTTGCCTCAGTACACCTCCAGCTGGGGACTTTGTTAAATCAATGAGCCACCTTTATATGTGCAAGCTGAAGTTAGTGCCTCTGCTACTACTGGTTCTGCTACTGGTAGTGTGCTACTTCTTCTTTCACTTATACCCAGGGCAATCATTATGAGTGATCGTGGGTTTTGATTGGAAAGTCCCCATGTGTTCATATAGGTAAGCCCATGTCGAGTAAATTCAATGATGTGGTGTATTGGGGTTGTGCCGCAGAGCGTCATGGGGGTTCTATGTGTTGAGATGAGCATGCTCCATTTTCAACTGTTCTGCCTGCGGTTATGGAACCCTGACCTGTTCACCGGACGTGCTACCTGTCCCAGACCTGCTGTTTTCAACTCTCTAGAGAGTGAGGAGCGGTAGAGATACTCTATAATGATCGGCTATGAAAAAGCCAACTGACATTTACTCCTGAGGTGCTGACTTACTGCACCCTCGCAACTACTGTGATTTTATTATTTGACCATGCTGGTCATTTATGAACTATGACCATCTTGGCCAGTTTCTGTTATAATCTCCACCCGGCACAGCCAGAAGAGGACTGGCCACCCCTCATAGCCTGGTTCCTCTCTAGGTTTCTTCCTAGGTTTTGGCCTTTCTAGGGAGTTTTTCCTAGCCACCGTGCTTCTACACCTGCATTGCTTGCTGTTTGGGTTTTAGGCTGGGTTTCTGTACAGCACTTTGAGTAACAGCTGATGTAAGAAGGGCTATATAAATACATTTGATTTGATTTGATTTTGATTCCAGATAAATAGTTGAATTAATTCCTGTCTCCCGTCTCATCATTATTGAATTGTTATAAAGACATGGCTATGAAACCCATGAGACATTACAAAAGATTGTCCAAGAGTAAGTCTGAACCTACGGGAACTATTCTGTCCGGAGGAAGATGTTTTTTACAATTTTGAAACAATGTATTGCTAGCAGAGGCAAGTGCATAGTTGAGTTAGCTAAGAAAGAGAGTTACCATCATCATGGACCGCAGAAAAGGATTCAAGACGGACGTTGGAGCAGAAAACAACGTGATCAAAAAAGGGGGGAATATACAATGAGTAAAGGAAAGGACATTTATTCAACTGTYAAGACAAACTTTGGAAACTAAAAACTGCTAAATGAGCGAATTTAAGGATGAAATGTCAGTGAGTGAAGTGAATGAAGATCATGTGACTGAGGAAAATTTGTTGAGGAAAATATTGAAGTGAGTGACAATCAGGAGCCTATTGAGAAATMAAAAATGACTTGGAATTGTTGGAAACATTGGACAGTTTGATGAAAGTGTTGAGCAGTGGAGCTCATATACAAAGCGGTGTGAATATTTTATTCTCGCAAATTACATTCATGAAGACAAAGTTGTGCCTACATCCTTTTGTGTAATTGGGCCAAATACATTTGATTTACAACGCAGCCAACTAAAGCCAGACAGGCCAGGTAATAAGATGGGGATATTGTGGAAATACTGAAAGGACACTTTTCACCAAAACCACTAGTTACGGCTGAAAGGTTTAGGTTCCACGAAAGAAATCAAGGAGAGAAAGATTCAGTTAGAATGTTTGGTGCTGAATTACATCAACTATCAGAGCACTGTGAGTTTAATGATGTTCTAAATGACACTGTTGGAGACAGACTAGTATGTGGGCAACAGAGTGAAGCTACACAAAAGAGACTATTGACAAAGTAATCTGACCTGGGCAAAGGCTATTGAAGTCAGTGTGTCCAAGGTTCAACAGGAAAAGTGCACAGAGTTGCAACTGAAAATCAGAGACAGGGATATCAAGGCACATGCTTCCTTTGTAGCAAAGTGGGATATCAGGCATTTACGTGCTGGAATAAGAACATGTATTTGTCTGGGAAAAAGGGCCACATCGAATGAGCCTGCAGAAACAAAAAGAGCTCAGAGAACTCGTTGAAGACTAAAAACAAGAAAGACATTCCAATGAAAGAAAACGTGACTTTCACACTGTTGAGCAAGAGAACACAAGAGGTAAGTGACTCATCAGACGAGGAATTCACACTGAATATAATGACTGTTGCTGGGGGGAGGGGATGCACGGCTACCATGTCTCTCCCTTACTAGAGGGGCAACTAGAGGGGCAGCCGGTCTATATGGAGATTGATACAGGGGCAGCTGTATCTCTTATGTCAGACACAGTCTACAAAAAGACATTGAAACACCTATCACTTCAGCCAGCGCACATCACGTTCAAGACTTACACAGATGAATCTGTCGCCGTGAGACATCACTGAGGTCACAGTTCAGTTAAATGGGCAAGCTAAAACGCTGCCACTCTAAGTCGTGAAAGGAGACTATCTATCACTACTGGGACGTTCGTGGCTAGAGAAAATCCCACTGGACTGGTCATCAGTGCGTACAATGACACATGGAGACACAAGCCTACCTGCCATCTAAAATAAACATGGAGAAGTTTTTAATGGAGAGCTGGGTAGCATGAAATACACTACAGTAAAGCTTAGCATTAAGCCAGACTGCAAACCAAAGTTATGAAAGCACAATCCGAAACTTATGCTATCAGACCAAAAGTCAAGGCTGACTTGGATGTTTTAGTCATGAACAGTACTGGAGTCGATAAGCGTGAATTGGAAAAACCCATCGTACCAGTCCTCTAGAAGTATGGTGGAATCAGGATGCCTGTATGTTGAGACTTTAAAAAGTCACAGTTAACCCTGTGTTATCCGCTGAGCGGTATCCCCTACCACACATCAACAACATTTTCACGGATTTAGCTGGGGGTCAAAAGTTCAGCAAAATCGACCTCTGCCGTCAGTAACACAACAAAATGTAGAATAAGTCAAGGGGTATGAATACTTTCTGAAAGCACTGTAGCATTGTATCCCTGGCAATCCACTCAAGATCTGGTCCATTGTCCTCTGGAACAGCACTGGCGCAGCTCCTTTGACTTTTCATTTACGTGCATCTTCAAGTTTTAGGTTATTGTCCTGCTGAAAGGTGAATCTGTCTCCCTGTGACTGTAGGAAAGCAGACTGAACCAGGTTTTCCTCTAGCATTTTGCCTGTACTTAGTTCTATTCCGTTTCTTTTTATTTAAAAAACTTGCCGATGACAAGGATACCCATAACAAGATGCAGCCTCCAGATTCAGCGACCACCATGAAGACCACACTTTGTATACAGTGCATAAAGTTAATTTATTTCCCAAATGTTTTCAGTTTTGCTTTAGTGTCTTATTGCAAACATAATCCATGTTTTGGACAATTTTTATTCTGTGCAGAATTCCTTCTTTTCACTCTATCATTTAGGTTAGTATTTTGGAGTAACTACATTGTTGTTGATCCATCCTCAGTTTTCTTCTATCACATCCTTTAAACTCTGTAACTGTTTTAATGTCACCTTCTGCATCATGGTGAAATACCTGAGCGGTTTCCTTCCTCTCCGGCAACAGAGTTAGGATACGCCTGTATCTTTGTAGTGACTGGGTGTATTGATACACCATCCAAAGTGTGATTAATAACTTCACATTGCTCCAAAGGATATTCAATATCAGCTTCTTATTTTTTTACCCATCTACCAATAGGTGCTATTCTTTGCGAGTCATTGGAAAACCTCCCTGGTCTTTGTGGTTGAATCTGTGTTTGAAATTCACTGCTCYACTGAGGGACCTTACAGATAATTGTGTGTGGGGTACAGAGATGAGGTAGGCATTCAAAAATCATGTTAAACACTATTAAGGAGTCCATGCAACTTATTATGTGACTTGTTAAGCACATTTTTACTCCTGCACCTATTTAGGRTTGCCATAACAAAGGGGTTTAATACTTATTGACTCAAGACATTTCATCTTTGAATTTTGTATTAATTTGTAAACATTTTGAAAAGGTAGTGTATGTAGGCCAGGCTGTAACACAACAAAATGTGGAAAAAGTCAAAGGGTGTGAATACTTTCTTAAGGCGCTGTACTTGGATGACATCCTCATTACTGGAAAGGACGAAGAGGACCATCTCCAGAACTTGGAAACCTTTCAGAGGTTTAAGGACTACAAACTGCGAGTTCATAAGGAAAAATGTGCATTCCTCCAATCTTTGGTTGAATTCCTCGGACATTCACAAGTCTCTGTCAAGGCTATTTTGGATGCCCAAGCTCCTCAGAATGGAGCTATCTATGTTCTTCCCTGGGGTTATTGAATTACTACAGATGTTTTATTCCGAGTTTAGCAACTAAACTGAAACCACTGCATCAGTTGCTTTGTCAGGACAAAAAATGGAAATGGACAGAACAATGCGAGGAAGCATTTGTGAAAACCAAGGAAACACTCCTGAAATCTGAGGCATTGACTTACTTCGATCCACCATCCAAGTAGCTTGTGATGCTAGTCCCTATGGTGTGGGAGCAGTCGTGTCCCATATCATGCCTTCTTGTGAAGAGAAGCCGATCTCTTTTGAATTGAGGACATTGAACAAAGTAGAAAGTAACAATGCACAGAAATAACAAAACGCCCTGTTCATTGTTATTAGAGTTTGTACGTTTCACCAGTGTCTGTAAGGGAGGAAGTTCACCCTTCTTACAGATCATCGCCCGCTGACAAGAATCGTTGYACTGCATACTGGAATTCCGTCACTTGTGGCAAGCAGAATACAAAGGTGGGCTTTTGTCAGTACACACCTATGACATCAAGTACTGCAAGTCGGAACTGCACTGCAATACAGATGGACTTTACAGGTTGCCATTACCTGTGGTCAAGCCAGAGTCACACAAAGTGGAGATATTCTACTTCAGACAAGTGTAAAACACACCAATCACTTCAACAAGTGTGGAGAAACACCAGGAATGACCCGATGTTATCTGAAGTGGTGGACATTATTAACAAAGGTAAAGCCGCAGGAAATGCTCCAGAACCTTACCTTTCCAGGAGAACTGAACTGTCAYTACAGTCCAGTTGTCTGCTGTGGAGGAGAGTTATCATTCCGCCTTCGCTGAAAAAAACAGTGTTGCAACAGCTACACTCAGGTCATTGTGGCCTGGATAGGATGGAAGCATTGGGGAGAAAGTGAAAACATGTTCCTCGTCACATGCTTTTCATGCATTGGATTGGTCTGAGGAGGTGTGGCAATGCATACATGTCAACTTCGCAGGTTCATTCGAAGACAGAATGTTTCTCGAGGTCGTGGATGCTCAAATCAAGTGGCCAGAGGTTGCCATCATAGAGTGTAGTACTTCAGAGAAGACCATCGAGAAGCTTGAGAAAGTGTTTATTTAGTCGGTTCAGATTGCTTCTCCAACTCATTAGCAAGAGTGGACAGCAGCTAGTGTCCTGAAAAATGGCAATATTCCTACATGTGGATGGCGTACAACACATCAGGTCCGCACCGTACCATCCATCTACCAACGGGCTGGCGGAGAGGTTCATACAGACCATGAAACATGCCTTAAAAGCTTATTAGAGTCAAGGGACACAGGAACACACCTCATGCAACCACCAAGGCTTCGCCTACATCGCCACTCATGAAGAGAGAGCTAAGCACAAGCTTCCACATACTCAAACCTCAGAACGCAAAGGACGTGCAACGTCAACAAGAGATTTATGTCAAACGTTGTGATCTGAGAGCAAACAACAGAGCTTTCAATCATGCCATAAACTGCCAAAAAGTTAGTCCTGGTAGCTATGTGGTTATTTAACTATCTGCATTGATCCTTTTTGCACTAACCTTTTTTGACTCATCACATACGCTGCTACTACTGTTTATTATCTGTCACTTTATTCCTATTTATATGTACATATCTACCTCAATTACCTCGTACACCTGCACATCAACTCGGTACTGGTACCCTGTTTATATAGCAAGTTATCATCACTCATTGTGTATTTATTATTACTTTTATTATTATGTGTTTTACTTTTCTATTACTTCTCAATTTTTTCTCTCTCTGCGTTGACGGGAAGGGTCCGTCAGCATTTCACTGTTAGTCTACACCTGTTGTTTATGAAGCATGTGACAAATACAATTCTATTTGAGGGAGATACTGTCTTAGCTAGGAAATACCTCAAAGGACCAAAGCGGGTTCTTGCTACGGTCATTGCTCAGACTGGTCCTGTGTCCTACACTGTCCAGACTGCAGAGGAGGTCATCTGGAAAAGACATACAGATCAGTTACTGTTGAGTAAAGAAACACATACAGAAACACCAGTCATGAGTGGTCCAGAACTGTTACACCCTGACCCAGTAGTCTTCACCTTGGGCCTCACAGTCACCTTCTCAGGATTATTTATGTAGAAGAGGAGGAGATGTGGTATTTTGGGGTTGTGCCAGAGCATCAGGGGGGATCTATGTGTTAAGATGAGCACGTTCCAGATACATAGTTGAACTAATTCATGTCTCCCATCTCATCATTATTGAATTGTTATGTGGTTATTATGTGATGTGGTTATTAAACCCATGACACATAAAACAACACATTCTATTTCTGGTTCTTACTTTTGGTATTGAATTAACTCCAAATGAAATATTTTTTCCAGGTATCTGTTCCTAAAACAAACAGCATGCGTATTCTTTTTTCTATTAATCTGCAGTTACTCCAAATAAAGAACAACCCTATCCCTTCACAGAAAGGCTCAGAATACATCCAGCTTTGAATCCCACTTTAGAATGCCGCTGGCTGCTGCTGGTGGGTTCAAGGAATCCTACATGCTATGCTGCAGCCTTAGACCATTGGTAGGGGAGTCTCTGAGAGAGAAGAAACAACCATCCTCACTCATTGCTGGTGGCTGTTGCCTTGAACTGCAAAAACATGTTAGTGAACCGAAGCAAGCGCCTCTGAAAAAAAAAAATTTATTCAAATGAAATGAGGTCCGGCAGATGGTGTGAGGGGCCATGGGCTTGCGGCAGAAAACTCCTGCTCTCTACCTCTATGACTCCGCCTACAAAGAAATAAAAAAGTTCAAAGGGAATCAACGATCGTGACGGATCTCATTATCATATTCCAAATGAGGGACTTTTAGAGGCAGAGAGAGGGAAAGAAATATTCCTCACAGGAACAAATCAATGTAGGCCTATGCTGTGTACACACAATGCAGCTGGCTGTTTCACCAACTCAATGCTTCATTTCCACTACATAGGAAGTAAAGGAAGAAAGCTCAGTTAGGAAAATGCTAGTGTCTCATGAATATATTTGTAATTCAAAATATACAGACATACAGAGAGCTATTCCTTCCATTACATTTTTCATTTGGTCTCCAATAAAGTTGAGTTGCAGAGTATAGCGTTGACTTGGAATTAAAGGCCCCAGAGAACAAAAATACATGTCATATTACACAACATACATGGAATGGGTTTCATGTGACAAATTAACTCCATTCATCCATTGTATGAACACAAGTGCATAATGAAGCTGAGYGTTTGAGACACATCTCACATACCACGTGCCAGAGCACTGTAAAATAGAGACATGTGCTGGGTGAATCCAGCAGAAAATCCAGGCTTGCCTTGTAAAAGTGCTGAGAGCTCTAAAGCTTCCCTCCAGACGCATAAGACCTCTGCACCTGTCCAGGGGTCATTCATGTGTTGGGTTGAAGCCATTGGCACCCAGAAACATGTGCTGTATTCAACGGATCTCATGCTGTCTGTCTCTCTACCTCTGTTTGGTTTCCCTTGACTTCTCTAATGTTTTTAAAATTCTTCCTACAAGGAGATCTCTTCCTAATCCTCTTGGTCTTCTCCCATGGAGCCTAGCTACAGCACCACCCCTTCTCTGATTTGAAATATTGTACTGAGAAATGGTCTGTTCCCCCCAGGCAGGGACTGTATTTCAAAAACTGAAATCTGAGTGAATTTTTCTGAAGTTCCCTGTGGTGCTGTTCTTTCGGACCACAACAGGCCACAAATCTGGCAATGGTTGCTGCCTCTCTGAGTACAACTATAGAGGATCATTCTACCCATTAAAATACAAGAGCAATCTGGTTAGGGATGGAATGCAATAAAGTATAAAAAAAGCCAAATTTGACTTTACACAAATGACCTCAAAACATCTAAGAACCTAAAAAGAGATGTATGGGAACAACTGGATCAGAGGAAGCATTTATTTATGGAATATGACAGAATAATGAGTTCCATATCCGTTGGAAGGTTTTACACATAATCATAGAAAACKTTTCTTTATAATGGAAAAAAAAATGACTTGCATTTCTTGTGATTATCATACACATAATTGAATGGCAAGTGGACAAACCTCCTCGCCAACCATTGGATTACTCCAGAAAAATAAAAAAGATTTGGGAAATAACATCATTCTAGTTCATTAGTTAATTGTGCATTGAGTACCAACTCTCTTAATTAAATTAATTGCCATTTATTTACAAATAATTACAAATAATTATTCTGCTTATTACTAACTAACAGAATGGAATGGAATGTTTCCCTTTTACCCTCTCCATACTCACTTGTCCAATTAACAAAAAGTCAAGACTTGAATAAACAATCATGTATTTAAGTCTGTTAAACAGGAACACTTGAATCTGACTTGGCAACAGATTATATCTTTGTTCTGCTAGTATGAAAAATAGCCCTCTGTACATTGAAGAAAAGACCACTACAGAAGAAAAATACCATGGTTGCAAAAAATAGCAACTCCTACTTTCTTGGCAGCAATCTCCCTTTTTCCTATTATTCACGTTTTTTTCAGGATTAATGACAACTGTGTTCTAAAAGAAAGAGAGAGAAGGAAAGAGAAAGGAAGAGAGAGACACTATTATTTTTTCCGTTGATCAGAAAAGGGAAATGAACGAGGGGTTATGGACCTGGAGAGACCCGTTTGAAAACCAGGATGTAAAAAGTCCAGAAAATGATAATACTGGAAGTATTCACTGTTTTAGTATTTTATCCACTATATTTGCTGGAGAGCAGATAAGCTGCTTAAGAAGTCAAAACTGGTCCTAGTTTGAGTTTTATCCAACTGCATCATGATCATGATCCAGGGGGAATCACTGTGATYCTGTGCCACCGACCGACTGAGCTAGCACAGACCTAGACAACAGTTTCATATTCCTGTCAGTTTGTGACTCGTATAGTAATTCTCAACGGAAGTTTGAAGGATTACATTTAAGAGGTGCTTCCCAGGCTTGCCTTGTAAATTCTTCCTTCCCACTTTACAGAAGGTACTCCACAGTGTTCTAGTGGTGTGAAAGGGGAAAGGAAGCTGGAACCACTAATATGTGAGAACAATATTAATTGTGAACAAATGTTTCATTGTGTTGTTATAATAAGGTTGGTAGCAGGACGTGAAATCTTTGTGGAATCACAATGCAATGCTCTCTCAATGTGCTGTCTCGCTAGCTAGCTGCACTACATGGCCAAAAGTATGTGGACACGTGCTCGTCGAACGTCTCATTACAAAATCATGGGCATTAATATGGAGTTGCCCCCCCCCTCTTGCTGCTATAACAGCCTCCATTCCTCTGGGAAGGCTTTCCACTAGATGTTGGAACATTGCTGCAAGAACATTAGTGAGGTCAGGCACTGATGCTGGCCAATTAGGCCTGGCTCATAGTCGGCGTTCCAATTCATCCCGAAGGTGTTCGATAGGGTTGAGGTCAGGGCCCTAGCCCGAACCATGAAAAACAGCCCCAGACCATTATTCCTTCTCCACCAAACTTTACAGTTGGCACTATGCATTCGGGCAGGTAGTGTTCTCCTGGTATCCGCCAAACCCAGATTCGTCAGTCGGACTACCAGATGCTGAAGCGTGATTCATCACTCCAGAGAACACATTTCCACTGCTCCAGAGTTCAATGGTGGTGAGCTTTACACCACTCCAGCCGATGCTTGGCATTGTGCATGGTGATCTTAGGCTTGTGTGCGGCTGCTCGGCCATTGAAACCCATTTCATGAATCTCCCGACGAAGAGTTCTTGTGCTGACGTTGCTTCCAGAGGCAGTTTGGAATTTGGTAGTGTGTATTGCAAATGAGGACAGACCATTTTTACGTGCTACGCACTTCAGCACTCGGCGGTCCCGTTCTGTGAGCTTGTGTGGCCTACCACTTTGCGTCTGAACCATTGTTGCTCCTAGATGTTTCCACTTCACTATAAAAACACTTACAGTTGTCCGGGGCAGCTCTAGCAGGGCAGACATTTGACGAACTGACTTGTTAGAAAGGTGGCATCCTATGACGGTGCTACGTTGAAAGTCACTGAGCTCTTCAGTAAGGCCATTCTACTGCCAATGTTTGTCGATGGAGATTGCATGGCTGTGTGCTCGGTTTTATGCACCTGTCAGCAATGGGTGTGGCTGAAATAGCCGAATCCCCTAATTTGAATGGGTGTCCAAATACTTTTGGCCAAGTCGTGTAGGTAGCTAGCAAATGTAGCTGCACACAATAATACCAAAGGCCATATCAGCATGTGAAGTAAATAGTTAGCTGTAAAATCACATAAACAAACTGTGCTAGCAATTTAGGAGTCTACAATCTCACCATGTTCAGCCTGCAGATCGATGTGCCTCGCAGAGTGGAGTCTGACATTCGCAACGGACATACAACGGCACTACCTCAGATACACATGAAAACATGAAATGACCCTGGGAATCGATAGAACAGCGTTCAGAGATGCACAAAAACAATATAACATAATTACAGCAGGCTCTTCCCCCCCACCAACTTGCCAAATCCCTTCTTCATTTTAACTTGTGAACTAGAACAGAATAGAAGTGTCAAAGTGACATTGACAAGGCCACTGGGGCTGCTATGGGTAGGTAGAGAGAGAGGGTCCCAGGCCCAGTCAGGCACACCCTAGCTGGGATGGGTGAGGAGGATGACCACCCTGGGTGACTGGGCCAATTTACAGTTACAGCAGCAGCCTCACCCCCACCAGCTGATTGCAGGGCAGCAGGAGGTGTCGGCGAGTGAGGGTGTCAGACACAGGGAGGGTATGATCCAATGTCACACTGCTCACCTGCTCTCTGCAGGTTTCTGGAAATGCAATGTACTAAGCTTTGTGTTGTACTGCAGGGGCATGTTCAACAATACCTCCCCTGCTGTTATCAAGGGGATCACAGCATGAGGGCAAATGATACAATGTTAACCACAACAACAACAACACAAACAACAACGACAACCTTGACAATACTGATAATTAGGGCTGGTCGATTTTGACCTGACCAGGAAAAACTCAGGATGCAAGATAAATAATAATAATAATAATTAATAATAACAACATTCTCTGGGCAATATTTCTGAATTATATTACATTTTGTTGGGCCTTCAAAAATGGAGACTAACAAGAAGCACCCATCAAGTCTGAATAAAAGCAATGAAAATGAGAACGAATGAAGCCAAAGATGTGGCATAATCCACAGCAGATTCTCCATAAGGCATTGTGGAGCGGCTCTCCAGTCTCTCTCCAGTTCCTCTGCCTGTACTGTTAACAAGCTTCTTCTGTGACCGGGGGAGAAATCTGCTGTGGATTAAGCTCAAACAAGGTGGGGGTAACCTCCCTCCCTCCCTTGTGCCCTCCCTTATTCCCTTCCTCCCTCCCACTTCGGGGGAGGCACTGGCATGCTGATCTTCACTGGAGGGCCAGGGTAAAAAAAACARTGGGGAGCAAATGGGCCCCCCACCCTTGGCTCACTTTTTAACCAGTCAGGCCTCTGCAGCACAACCCAGTGTGCACGCAAGGCAAGCCAAAATAGATCATGAGGAATGTTAGCCTAGAAAATGAAAATCACCACTACCAAGACCAAGCTGTTCCGGAGCACTGGTCCAGCATTTACATTCCACAGCAACCTGGAGTGATTTATTGCAACAAAAAAAGACAGGTCTTCCAGAAAAGACATTTAGCAACCACAGCTGGTTAACGCCAACTGGTTGTGACTGCTGATGAGTAATGACATCCCTTTGAATTAGAGACTTTGTTCTTGCGTGTCTAAATGATGGATCACTCCTTTGAATTATTTTTCAAGATGTGCTAGATAATCCATTTCATAATTTCTTCCTGCAAGATAAAAAATAAAAAATAAAACAATGTGATGTATTTCCTTTCTCCAGTGGGGTCGGTCGGGTGGTGTTATCACATTTCCTGGGCAGTCGGCAGAACTGGAGCAAGTCTCAGTCCACTCCTCCTCAGCACAGCCCAGTGTGCTGCTCCCCAACAGTAGACCCAGGGTCCATACAAACCCAATTAAGAATCAATTTCAGCCAGTGTCAGACAGTCTGGCGCCCGGAGAGGGGTAAATGCTTTTGATATGAACATTTTATCGTTGTCTCACAGTCTTCCATTGTCTGAAAGTCTGGCATGTGTAAAGTATCTGTCATGAGGTCTAACGCCTGAGCACTACCGCACTACCACCAAGTCAAACAGCTCAGCTTGCTTCCCTGTCTCCAGTCCACACATGGTATGCATACAAAAGSGAACACTGAAATCCAACAGTGGAGAAATATTAATATGCTAAGCGATATATCCGATTGAAAGGCATAAAAGGCATACAATAGTCAAGCACAATGAGGTTTTGACAGATTGTTTATTGGTCAATAGCGACCATGTTGTTTTAGGTACTAGTCTGGGAAAAAATTGCGTTGAGAGACCTTTTTCCATAGATGCCACATATGTCACGTCCTGACCATAGAGAGTCCTTATTTTCTATGCTGGAGTAAGTCAGGGCGTGACTGGGGMGTTAGTCTAGTTTATTATTTCTATGTGGGTGTTCTAGTTTTCATGTTTCTATGTTGGTGATTTGTATGATTCCCAATTAGAGGCAGCTGGTAATCGTTGTCTCTAATTGGGGATCATATTTAAGTAGTGTTTGTTCCCACCTGTGTTTGTGGGATATTGTATTTTGAGTAAGTGTATGTAGCACCTCTYTAGTCACGGTTCGATATTTGTTTATTGTTTTTGCTAAGTTTCACTATTAATAAATGATGTGGAACTCAACATTCGCTGCACCTTGGTCCGTTTCTACAAACGAACGTGACAACATATCAAGTTTTATGCAGATTGGTCATTCCGTGCCAGCAGAGTAGTGTTTTTTTTATCCACAAAATTCAAAATGGCGGAAAATACATAATGGCGGCCCTAAAGGGTACCAGAAGTAAATTTACATTGGAGAGGGACCTATGTACTGAATTTCATGACTTTAGGTCGAATGGAGTGAGGGGTTTGCATTTTCAATCGCTTGTTATAGCGCCACCATCTGGTCAGTCAGTGTAATTTTGTAAATGCCGGTACTCTGCGGAAAGACACATCATTCACCCAAGTTTCATCAAACTCAGGCCAGTGCTGTCTGAGATATTGCGTGTGACGAACGTACGAACATATTAACGGACGGAGACAGATCCACAGCCCCTCCCCGATTTAATTGTGTGGGACAATGAAGAAAACAGCCAGCACTAAACACATGGGGAAATAACTGGGCTGACCAATAAAACCCCACGGACACCTTGGTAAATACTATTGCAGCTTTCATAAATGACAATAAAAATGCACATTCACATTTGCCATCTGGGCAATTTTGAAGGCCATATGCGAATAGAATAATAATGGATTGGATTTATACAGGCTTTTCTAAGGAGCTAAAAGTGCTTCATATTGTCAAGGGAGAATCACCTCATCCACTACCAGTATACAATATGCAATCACATACATGCAATACATGCCTACAGTGCAGTGTTTACATCTACTCATGTTATTAATTTGTCTGTCACTATGAGCCTCCACGCACAGGAAAAGAAAGGATATTATAATAACATTAGGCCTACACCCAATCACAGTTCTGCGGGTTCCAACAAAGACAACTACAAATAATTACTAAATAACCATGTAGCAACATGTTCATACYATATTGTAACTATAGTAATAACTGTGTTATTACACAGGTAGGCTYTAAGGGCAACTTCACATAAAGTGTTACCTAAACATAGGCATTTGCTGAAGAATAGAGCATTACATAACTGGCTTTCCACACATATTTCCAATATGTATCAATGTAGCACTTGTTAAGATAAATTCAAAGACAGAATCTATAGCACACATACCTTGAACTGTATATATAAAAAAGATAAACTTAGATCTGGGTCTCTGCACACTTCTGACAGGTAGGGGGGAAATGACATATTGATTCCTAGCAGTTGAGATGAGAGCTTGCACTTACAGTACATGACTCCCTACAGAGTTTTGTCATCTGCACTCCTCTGACATCCTCCATTGTACAGTTCTATTTGTGTTTCTATACTGTAGAGGTTGAGAAATATAACGGCTGTCCTTTACAGAAGCAGAGCTCCGGCACAAAAGGAAACATTTACTCAGCCTTCCATAGGAGCTGTAACAGACAGGGCTCAAGGCTGTGCACACAGGAGAATGAGCAGGAGATGAGAGCCATAATCATATAAAACATAAAAGGTCCTAAAGTCAGTGGAGGGCATTGAAGTTGTTGGCGTTGTTATTGATTAAACTATTGACATCACTTTTAGAAGGCTTAGACATAGAGTAAGTCAAGTAAAAAGACATAGCAACAAGGAGGAAAAGAAAATCGAATGCCCATAAATTGTCAAATAATTACTAACATAATTATATTTGGGGATCTGTGGAAAGTCTCTGCAGAATGATTGAACCAATATTTTTTTAAGAATACAATTATGTATTCATTCCCTCATAAACATTTGCACATGAGGGGTCTCATGTGCAAATGGAAGTGCAGGATGAATTTATGGGCTATTTAAGTTATTTCAGTTCGTATMAAATGTTTTAGGTTTCATTACATTCTATAAGGAAAGTATAAAATGACAGAGATACATACATCTATGTTTTACAAGCCTTGTATACTTCAGTCGACATTTRTTTTCCGATTTTTTTCCCGAGTCAATTCTCTCACTCTGTTTTCATTAAAGGCGCTTATTACCATTTCAAATGACTGAATCGTTTAAGTCATGAGAACATAGTGTGTGCCTCTATGTTTGGTGTTTGGTTTTAGGATTTATAGTTTCTGTGTGTCATGGCTAAAATATATGGTATGCTTCTGAACTCCAGGTGCTAAAATTAGAGACAGTCCCCGAGCCTAGAGCTCCGCCTTGAGTAACAACAGATTCCTTTTTCAGTGGCACGCGAAGATGATCCATTTCCTGGTTCCTAAAAAGTGAAACCTTAATCATGCTACAACGTTCTGATGGCTGGTAACAATGCTCTGAGAATTAGCTATGAAAAGTAAAACAAAGGAAAGGGTGCCTTCTTTGACTGTGTGTGTGTGTGTGTGTGTGTGTGTGTGTGTGTGTGTGTGTGTGTGTNTGTGTGTGTGTGTGTGTGTGTGTGTGTGTGTGTGTGTGTGTGTGTGTGTGTGCGTGTGAGATAATTTCGATGTATCCATATATTTTGTGGAAGCCCATAGCAGCACAGGCTAATGCACTGTTGAATGGAACTGTTAGACACTGTAAATCTATTTTTTCTTTTTTTCTTCCTTTCTTTCTCTTTCTTTCACTGGCGAAAGGGGCATCTGTTTCCATTTAGCTGCATATGCTTGGGGAGAAAAAAATAAAAAGAGATCAGACTCACAACAACCGAACCTTGACACCATCGCACTCCCCTGAACCAAGTCACATAACAAAACCCCACACAAGTAAATAAAAAACCTAGCAAGGAAAGTAACATTGCAATGTCTGCAAGTCAATAGTTTACACAGAAAAAAAGGTTAACTATTTTCAACTTATTAAAATGTGGTCTAAGGTGATTTTTTGTTGTTGTTGATACACATGGCATAGATTATTATATCAACAAAGATCAGGGACATATTCAATGATCAGAATGTTGATATTTGAAGTACAGCCCAAATGTTTGAAAGATATCAAATGTTTTCCCAGTTTATTTGCATTCTCTATAACATTTCACTTACGTCCAAAACATTTTTGGATGACAGAGGGAAGGAAAAGTTCTGTGAGCCAAGGAAGATCTTGAGAGTGGACAAATCTGGGTCCATGTTGCTTGTCAGATGTAATCCGATGTAGAGGCCTGGATTCTTTTTCTGTGCTTGATCTAACTTGTGTCATCTGGGCTGCCTGGCTGGCTGCAGTCAGAGGAAGTCCTATGAGAATAGAGGAGGAAGTCTAGACATGGGTTTCAGAAAAGGAGAGTTAGCAGTATAGCTGTGCGCTTTTGAAATACAAAAAAAAATAGAGTGTTGTAGAGTGTTGCAAGTTCCACAATTCACTTGATGATTTAAATTCAGTCAGATCTAAGATTGAACATTTGATTTTGAATGTGGAACTTGTTGCCCTGTATTGTGAATTAGAATGACTTCATCATGAACAAGATGATGAACATAATCACCACACAATTTACTGATACAATAACATTTTCCCTAACATTGCCAATCTTGAAAAACTGACAGGCGGTTTCTCTTCTTGCGGTCCAAAATTAGCTTGCCTTTCAGGTGGTTTTATCCTTGAGCTTTATGGGAACATGTTTGGTACCACGTGACAACAATGAGACTAAAAAAGATGCACACAAATATGTTGTGAAATGGAACTGGCGTCGTCTGAACACAGACTGAGAACAGCAGTCAGTGTTTATTGTCTGAATGGAACAAGCATTTATCGAATGCCAGAGCAAATCCCTCAAACCTTCTTTTAGAATATGTGTATTCTTTCAATGGATGTCCTTTTCCCTCTCTCACTTCAGATTGCCTTTGAATGTTGGGGCTTTTGATCATAATAAGTAAAACCACTGAATAATGACTCAAGACATATTTACCACAACACTCTCTTGTACCCTCTTATTAACAGCGTTAAGGTTTGTTGAAACGGTCCACAATCCTGCATGAGGTTTTGACAATAATCTGAACAACACATTTGGGAGAAAAACACATCCATGGGAAGCAAAATCAAAGAAAATATGTAGGGGTGGAGGAATGGGAGACGTCACATGGGACTTTTTGGGGGGTCTTTTTCCGACAGCCCCCAGAAAAGGCAACATAAAAGGTAGTTGTCAAAGACTTAAGCATAGTATCTGAAGACAACCAGTACTGGTGCAGAGGCAGCAAAGATTGAACTAATCCTCAGATCATTTTTCAAAAATATAAAAACTGTATGGTATATTTACTTCTTACAGACTACAAGAGTGTTAAAAGGTTATCTCAATGTGCTTTGTTTGTTGTACACTTTAGTAGAAGAAAATGTGTACTGTGAAATTGTGAAATGTGTCGTGCAGATGTTTCACTGAAATGCAGTCAAATGATAAATAACCTTGCCTGAGACAACTCAAAATCAAATCAAATCCAATGTTATTTGTTACATGCTTCATAAACAACAGGTGTAGACTAACAGCGAAATGCTTATTAACGTGTCCTTCCCCACAATGCAGAGAGAAAGAAAATAGAGAAAAAATAGAAATGTAAAACACGTAATAATACAAMAAATAATAAATACACAATGAGTAATGATAACTATATATACACTGGGTAGCAGTACCAAGTCGATGTGCAGGGGTACGAGGTAATTGAGGTAGATATGTACATATAACTAGGAATAAAGTGACAACAGGATAGATAATAAACAGTAGCGATAGCATACAGTATGTGATGAGTCAAAAACGTTAGTGCAAAAAGGGTCAATGCAGATAGGTAAATAGTTAACTAAATAGCTACATGGACTAACTATTTAGCAGTCTCATGGCTGTCATGGAAATTCTAACCAGAAAGGAGAGAGACTGTTGATTATTCAACAACCTTTATTTAATTAAGATTTGCAAAACTGAGACTGGTCAAACATCACCTCAATGGTGTATGGTTGAAAGCCCAACAAAGAGGAGTTGTGTCTCAGTTTATATACATTGCCGGTCAAAAGTTTTTGAACATCTACTCATTCCAGGGATTTTCTTAATTTGTACTATTTTCTACATTGTAGAATAATAATGAAGATGTCAAAACTATCAAATAACACATATGAATTATGTAGTAAACAAAACCCTTTGCCTCGATGACAGCTTTGCCTACTCTTGGCATTCTGTCAACCAGCTTCATGAGGTAGTCACCTGGAATGCATTTCAATTAACAGGTGTGCCTTCTTAAAAGTTCATGTGTGGAATTTCTTTCCTTCTTAATGCGTTTGAGCCAATCAGTTGTGTTGTGACAAGGTAGGGCTGGTATACAGAAGATAGCACTATTTGGTACAACACCAAGTACATATTATGGCAAGAACAGCTCAAATAAGCACGTAGAAATGACAGTCTATCATTACTTTAAGACATGAAGGTCAGTCAATATGAAACATTTCAACAACTTTCAGTTTCTTCATGTGCAGTCACAAAAACCATCAAGCGCTATGATGAAACTGGCTCTCATGAGGACAACCACAGGAATGAAAAACCCAGAGATACATCTGCTGCAGAGGATAAGTTCATTAGAGTTACCAGCCTCAGAAATTGCAACTCAAATAAATGCTTCACGGAGTTCAAGTAACAGACACATCTCAACAACAACTGTTCAGAGGAGATTGTGTGAATCAGGTCATCATGGTCGAATTGCTACAAAGAAACCACTACTAAAGGACATGAATAATAATAAGAGAATTGCTTGGGCCAAGAAACATGAGCAATGGAAATTTGTCCTTTGGTCTGGAGTCCAAATTGTAGATTTTTGTTTCCAACCGCCGTGTCATTGTGATATTTTTTTATTTTATTTTTTTGCAGTGTGGGTGAATGGATGATCTCCGCATGTGTATTTCCCACCGTAAAGCACGGAGGAGGAGGTGTTATGGTGTGGGGGTGCTTTGCTGGTGACACTGTCTGTGTTTAATTTAGAATTCAAGGCACACTTAACCAGCATGGCTACCACAACATTCAGCAGCGATATGCCATCCTATCTGGTTTGCGCTTAGTGGGACTATCATTTGTTTTCAACAGGACAATCACCCAACACACCTCCAGGCTGTGTAAGGGCTTTTTGACCAAGAAGGAGAGTGATGGAGTGCTGCATTAGATGACCTGGCCTCCACAATCACCCAACCTCAACCTAATTGACCGCAGAGTATAGGAAAAGCAGCCAACAAGTGCTCAGCATATGTGGGAACTCCTTCAAGACTGTTGGAAAAGCATTCCAGGTGAAGCTGGTTGAGAGAATGCCAAGAGTGTGCAAAGCTGTCATCAAGGCAAACGGTGGCTACTTTGAAGAATCTAAAATCTAAAATATATTTGGATTTGTTTAACACTTTTTTGGTTACTATATGATTCCATATGTGTTATTTAATCGTTTTGATGTCTTCACTATTATTCTACAATGTAGAAAATAGTAAAAATAAAGAAAAACCCTTGAATGAGTAGGTGTGTCCAAACTTTCGACTGGTAATGACTAATGAAACAAATACCAAACGTTTTTGGGTGGAATTTTTCTTTAATTGGAGTTGTGCAGTTGTGAGTGAACAGGTAGTACAGGAGGGGACTAAGCACACACCCCTGAGGGGCCCCAGTGTTGAGGGTCAGTGTGGCGAATGTGTTGTTGCCCTCACCACCTGGAGAGTGGCCCGTCAGGAAGTCCAGGATCCAGTTGCAGAGGGAGGTGTTCAGTCCCAGAATCCTTAGCTTACTGATGAGCTTAGAGGGCACTATGGTGTTGAACGCTGAGCTGTAATCAATTAACAGCATTCTCACATAGTTGTTACTCTTGCCCAGGTGGGAGAGGGCTTTGTGGAGTGCAATAGAGATTGTGTCATCTGTGGAATTGTTGGGGTGGTATGCTAATTGCAGTGGGTCTAGGGTGGCTGGGATGATGGTGTTGATGTGAGCCATGACCAGCCTTTTAAAGCACTTCATGTGGGTGCCATGGGGCGATAGTCATTTAGAGAGGTTACCTTGGCATTCTTTGGCACAGGGACTATGGTGGTCTGCTTGAAACATGTACAGTGCCTTCAGAATGTATTCACACCCCTTTACTTTTTCCACATTTTGTTGTGTTACAGCCTGAATTTTAAACAGATTAAAATTGGATTTTGTGTCACTGATCTACACACAGTACCCCATAATGTCAATGTGAAATTGAGTTTGTAAGAATTCTTCGAAATTAATAAAAAACAAAGCGGAAATGTCTTGAGCCAATTAGTATTCAACTCCTTTGTTATGGAACGCCTAAATAAGTTCAGGAGTCAAAATGTGCTAAACAAATCGTATAATAAGTTGCACGGACTCATTCTGTGTTCAATAATAGTGGTTAACATTATTTTTGAATGACTTCCCCATCTCTGTACCCCACACATACAATTAATTGTAAGTTGCCTCAATCGAGTAATGACTTTCAAGCACAGATTCATCCTCAAAAGACCAGGGAGGTTTTTCAATGCCTTGCAAAGAAGGGCACCGATTAGTAGATATGTAAAAAAAAGAAAAAGCAGACACTGAATAACCCTTTGAGCATGGTGAAATTTTAATTTGCCTTTGGATGGTGTATCAATAAACCCAGTCACGACAAAGATACAGGCGTCCTTCCTAACTCATTTGCTGGAAAGGAAGYAAACTGTTCAGGGATTTCACCATGAGACCAATGGTGATTTTAAAACAGTTACAGAGTTTAATAGTTGTGATAAAAGAAAACTGAGGATCGATCAACAACATTGTAGTTACTCCACAATACTAACCTAAATGACAGAGTGAAGAGAAAGAAGCCTGTACAGAATACAAAATATTCCAAAACATGCATCCTGTTTGCAACAAAGCACTACACAATACCCCATCATTAACATATGTGAAATGGCACGTCTCTATGTTTTGTAGTCAAAAAGAGAGGAAGATAAGTGTTTCCAATTACATTATCAACCAATTAGTAGACAATTAATAACTGGTTAAAAATCACATAATGCACACCGATGATGTCTTTGGAAATAAATCTTCCTCTATATTTGTTAATACAAAACATAGAGACGTACTATTTTCACATATGTTGATGTTGGGGTGGTGCTGGAGATGATGAATACGAAGTAGAATGTTTTTTACATTTCCCTTTAAGTAATACTGCAAAAAATGTGGGAAAGAAACAAACTTTTTTGTCCTGAATATAAAATCATTATGTTTGTGGAAAATCGAACACAACACATCACTGAGTACCACTCTTCATATTTTCAAGCATGGTGGTAGCTGCATCATGTTATAGGTATGCTTGCCATCAGCAAGGACAAGGGAGTTTTTTGAGGGGATAATAAGAAACGGAATATCAATCAATCAATCAATTTTATTTTATATAGCCCTTCGTACATCAGCTAATATCTCGAAGTGCTGTACAGACACCCAGCCTAAAACCCCAAACAGCAAGCAATGCAGGTGTAGAAGCAGCTATAAGTACAGGCTAAATCCAAGAGGAAAATCTGGTTCAGTCTGCTTTCCAACAAACACTGGGTGACGAATTCACCTTTCAGCAGCATAATAACCTAAAACACAAGGCCAAATATACACTGGAGTTGCTTACCAAGACAACATTGAATGTTCCTGAGTGGTCTAGTTGCAGTTTTGACTTAAATCGTCTTAAAAATCTATGGCTCTCTAGCAATGATCAACAATCAATTTGACAGAGCTTGAATAATATTTTCAAGAATAATGACAAATATTGTACAATCCAGGTGTGCAAAGCTCATAGAGACTTACCCAAGAAGACTCACAGCTGTAATCATCACCAAAGGTGCTTCTATAAAGTATTGACTCAGGGGTGTGAATACTTATGTAAATTAGACATTCTCAATACATTTGCCAAAATGTCTAAAAACATGTTTTCACTTTGTCACTATGGGCTATTGTGTGTAGATGGGTAATTTTTATTTTATCCATTTTGAAATCAGGCTGTAACACAACAAAATGTGGAATAAGTCAAGACGTATGAATACTTTCTGAAGGCGCTGTAAGTATTACAGAGGGAGAGGTTGAAAATGTCAGTGAAGACACCTGTCAGCTGGTCAGCACATGCTCTGAGTATGGTAATCCATTTGGCCCTGCGGCCTTGTGAATGTTAACCTGTTTTAAGGTCTTACTCACATCGGCTACTGATCACACAGTCGCCCGGCAACAATCACTGCTCTCATGCATGGTTCAGTGTTGCTTGCCTCGAAGCGAGCATAGAAGGCATTTAGCTCATCTGGTAGACCCTTTACACTGGGAAGCTCGTGGCCTAGTTTGCAAGCCCTGCCACATCCGATGAGCATCATCTGCGTAGTAGGATTCGAGCTTAGTCCTGTATTGACGCTTGGCCTGTTTAGTGGCTCATTGAAGGTCGAAACAGGATTTCTTATAAGCGTCTGCATTAGTTTCCCACTCCTTGAAAGCGGCAGTTCTAGCCTTTAGCTCAGTGCGGATATTGCCTGTAATCCATGGCTTCTGGTTGGGAAAAGTACGTACGTCACTGTGGGGATGACGTCGATGCACTTATTAATGAAGCAGGTGACTGATGTGGTAAATTCCTCAATACCATCGGATGAATCCCAGAACATATTCCAGTCTGTGCTACCGAAGTGCCAGCATCGGTTTGTAGTAAGAAAGGAAGGACTGTCTTAGTACTTCAATATGAGATCCTGTTATTGTTGGTTTCTTTCTTTCACCCATTCTAAGGCTTCATTACTCAGAAAAACGGGGAAACATGACAATCTTGAGAAAGAATCCAGGGTGAGGTGATGCATATGTATGGGTGGGAGCTTTTCTTCACAGGCTCGCACAAAAAAAATGTAAACAAAATGGACTGAAACGTCAGCCCCACATTGAGTAAGGGCAACAATGCGAGGCTACAGTGAAATGGCAAGAATAAGCATTTTCTGAGAGCACCATAAGTGTTCTGAAAACACAGGGAAGGGGCTACTTGTGTGTTTTTTTGACATATATGGGATTGACCACAAGCCCCGAAAGAGTAAAACACACAAATATTTCAGGAACTTCGCAGTTCAGTTCAAATAAAGAAGAGTGTTTATACTTTCAGTAGTACTCTATACATAAACATTATTTCTCTAAATAGGAATATGTGCCAGCGGATTACCATCATTACATCTGTTTTCTCTTACTGCACTATTCTTTATTTTGTAAAATTATGCCTCGAAAAACATGAGCTCCTCACTAATCCTCTCACTTTCCACCTGGTGAATTTGACCCAAATTCACATTTCCCCTGTGCGGCCAGGAGACCAGCTTTTTATTGAAGCCTACGTGTAACAGAGCCCACTGACCTTGCAATGTACTTTGACTTGGGAGAGAAAAAGAGGGTCAATTAATCTTCATTCAGGACAATAACTTTTCTTCAAACTTTGCTGTTGTGTTTTCTGTCTTTTCTTTTTGCGAGAGTAGGGTACTCATTGTTTAGAGTAACAATGCATTTTTTTTTCTGTAACTAGGCAAGTCAGTTAAGAACAAATTCTTATGTACAATGAAACCCGGACGACGCTTGGACAATTGTGCGCCGCCCTATGGGACTCCCAATCACAGCCGGTTGTGACACAGCCTGGATTCAAACCAGGGTGTCTGTAGTGATGCCTCAAGCACTGAGATGCAGTACCTTAGACCGCTGCACCAGAGTGGTGTATGCTGTGTCAAAATCCACTAGTAAGGGAGTCTGTAGTTTTGTTGTTTCATTTCATGTTTTAACAAACATTATTTATATAAATAGTGGAAAGTAGTGGTGCATAAACTGTACAGTATATTACTAATAGGCAGTGTGATACTATAGTCAAAGGGAAACATACCTGGGAATTCTGGGAAACTGAAGAAAATTACTATAAAGCTGCCGAGCTCAATCCAGCTGACGGATATAATTTCCCCTCCAGTGCAACCATTGTTGTCCATAATGACAACAAGACATATACAGTTCACATTTGATGTTCCCACATAACAAGGTCATAAAACAACAGGGAATTACAATTTCTTGCCTGTAATCCAAAACGACATGTTGTCATCAGGGGACTTGCTCTGGGGGTTATGCATTGCAGTCACTCTGTGGTCATGTTGATAGTGTATACATACACCGCTGGTAAATTTATATAAACAGGTAGACAAACAGTTCCTATTGGCCTGTGGATTACTAGAGGGATGCTTTTTGGTTTGTGTTTAAGTTGGATGTGTTTAGATGTGATGGCTTCTTGTGCTTGGCTGGCTTGCTTATGTAAGGCATTAAGAACCTGCTGTAAGATCACTCCACAGCTAGCTTGAAATGTCGCTGATGGAACTATCCAATCGGTACCTTAGGTATAGCTCATTTGGTTTGGACGTTGTCAAGAAGGGCAGTCACGTGTGTTGCAAGGTAGAGGATCACTGGTTTGAGCCCTGTATGGAGACAGGGACAGTGGAGGAAGCTAAACTGTTAGCAGCACACTGGTGTCGTTTACACTTACGTTTTTCCATGAGCAGTGGCCCCATACAATCTTATTAAAGGTAGACTCCGCGATATGACGAACATGCAGAAAGTAAACAGCATAGTAGGTCCATTTCTGCAACAACTAAGAGCGTTGAAGTGCGASGCTCAACTTCGCTATTTTGGTCCCCTGGTTCCACACTGAAACAGTGTGAAGCAAACCCATACAACATGCATAGATACTGTGTGTGACGGTGTGAGAACTAAGTTTTGCAACTCGCTCATCTCAATATCTGCGGTGCTGCTCGTAARGCCATTTTGCTGAGTCTACCTTTAACTTCCTGGTGTGGCTTTTTCGCCTTTATCCAGATTATTCATCAGGTCCAGCTGAAATTATAATATAATGACAGAGCTGCATTTTCCCTTTTCCTGTTTTTCTTTAGTAGTGACAACTCCTGTTGTGAGAATGAGTATGAATCTACTGAGTGCCATAATAWTAGCCCACATTGAAATGAATGACATATTTCACAGACCCATATATTATACACTGTGTTTAGATGAATCTTGCAATCTGTAGGCTATTTGACAGTCCCTGTTCTCACTATCAATATCCAGCTACCAGCTCCTGCCTTTAGGGGACCTATTCTTCATAGACAAATCCTATAGAAAACGGCTGAAAGCACCAGACACCAGTCCCTTCCTGCCTTTTGCATGATCCGCCCCAGGTTTTAGGGTGGCCCATTGAAAGCCAGCTGTTGCAGAGCGGGGAGCCGGCCCAACGTTTCTCCTCGTATTTTTTGGTTTAGGAGTCCGACTGGCGCTGGCAGATCGGTGTGTGATTGGAGCAGCGCAGAGATTGCCTGGAGCACAAGCCCGACGCACAGACACAGGCCCCCGAACTATAGTCGCATTGTAGACTGTTTCAGCATTGTATTGGCGACTTTCCGAAAGGCTTGACATCGTCGTGGAATACGACTGCATGTTTTATTTTTAGGATATGTGATGATATGCTTCTCATTCGCCTCTTTTAGGCTACAATAACATTGGAGCCGTGCAGTTTTTGAATTCATTGTGTCCAATCGAAGGGAAAATGTGGATGCGTGCGAGGGGGATATGGGAAAAAAACTATTGATTAATAGTTCCGAACAGCATCTCGCTAAGGAACAGTTTGTCCGGTCCTTGGGGACGCATGGACTTGGAGAGAGAGATACCTGCCACAAGAAACAACACGATCTGTCCCTCGTAATTGGAGCATGCATCGGAACCACGGACGTCTTTGTGTTGCCCGCTGCGTATTCCGAGTTTGAGGGGGGCCTCTAGCCTGCTAAAGGGGTGACCACTCTCTCCGTGTTCCTTCAATGCCAAACCGAAATATTCGTCAAACACCATTTGGGACTGTTCACCTCAAATGTAAGTATTCAAACATTGGCAGAGCATTCCATCATCGCGTCTGTACGCTTGTGAGCCTGTTTGTGATAAAGGTGGGAGTTTTTAGAGGTTGAGTTGAGAAAATAGACACTTCATTCCTTACYATATCGGTGTGGTACAAGTCACTAACTGACATTTTATCGAATTTCACTCCATTTTAAAAACACTTACAGATTGCTTGTTATTGACATCGCTTGAAAATGAGGTCTGTCTGCTACTGCATTCTATAACATACCAGCCTAAAGATTGTACATTCTGAATAAATGAAATAATTGCATTTTACCAGACATCAGTGGTTCTCACATTAAGCGACTCCGGGCCATGGGTTATATACGTATATATAAAAAAGTTGCATGAGGCTTATCCAGATGTGGTTTCTTCAACGGCCATCGTTGCTCTGAATTTGATTCAATTCAAACTATGAATGAGAAAAAAAAATCTAGGCTAGTTATACAATGACATGCAATTAATTAATGGATGGATAAGAGGGCTACTAACTGAAATATAGTATTATGTGTTTTATTATGTCTGTCTCGAAATGAGGCGTTCTTGTTCTCTCGGTTGTGATCATTAGAATATATCTCACCTGTGATGCTGAGGTGTTGGGTGAGTCACTGTAAAAGAGACAGTAGCATAGTCACCTTGGATTTGAAAGAAAATGACAATTTATGTGCATTATGGTGGCTTGGCTATAATTATTTTTCTAGGTAACACGCTTTCAATTACAGAAGTCCAGTGACACTGTCAAATAAATGTAACATCGCCCATTACATGTAATCCTGTGGACACAAGGACCTAAGTCAGGTGCTGTCTTCATCGACCTCTCCACTCCACGGCTGTAACATGAGATAATTTCACTGAACATGTATAATTCACAGATATCTAAGCCAACCATGTGTGATGACACGCACACACACGCCAGTGCCTTATCTTATTGCCCCTGAGAGCTCAGCATCTCAGGGCTTGTAAGTAAGCGTTTCACTGTAAGGTCTACACCCGTTGTATTCGGCACATGTGACAAAAAACAATATTTGATGTGCTGCCGTGAATAGAGAGAGGCCTAGGCTACTAAAGGCATCAAATACAGCAGTCGTTTAAGGGACAGGTCGAAATTTAGAGGGGAGGGGGGGCTGGCCCAACTCAAGGTATCATAAAAAAAATGCACCCCCCCAACATTACAAATATTTTCATGACCCTCCCCTTGTACGGTAAAATAAATTGCACACCCTCCCCTCCTCATAGAATTAACTCAAAATAATGTTTACTACCGCAAATAACAATAACTGTGGCGACCCTGTTTATAACCCTGAATATTGACTTTGCCACATCAGTATGCACGGAGGAGTTCACCCTCCCTGCCTGTTTCATCACACTACGATCAGAGCTGGCTGCAGTCAATGATCAGCTGGGGGGAAATCAGATTTTCAACATTTTGATGCCATATTTATAATTGTATAGAATATATGCAACACGTTTTCCACCAACAGGTTTATGTGCCAATGCACTGCACAACCAATGTACAAAGCATACCGATGTTGGGCACTTCAATATAATGTTTTACTTGTTCAACACCACAATACGTAGACTATTCCAATCACGACAAACATAACATTTATCTCTCCCTGCCTTGTAGGCTTATCCAGTATCGAAGGCTTAGTTTGACAATCTCCGAGTGTCATTAAACTTTTTGGTGTTCCGTAACAGATGTCTCTTTCCATTCACCAAATGGCCACTGCACAGTTTGGATTTTTTATTCAATTATTTAACCTTTATTTAACTAAGCAAGTCAGTTAAGAACAAATTCTTATTTACAATGACGGCCTGCACCGGCCTAACCCCAACGACACTGGGCCAATTGTGCGCCGCCCTATGGGACTCCCAATCACGGCCGGGTGAGGTACAAACTGGAATCGATCCAGGTTCTGTAGTGACGCCTCTAGCACTGAGATGCAGTGCCTTAGACCGCTGCGCCACTCGGGTRGATTTTATTTGTCAGTAGTTAAAAAAAAAAAATGCACAGTACAAAGTTTTTTTTAAGTCATCTGTATTGAACAATAAAGTCGGGGACTTAATTCCATTGTGGTCTATTTTTATACATAAATACATATACAATTACAGAGATGCAGACAACAAAATGCTCAACCTCCAGATGAGTATGAGGGGGGATTTTAGGTACGGTTCTTACAAGCTTGTTTTGGCTGGCCTGTAGCTTATTCTTTAGATGTTTGGGGCTGCTGGTGAACCATGATGTGCAGACATAATCAAAGTGACACTGGACTAGCGCACTTGCTAGAGTCTTTAGGGTGTCTATAGCTGGGTTTCCATCCAATTTTGACAGATTTTAATGTGAATATTCTAAAATCTGCATAGAAACAARATATATGCGCAAGAAAATAGCCGCTCGGTAGGATAATTGTATTGTCCCTAAACAAGATCAATAGCAGAGCTTTTTAAGCTGAATGTACCATGTCTTCGCTGTTCTTTCATGCGCAATGATGTGGCTTTTATGTGTGGTATGARTAGTTAGTTAGCCTATTGCACATCTGGACAAATTATCTACCAACCACTATTGTCACTATGAATGATGGATAGACAGGTAGACTATACTGACCTGTGGTATAGTAAAAGTTAGCGCTTAGAAAAGCGTAGTTTATAAATTATTAGTCTAATAAACTATATATAACAGAGGTGATGCAGTAGCTTACCTGTAGACACAACACTCAACTCACTACAGGGAGTAAATGTTGTTAGTGTTGGCCCATTCCATTTTCTACACTGGTGATGTGGCCTATTTAACTTAGTCAAATCATAATGGGGAATGCACTTGAAAATATAAGCATTTTTAACAAGGTTATTTGATAAAATACTGGAATGGCCTATTCGTGATGGTAAAATCGAAATCCTGTCTAATTTGTTTTCAGTACCGGTCTAGAAACCGCAGGAGCATCATTTACTCATGTCAGAGTTGGGATGGGGAATTCACTGGGACAAATGTCCCATTGCCCCCCTTCTCCCTACTCCTCCGCTCCCCCGCCCCAGACGCTATCTCTGTATGTTGGTCCATTTGTCCAGGCCCGGGGTCTCCAGGGGAAGTGCCATCTCATCTCACATCAGCTCGAGTGCAAATGGCTTCAATGTATGCTAGTGTGATTTCTCGTGGTTTTTCGTAACTATCAATTTACATATCAAAGTGGCTGCATTTCAATGGCAAGAACTTGAGCTACCTTCCCCCAACCAGTTTTGTCCGGAGAGGAYATGGGTGGTGGTGTGCTATAGAATAAAAATGTTGTTGTTTATTGCAGACAACTGTACAACATCAATATTCTGTGTGTGTGTGTTCTTGTGTTGGATTGCAAATGCATATTTAGTTAGGATTGACAGAGTTGGTAGGCCGCCATAATTCAATCCAAAATCCCCAAAGTAAGTAGCAAAAATAGAAAACTACTCGTTGCCGTGTTCACTTGGGGATTTTGGTAGGAGCTTATTTAAATATGTTGACTTGTGATTAATTTTTACAAAAATMTTAAAACTAGAACATGATTTAAATTAAATTAATTTAAACCTTTACAGCTCACTTTTAGTTTGCTATTGCCTCACATAATAAAAGTATAAAGTAGGGCTATACTTGGGATGAACACCAGAACCCCTCCCCTCAGCTCTTTTATAAAGATACCTCAAGGTGTAACTGCACAATAGGCCTACATGCTTTAAGTGGCATGTTGTGTCATTAMTTTTGTAAAAAAATATATAATTATAATAATTCAAGCTAAAAGGTCAATAGATTTATATTTCAGGGCTGCTGTGTAACGAAACACAGTTTTTGTTAATTACACGTTTTACTGTAAATCAATACAGATTTCTGGATGCCTCTTCGAGAGCTTTGTGTAAAGCACTGTTTTGAGCAACCAATGGCCTCTAATGTTTCTCTGTTAAAGAGATAATGTTTATTTTCAATGCAATGCAGCTGTTGCTTGTCTGTGAAAGAATGCCTTGCTGAGTGTGGTCTTGCTGTGTTTATTTTTTTTTTTAAATGTTTCTTTAATATCTTATCAAACATTACCTAATAGGGATGTCGAACACAACTCATTCTTTCCATTTTCTTTCTATTTCTTCTGGAATTTACATAGCTCAAACCCATTATTTGCAGCTCAGGTTTCTATAAATCAGGGTGACCTATAGAGGAAGGAAGGTCCTAAAAATGGACCCAACTCGTGTATCAAGTCAAATATACGGTTCTCTTAGCTACCGCACGGCGGGCGGTGCCGATTCACCAGGTCTGGAACCAACAGGACCCTGAACAGCTTCTACCTCCAAGCTATAAGACTTGTAAATATATAGTAAGTCTCAGTAGCTATTTTGTTAACTATTTAACTATCTGCATTGACCATTTTCTTGCACTAACTTGTATGTCTCATCACATATGCTGCTGCTACTCTTTATTATCTGTCACTTTATTCGTAGTTATACGGAACAAAAAACTAACAACATGCAACAATTTCAAAGATGGGTGGGCCTATGCCTGGCAGCCAGGCCCACCCACTGAGGAGCCAGGCCTCGCCAATCAGAATGGCTTTTTCCTCACAATAGGGCTTTATTACAGACAGAAATACCCCGACACACACACACACACACACAACCCTCAGACAAACGCGCAGGTGAAGTAGCCGGATGTTGAGGTCCTGGGCTGGCGTGGTTACGCGTGGTTTGTGGTTGTGAGGCCGGTTGGACATTCTGCCAAATTCTCTGAAACCAAGTTGGAGGCAGCTTGTCATAGAGAAATTAACCTTCAATTCTCTGGCAACAGCTCTGGTGGACATTCCTGCAGTCAGKATGCCAATTTCATGCTCCCTCAAAACTTGAGACATCTGTGGCATTGTGTTGTGTGGCAAAACTGCACATTTTAAAGTGGCCTTTTATTGTCCCCAGCACAAGGTGCACCTGTTTAATGATCATGCTGTTTAATCAGCTTCTTGATATGCCACACCTGTCAGGTGGATGGATTATCTTGGCAAAGGAGAAATGCTCAACAACAGGGATGTAAACAAATTTGTGCACAGCATTTGAGAGTAATAAGCTTTTTGTGCGTAAGTAGGATTTTTGTGATTTTTTTATTTCAGTTCATGAAACATGGTACCAACACTTTACATGTTGCGCTTATATTTTTGTTCAGTGTTTATGRACATACCTACCTCAATTACCTCGTACCCCTGCATATCGACTCGGTACTGGTAACCCGTGTATATAGCCAAGTTGCTCATTGTGTGTTTATTACTTTTATTATTACATGTTTTACTTTTTCTATTATTTCTCCATTTTCTTTCTCTCTATTGTTGGGGAGGGCCTATAAGTAAGCATTTCACTGTTAGTCTACACCTGTTGTTTACGAAGCATGTGACAAATACAGTTTGATTTGATTGATAGGACCTCAATCTGCAGTTGCTACAACCATTTTTTTCACGTATAAATGAATGATATGTACCCATTGATTCATGAAGAATATAATGTATAAATMCATCATTAGCTTAGTTCAATTGTCGTACCCCATCAGTACCCAAAATATAAGCTTTTACTCCAATGTTTGTAAACCAAGGTAAATGTGAAGAAACACTATATACAGTGCCTTCAGAAAGTATTCACACCACTTGACTTTTTACACATTTTGTTGTGTTAGACTGAAATTAAAATAGATTAAATTGAGACTGTGTTACTAGCCTACACACAACACCCCATAATATCAAAGTGGAATTATATATATWTWTTTTTTTAAACAAATMAATTAAAATTAAAAGCTGAAAAGTCTTGAGTCAATAAGTATTCAACCTGTTTGTTATGGCAAGCCTAAATCAGTTCAGGAATAAACATGTGCTTATCAGGTCACATATGGACTCACTCTGTGTGCAATAATAGTGTTCAACATGATTTTTGAATGACTACTTCATCTCTGTACCCCACACAATTATCTGTAAGGTCCCTCAGTCGAGCAGTGAATTTCAAACACAGATTCAACCACAAACACCAGAGAGGTTTTCCAATGTCTCGCAAAGAAGGGCACCGATTGGTAGATGGGTTAAAAAAGAAAATGCAGACTTTAAATATCCCTTTGAGCATGGTGAAGTTATTAATTACACTTTTGATGGTGTATCAATACACCCAGTCACTACAAAGATGCAGGCTTCCTAACTCAGTTGCCGGAGATGAAAGAAACCGCTCAGGGATTTCACGAGGCCAATGGGGACTTTTTAAAACAGTTAAAGTTTAATGGCTGTGATAGAAGAAAACTGAGGATGGATCAACAACATTTWAGTTAATCCACAATACTCACCTAAATGACAGCCGGAAAAGATGGAAGCCTGTCAGAATCAAAATATGCATCATTTTTGCATTAAGGCACTAAAGTAAAACTGCAAAAAATGTGGCAAAGAAAATACTTTGTCCTMAATGCAAAGTGTTATGTTTGTGGCAAATCCAACACAATAAACGGAATAGAGCTAAGCACAGGCAAAATCCTAGAGGAAAAACAGGTTCGGTCTGCTTTCCAACAGACACTGGGAGACAAATTCACCTTTCAGCAGGACAATAACCTAAAACACATGGCCAAATATACACTGGAGTTGCTTACCAAGATGACATTAAATGTATGGCTGTCTAGCAATGATGAACTACCAACTTGACAGAGTTTGAAGCATATAAAAAAAGTCTCTTAGAGACTTACCGAGGGATTCAAAACTGTAATTGCTGCCAAAGGGGATTTCTAACAGGTATGAATGCATTCTGAAGACACTGTAGCCTCAACATGGTTAAAACTATACTTTTGATATCATGTATGGTCAGTCCTTGCTTCCATCCTTGCATCCATAGATCTGTCTATGAATTTGAGAGTGGTTAGCTTTTTACAGAAACAGGGGCAGGGATTTCAATTCATTGTTTCAACTGCTGATTGCCAGTTTAATAGCGAAGAAACCTTGCTGTCCCAAATGGCACCATATTCTCTATATAGTGTACTACTTTTGACCAGGGCCTATAGACCTCTGGTCAAAAGTGAACTAAACTCAGCAAAAAAAGAAACGTCCCTTTTTCAGGACCCTGTCTTTCAAAGATAATTTGTAGAAATCCAAATAACTTCACAGATCTTAATTATAAAGGGTTTAAAACTGTTTCCCATGCCTGATCAATTAACCATAAACAATTAATGAACATGCACCTGTGGAACGGTCGTTAAGACACTAACAGCTTACAGACGGTAGGCAATTAAGGTCACAGTTATGGAAATTTAGGACACTAAAGAGGCCTTTCTACGAACAGCTGATTGCCCTCGCAGTGGCAGACCACGTGTAACAACACCTGCATAGGATCGGTACATCCGAACATCACACCTGCGGGACAGGTACAGGATGGTAACAACAACTGCCCGAGTTACACCAGGAACGCACAATCCTTCCATCAGTGCTCAGACTGTCCGCAATAGGCTGAGAGAGGCTGGACTGAGGGGTTGTAGGCTTGTTGTAAGTGAAGTCCTCACCAGACATCAACGGCAACAACGTCACCTATGGGCACAAACCCACCGTCGCTGGGCCAGACAGGACTGGCAAAAAGTGCTCTTCATTGACGAGTCGCGCTTTTGTGTCACCAGGGGTGATGCTTGGATTCAGGTTTTTCGTCAAAGGAATGAGCATTACACTGAGGCCTGTGGAGCGGGATCGATTTGGAGGTGGAGGGTCCGTCATGGTCTGGAGCGGTGTGTCACAGCATCATCGGACTGAGCTTGTTGTCATTGCAGGCAATCTCAACGCTGTGCGTTACAGGGAAGACATCCTCCTCCCTCATGTGGTACCCTTCCTGCATGCTCATCCATACATGACCCTCCAGCATGACAATGCCACCAGCTATACTGCTGGTTCTGTGCATAATTTCCTGCAAGACAGGAATGTCAGTGTTCTGCCATAGCCAGCGAAGAGACCGGATCTCAATCCCATTGAGCACGTCTGGGACCTGTTGGATCTGAGGGTGAGGGCTAGGGCCATTCCCCCCAGAAATGTCCGGGAACTTTCAGGTGCCTTGGTGGAAGAGTGGGGTAACATCTCACAGCAAGAACTGGKAAATCTGGTGCAGTCCATGAGGAGGAGATGCACTGCAGTACTTAATGCAGCTGGTGGCCACGGCAGATACTGACTGTTGCTTTTGATTTTGACCCCCCTTTGTTCAGGGACACATTATTCCATTTCTGTTAGTCACATGTCTTTGGAACTTGTTCAGTTTGTGTCTCAGTTGTTGAATCTTGTTATGTTCATACAAATATTTACACATGTTAAGTTTGCTGAAAATAAATGTAGTTGACAGTGATAGGACGTTTCTTTTTTTGCTGAGTTTATATTAGAGGTCGACCGATTAATTGGCATGGCCGAATAATTAGGGCCGATTTCAAGTTTTCATAACAATCGGTAGTCAGACTTTTTGGACGCTGATTATGGCCGATTACATTGCTATCCATGAGGAAACGGCGTGGCAGGCTGACCACCTGTTACGCAAGTGCAGCGTCAGAAGGACCTTGTGGCTGCAATGAYCCAAGGTAAATTGCTAGCTAGCATTAAACTTATCTTAAAAAACAATCAATCTTCCCGTAAGTACTAGTTAACTACACATGGTTGATGATATAACTAGGTTAACTAGCTTGTCCTGCGTTGCATATAATCAAACCGGTGCCTGTTAATTTATCATGGAATCACAGCTTTATTCAACTTCGCGAAAAAAGCACATTCGTTGCACAAATGTACCTAACCATAAACATCAATGTCTTTCTTGAAATCAATACACAGAAGTATATTTTTTTTAACCTGCATATTTAGTTAAAATAAATGTATGTTGGCTGGCAATATTAACTAGGGAAATTGTGWCACTGTTCTTGCGTTCAGTGCAAGCAGAGTCAGGGTATATGCAACAGTTTAGGCCGCCTGGGTCGGTGCGAACTGTGTTTCTTCTTAACCAAGACCGTAATACATTTTCCAGAATTTTACTTAATTATGACATAACATTGAAGGTTGTGCAATGTTACAGCAATATTTAGACTTAGGGTTGCCACCCTTTCGACAAAATACGGAATGGTTCCGTATTTCACTGAAAGAATAAACGTTTTGTTTTCGAAATTATAGTTTCCGGATTTGACCATATTAATGTATTTCTGTGTGTTTATTATATGTAAGTCTATGATTATTTGATAGAGCAGTCTGACTGAGCGGTGGTAGGCAGCAGGCGGCTCGTAAGCATTCATTCAAACAGCACTTTACTGCGTATGCCAGCAGCTCTTAGCAATGCTTGAAGCACAGCGCTGTTTGACTTCAAGCCTATCAACTCCCGAGATTAGGCTGGCAATACTATAGTGCCTATAAGAACATCCAATAGTCAAAGGTATATGAAATGCAAATGGTATAGAGAGAAATAGTCGACGCGTCATATTCCTATAATAACTACAACCTAAAACTCTTAACTGGGAATATTGAAGAACTGGGAATATTGAACCACCAGCTTTCATATGTTCTCGTGTTCTGAGCAAGGAACCTAAACGTTGGCTTTTTTACATGGCACATATGCACTTTTACTTTCTTCTCCAACACTGTGTTTTTGCATTATTTAAACCAAATTGAACATGTTTCATAATTTATTTGAGACTAAATAGATTTTTTTAATGTATTATATTAAGTTAAAATAAAAGGGTTCATTGTTCATTCAGTATTGTTGTAATTGTCATTATTACAATATATATAAAAATCAGCCGATTAATTGGTATCGGATTCTTTTGGTCCTCCAATAATCAGTATCGGCGTTGAAAAATCCTAATCGGTCGACCTCTAGTTTATATAGGGAATAGCAAGCCATCTGGTACGCAACTCCAGAGGCAGTGGATGTAAATGCCAGGGGTGGCGTATAAAGCGGTGCGTCTGTTTAGGGTCAGTGGCCCTGATCATCCTGCCTCCCGGTCGTAAAGTGAACGCAGTACTCCACACACACACACACACACACACACACACACACACACACACACACACACACACACACACACACACCACACACACACACACACACACACACACACACACACACACAGAGAGAGAGAGACTCACCTGCCATCTTCAATCACAAGGGGCCGGTTTGACAGCTGTCTTGTTATGTTTCTCTGACACACTCACTGTCAAAAGCTAGGAACAAACAGATGGAGACTGAGCTAACGGGAGGAAATGAAGGCGGCAGGGGTGTGAGGAAGAGGAGGAAGATGGGTTTGTTTGATCAGTATTTAGTCTTAATCGCGAATGCCCATCATAGCTTTTTCATCATCCGTCTTCCTCCTTTTTATATCCACTTAGATAAATGGACTGAGACTGGAACAAATTGCATTGTGTTAGGTTAGCTGACCAATTCGATTTAATGTATTCCTTTGGTATTTCTATTGAGAACAGGGCATCGGAAAGGGTCAAAATCTCCCTCACCACCCTCTGTGCTTTAAATGACAGTTAACTTTCCCCCACTGCTTCTTAAATGGATGTTTAATGATATGTTGAGGCCCTGGAGCTGAGCTATAGAGCAAATCAGCCCTGGATATGTTCACACCAAACAGCTCCCTCCTTACTTACCCTCCCTAGTCCTTTCAATACGGAACGCTTTCCCCACTGTTAAGAAAGCAAACCCCCTTGGTGTTGTTGAAGTCCTCGTCTTCCAGAGGGGAGCGGAGGGGCTGGTCGTTTTTTGAGTGATGGATGATTTTTGGGTSCGTGTTTAACCCTTTGGAGTGTGTAAAGCTGTCCCAGTGGGATACGTGTCGCTGGGGTGTGATGGATGGGCAGGTGTCCAGAGGCTCCAACTATCAAGAGATTAACAATGACCTGTGAGTTGCCTGGACCACCTTCAGAGATGCTCTGTGATGCTCTACCACCACTGGACTGGAGGGCATTAGAATAAGAAGACACTGCTCTGAGTCTTGTCTCAGGGGAATGGACACGTGATGTGCTTTATTTGGTGGTCTGACATACCTTCAGGTCACAGGAAGTGTGGTGCTTATAGAGGTCAGGTGGTATGCTTTTGTCTTGGTAGGGTGTATTAGGCTGAGGCCCATCTAAGGCCTGCTACGAATTATGGTTTTTGTTATCAATGATTTCTAGAAATGGCAAGTTTAGAATATGCAGGTCCCACACAATTGGAGTCATGTTTCCCTTTCCTTTTTGAAGGATTGTTCATTTCATTGAACAGACAGACTTACATAAAACTGGACTTAAAGTGTCTTCTCCCAGGACTCTGCATGATTATCTTTGTTAATTTTGGCCGTCGCCATCGTTCTTTGCCATCACCATCCACACAGGTTTTAACATGCATCATAACTGGAAATGAGTCTAAACATAAATAAAAAATGCATTMATATGAACATGTATGCGTACATCATTAGCATAAATTCTCTCATCGCATGAAGGTTTGTATTTTAATATTTGCATACAAGTAAGACAAAGAATTTGCTTATCTGAGAGCCAGTCACATTCCATCAAACCAATGTTATTCCTTTGAATTCATCTCTCGGGCCTGTTCTCATGATAGACACATTGAATTTCTATGTAAAATTGTTTCAGAGGATTTGAGCAAATAGCTGTCGGACTATAATTTTTTTAACAGACGCCATGYGCTTTCTGGTCACTGACACACCACCATAATCCAAATTCAGATATAATTATTTTTGGGGTCTGTTTGAGAATTATATATTTTTTGTTATTTTAATTGTTGCGCTTCATTCACACATTGCATAATAAACTCAGCAAGAAAATAAACGTTCTCTCACTGTCAACTGCGTTTATTTTTAGCAAACTTAACATGTGTAAATATTTGTATGAACATAACAAGATTCAACAACTGAGACATAAAGTGAACAAGTTCCACAGACATGTGACGAACAGAAATGGAATAATGTGTACCTGAACAAAGGGGGGGTCAAAAGCAACAGTCAGTATCTGGTGTGGCCACCAGCTGCATTAAGTACTGCAGTGCATCTCCTCCTCATGGACTGCACCAGATTTGCCAGTTCTTGCTTTGAGATGTTACCCCACTCTTCCACCAAGGCACCTGCAAGTTCCCGGACATTTCTGGGGGGAATGACCCTACCCTCCGATCCAACAGGTCCCAGACGTGCTCAATGGGATTGTGATCCGGTCTCTTCGCTGGCCATGGCAGAACACTGACATTCCTGTCTTGCAGGAAATCACGCACAGAACGAGCAGTATGGCTGGWGGCATTGTCATGCTGGAGGGTCATGTCAGGATGAGCCTGCAGGAAGGGTACCACATGAGGGAGGAGGATGTCTTCCCTGTAACGCACAGCGTTGAGATTGCCTGCAATGACAACAGGCTCAGTCCGATGATGCTGTGACACACCGCTCCAGACCATGACGGACCCTCCACCTCCAAATRGATCCCGCTCCACAGTACAGGCCTCGGTGTAATGCTCATTCCTTTGACGAAAAACCTGAATCCAACCATCACCCCTGGTGAGACAAAACCGCGACTCGTCAGTGAAGAGCACTTTTTGCCAGTCCTGTCTGGTCCAACGACGGTGGGTTTGTGCCCATAGGCGACATTGTTGCCGGTGATGTCTGGTGAGGACCTGCCTTACAACAGGCCTTCAATCCCTCAGTCCAGCCTCTCTCAGCCTATTGCGGACAGTCTGAGCACTGATGGAGGGATTGTGCGTTCCTGGTGTAACTCTGGCAGTTGTTGTTGCCATCCTGTACCTGTCCCGCAGGTGTGATGTTCGGATGTACCGGTCCTGTGCAGGTGTTGTTACACATGGTCTGCCACTGTGAGGACGATCAGCTGTCCGTCCTGTCTCTCTGTAGCGCTGTCTTAGGTGTCTCACAGTACGCACATTGCAATTTATTGCCCTGGCCACATCTGCAGTCCTCATGCCTCCTTGCAGCATGCCTAAGGCACYTTCATGCAGATGAGCAGGGACCCTGGGCATCTTTATTTTGATGTTTTTCAGAGTCAGTAGAAATGCCTCTTTAGTGTCCTAAGTTTTCATAACTGTGACCTTAATTGCCTACCGCCTGTAAGCTGTTAGTGTCTTAACGACCATTCCACAGGTGCATGTTCGTTAGTTGTTTATGGTTCATTGAACAAGCATGGGAATCAGTGTTTAAAGCTTTTATAATGAAGATCTGTGAAGTTATTTGGATTTTTACGAATTATCTTTGAAAGACAGGGTCCTGAAAAAGGGCCGTTCGTTTTTTTGCTGAGTTTATAAACAGAGAGAACTATTTTTCTATTCCTTGTAGGTTGAGCGGAAGCTTATTTACTTTGTGTGTGCATTGTCCAAGTCCCGAACATAAATGTCAAGATATTGCTGGCATTTGACGTGAGGAATTTTTTCCATCAGAAGACTGTTATTGCCAATTTCAAATATATTTTTMGGGGGTGGAAAACAATGCTTCCATATACACAGCATCACTATCACCTGTGGTCTTCAGAAACCCCCCTTTCCTCTCCCCACCATGTCTAATGTCCATTTTGCTGTCTGTTTGTGCCACACATGGGGCTCGAGATGGAACCATTATGTTTCCAATGTGAGGAAGCCATTGTCAAAGTCCTTGAACGTTTGATTGGCAGCCCCCTGTCTGTCACCCAATCTGAGATACTATGAGCACCAGGAAATGATGGGAAGGCAACAAATGGAACCGATTATCCAGCTGGCGAGTTCACACTTTCAGTCTTTCATACGGCTCTGTCCATTTTTCTGTCTTTTACACGGCTCTGTCTATCTTGGTCCATGATAGTGGTTGTTAGCCTGCACTGCACTGAACTAGAATGGCCTGATAGACAGCTCTCTCATTGGATATTTATTGAATGAATGTTGTTCACTGCCCAGGTTTTCTGTGTTTGTGTTAATCCAAGGATACTGTTTTTCAGAGAGATTTTTGCAACCATTACCGCCAACAATCAGATGATATCATCTATCTTATTTTGCGCTGATTATTTCCTGTGGGTTGTTGTGGCCTGACTGGCCTCATAACACCGAATTCACTCTTAATTCTATGTACTTGTCTCTGCGTCTGCATCTGCATGATGTTTGGAAAGAATAACATCCCAACCCAAATGGCATACTGAACAAACCGAACAAACCAAAGCAATTGTCCCATTCAGAGTCAGAGCCAGACTCCTTCATTCCCCCCTTTTTCCCTTCCTCGAGTTGTGATGATTTGTTCCGTTTCAAAAGCGTCCTGAAGACCGAGAGGCTGCAGGCAGAGAGAGATGAGAGGGAAAATGAAAGAGAGAGGTGGTAGAGAGAGAGAAAGAAAGGGAGGGAGAGAAAGAAAGAAAGAGCTAGCGAGAGCAGGGCTCTGTTGTTGATCAGCCAAGCAAATCAGATCTTGATGATATTTGGAGAGCAGAGTTGTGATTGCTGATTGCTCTGGCAGTTTTAATTAGAGAGTCGTAAGCAGCCTGTCTTCTCTCTGCTGAACACAGTTAACTATCAAACATACTTAAATGGAACAAATAATTACTTTGTTGATGGTTAGAGTAACAGAAAAAAGTGGAAATGTTTTTTGGCTATAGGCCCTAATTAAATATTTAATTTTATGTGATTGCAAACAGGATTTTGTAAAAGGTTTTGAGTAGATGATGTACTTGATGTATAGTATATGCTATTTACCTCATGGTAAATGTGCTGTATATAACCCTACCATKCCCATCTTAATGAGGGAAATAATGTCATATCAAGCAGAATAAAACGATGTGAAGAAACATGAAAAGATTTCTTTGAAGTTTAGCATACCATACACCATGCCTATAGGAAACCCGAGCTGAATCTTAAACCCAAACCCTTTCCAACCAATCCTTGCTTGCTATAGATTGAACAAGGCTTATTTTCAGCATGCAGGTTTGTGTCATGCGCTCCTGGACCTTTTGTTAGGACATTTTAATTACAGCCGAGCCTGGGTGTAATTGATCTGGGCTTAAAGGGATTTCTCTTTTCACTGAGAAAGGCCTAGTTGTTAATACAGGCCAGTGAATGCTTCCACCTCCACTTACAGCCTATACTTCAACTGTTATGGTGCACACAAAGAGATGCACCGCAATAGGCTGGTCTTTCATTCACTTCCAGTGCCGTTATTTAGTTTAATTTAGTTACTCCTCCAGTGGGTAGCTAGCTTAGCAGTTAAACCAGACTGAAGGCTGCGCAGTGTATAGCTGGCTAGCACAGAGTACATTCACTTTACAGTTGTTTAGTAAGGCAGATTCTGTACTTGATGTGTAATGAGTAAATTGGCCTCAGAGGAGTAGGCTAGCTAGCTAAGCTAACACATCAGAATACCTTTGGAAGGGAGACTACTTCTCCCACTTCAGTTGCCGCAGCAACGTCACATCTGTTGCGAACTCCCTCCCTCTGTCGCCACCTGCAGTGTCCTTCTCTTTCGTCCTCTTATGGAGCACTTCTTCACTGTTTCTGTGTTGTCACCCACCATTTTAAATGTTTTATCAGCCTGTTAGATAATGCTTCCCGATGACGGTGAATTATTGATGGCCTTGTTCCTATGAGTGAGACAGGGCAGGCTTTTAACTCTCTGGGCTGCCTGCCTGCCGCTGCCAACCTGCTGGGTGTCTTCAGAGGTAACTAAGGGACACTATACAAACACCCAAAGGAATGATGTAGGCCTAATAGAAGAGGAGGAGAAAAAAGAAGGGGGGGGGCTGAAAATACAATAAAAAGAGGGCAGGGCGTCTTCTGTTCCAGACCCAGTCTTCTTTTACAGTAATGGGCTTAGTTACAGAATAAGACCAACTTTGCAGCGAAGGAAAAGCTTTGAATCCACTGCAGGTCTCTTGCTTTGTTTGAAGCATTGGGCTATAGCTGTTTCTTATTTCTCGATTTTGTCTGTTGTCTGAAAGGACAACATACAATTTTTGGGGGGATTCAAAAGATTTACATGTAAAATGTGTGTGTGTGTGTGTGTGTGTGTGTGTGTGTGTGTGTGTGTGTGTGTGTGTGTGTGTGTGTGTGTGTGTGTGTGTGTGTGTGGTGTGTGTGTGTGTGTTGTGTGTGTGTGTGTGTGTGTGTGTGTGTGTGTGTGTGTGTGTGTGTGAGAAACTCAGCTTACAGTAAAGAATATCCATAAGAAAATGGGCTGGTTTAAGTATGACCCAGAGGTCTCTTGTAGGAATCTCTTTGAAAGCGAGAATTAAATGATTAGTCAACAGAGTAAACAGGTCAAACCAGTTTCTTATTTCCTCTAGGAAATGCATATGTTTTATACAGGAGGGTTCAGGATTGGCAATGAAATACAGTAGCTCTAACTTTTCCCTCCCCCAGCTAACTAGCTAGCTCCAGTGTTACTAGTTTACATTCAATAGATATACAGTACCAGTCAAAAGTTTGGACACAGCTACTCGTTCCAGGGTTTTTCTTATTTTTTTCTATTTTATACATTGTAGAATAATAATGAATACATCAAAACTATGAAATAACACATATGGAATCATGTACTAACCAAAAAAGTGTTAAATCAAAATCTATTTTATATTTGAGATTCTTTGCCTCGATGACAGCTTTGATTTGTTTTTGGTTACTACATGATTCCATATGTGTTATTTCATATTTTTGATGTCTTCACTATTATTCTACAATGTAGAAAATAGTAAAAATAAAGAAAACCCCTTGAATGAGTAGGTGTATCGAAACTTTTGACTGGTACTTGGGCTTACATACTCCTTTTGTCACACACTACATTCTACCTCACTGAGAGTGTAGATCAGGGATAATCAACTAGATTCAGTCGCTTGCCAATTTTTTCCCTTGAGTGGAACATAATTACAAATAATTTCTAGACTGTAATTTGACCGCAAGAAGCCGAAACAGATATGTTTGACTATAATATAATAATTTCAAACCTTGCTTACATTTGTATAGGATCACATGTCTCTTTAGTATGAGTGGGAACAGTTTTCTTAAATTAAAATCACTTGGAGCGAATTTCCATGCGTTTTTAATCTTTTATGTCCAACAAAAATAAACCCAAAAACTATTTTTGGGGGGCTCAGAAAACTAGAGGGGAGGGGGGGGCAAATAAAACCCCACCTGCGGGTCACCAGTTGGGGAACCCTTGTGTAGATAGATAGGTAGAGGCACAGTGTAATACAGTGCCTTCAGAAAGTATTCACACCCCCTAACTTATTRCACATTTTGTTSTGTTACAGCCTAAATTGAACATTTATTCTTTATTCTAACATTTATTCTCATCTACACACAATACCTCATAATGACAAAGTGAAAGCATGTGTTTTGGAATATTTMTATTCTGTACAGGCTTCTTTCTTTTCACTCTGTCATTTAGGTTAGTATTGTGGAGTAACTACAATGTTGTTGATCCATCCTCAGTTTTCTCCTATCACAGCCATTWAACTCTACAACTATTTTAAAGTCACCATTGGCCTCATGGTGAAATCCCAGAGTGGTTTCCTTCCTCTCRGGCGACTGAGTTAGGAAGGACGCCTGTATCTTTGTAGTGACTGGGTGTATTGATACACCATCCAAAGTGGAATTAATAACTTCACCATYCTCAAAGGGTTATTCAATAAATGCCGGTTCTTTGCGAGTCGTTTGWAACCCTCGCTGGTCTTTGTGGTTGAATCTGTGGTTGAAATTCACTGCTTGACTGAGGGACATTACAGATAATTGTATGTGTGAGGTACAGAGATGAGGTAGTTATTCAAAAATATTTTTAAACATTATTATTGCACACAGCGTGAGTCCATGCAACTTATTATGTGACTTGTTAAGCAAATGTTTACTCCTGAACTTATTTAMGCTCGTCATAACGAAGGGGTTGAATACTTATTGACTCAAGATGTTTCAGTTTTTGATTTTGAATTCATTTGTAAAAGATTCAAAAACATAATTCCACTTTGACATTATGGGGTGTGTAAGGCCAGTGACACAAATGTAATTCATATTAAATTCAGGCTGTAACGCAACGAAAGGTGGAAAAAGTCAAGGGGTGTGAATACTTTCTGAAGGCACTGTATATTTAACCTTAGTAGGTGTGAAGTTCCTACCACATTACCTGCAGGGGAATCTATCTGTTCATGTCCTGCAGCCAATGTTCTCACCATGTTTTCACATTTAGCAAACGATTGTTTGTGTGTGTACATGCGCGTTAATGCCCGCATCCGTGTGTATGTGGAGGAGTGCGTGAGCGAGAGAACAAGGCGTGGAGGAGGGTGTATTTTAGTGTGAGTATATGAAGAACTGACTGATTGAAAAGAAGAGCTCTGTGTGACATTTCAGGGGTTGAGATGCTGCTCCTCTAACTGACCTTCACTGTTTAACTCACTGTGGGAAGGTCAGCCTGTTAATTTCACTACCAAGCTGGAGAGGGAGGGAGGGAGAGAGGGAGGGAGAGAGGGAGGGAGAGAGAGAGAGATCTAGTATTGGATAATGAAACTGACATTTAAAGGCTTTTTCCACTTTTTGATTCTGATTATTTTGATTCTGATTCTTCATGGAACAGAGAGAGGGGTGTAGTATCGGTTAAGGAAACCATAGAATTAGAATACTGAAATGGACATTAACTTTCTTATGATGGTCCAAAGGTCAACCATGGTTTGCCAGTGCTCTGATAAGATACTGTGTAAAACAATGAATGTGAAGAATGTGTCTGCACTGTATGTGTGTCAGCTAGCTAGCCAAACAGTTTTAGATGAATGATTCCAAATTAACTCCCAATATGCCAACAWTCCATTCAAACAATGCAGTCAATTCACAGCCACTACACTGGTTCAAATCAGTTGATGATAGGACYTAGACAAGTTGTAAATGCAACAAGCACTGAAATTGTATCATATAATAGCACTCAAAGCTTTCCAAGAAAACATAATCTGAGACATGTGTGGTCTGTTTAAATATATTTTAGAGGCAATTTATACAGAAAATTGGTATATAACCTGTATAAACTGTATTTATAATTATATTATATTTTCGGTTGACTATAATTTCATTACACAATTTCTGATACATCACATGCCTTACTTTTATTTTCCTGCATAAGTAAAATCAGGAAATGCATCACCTATGCCTCTACTGCCATTCATRCCAATTAGACTAGTTTAGAATTTCTCCCTGGCCAAGATGGCTGCCATTTTCGRCCKATTATGGAACTTTGAGGGTTAATGACATATGCACCTCTAGTAATTTAATAGAATCTCTATGAATGAAACTGACATTTAAAGGCTTTTTCCTCTTCTGATTATTCTGATTCTTCTTTTTCTTCTTCAAATTCATAGATTACATTGTYCTCATTAAGCCCCTGTAACCTTTTAGAAATGGGTCTGGATGAGAAGCTAAAGGCTAAAGATGAGGAAGAATATTTTTAACAGGACATTTTTAAATGTAACATAAGTCGATGTAATGTCAAGACAGGTTCCGAACTTAGTAATTAGGCAATGATAATTCTGCTGGGTAAATATTGTAGTAGTGATGGTGGAAATTATGATGATGAGGATAGTGTTGACTGACTTTTTARAGTTCCCACACTTGTTTCTGCTCATTCAGTACAATATAATTCATACTCCTCTCTGCCTTTCGTACATCAATTTCCCACTCCTATTTCTGCCAATTAATTTTAATTTGTCCACTTTCTGCTAACCACAATATTTGACTTTGCTGTTTTCTCTATTCTAGTGATTTTCTAAAGGCTACCTCTCTCCTCCCTCTCAATTTTGCCATCCTTCCCTCAATTTCGCCATCCTTCTCACCATCCTTCTCACCATCCTTCTCACCAATCTTTCTCTCTCACTCTCTCTTTCTCTCTCTGTGCCCGTTGGCACTCTTTATCTATCATTTCAATCTGTTGGCAGAGAGCCTTGAAATTCACCAACCAACTGTCGTCGACCCTATGAATACCATGCAGCTACCTGTTCATGTTTTTCCCCGCTCCCCCCTTCCTGCCCCTGTCCCAAAAATATCTTATCAGCTCCACAGTGCTGAACCCTCCTCCCACTTGACTGTCATGCCTGGCGAGCGCCTATCTCCATCACTGGCAGCCATGACAAGTGCTCTGTCTGCACCACTGACAGAGCTAAGGAAGTGACATAATTTCCCTTAGGAGAGGGGGAGGGGTGGGGGTAGCGGGGGGAGGGAGGAGCGCAGCCCTAACCCTGACAGACAGGGACAGTTAAGACAAAGTGTTCCTGGGTAGCGTTGGGATGCATAGAGGACAAATAATTATCTGGGGGTCTTTATTTTATCAGTCAGTTCCTGTAGATCCCAACTAGAACACACCCTAACCTAGTGTTGTCACGATACCAGAAWTTTGACTTRTATACCGTTAKCAGGGTTAGTATCATGATACTCGATACCAAAATGATACCACTGCATAAAAGAAGGCATATTAGCCAAAGTCACAAAATGGCAGTTGATCCAGATTGATGTTTTGAGTTCAATATCATTACATTTTAAATGTTTGATTTTTGAATGTGCCCATTAATTAAGCAATTATAAAATCATGCAATCACTTTGACTTCTCTAGCAATCTAACTACATAGCATAATGGTAATCATTTATTTGAATGGTAAATCTCTTGATAAATTGGGTAAATCAAGAAGTAGCCTATAGGCCTATTCACAATACAGGTGAATGCATATTCAGTAGGCGTGTAGGTGTGTGTGTGCATGTGTTGAGTTATTGAGATTGTTTTGGCTGATTCCATGGGGCTACAGATGAAAAACAATCTGTTTTCCTTCCATTTGGGACCGATTCTGCATTTGGTTAATGATGTTTGTCCCCCATGAGACACTGTAGACGCGGAAGCCTATTTCACTTCCTCAAAATCCCCAGAATGAATCTAAGATAACTCAAGAAATCTGTAGTTCGTTTTGGCCGAGGATGTTTTAGTTGCACAATTTTATATCTCACTAAGGTTTTTGGTGCAGTATTTCTCAAGTAAAAAAATGTGCCACGTGTTTTCTTATGTAAACAGTCGGAGCTGCAGGGCAGGCCTGTCTCACTGTCAATGCTATTGGACAGAGAGAAATCACCATAGCTCTTCACCCCATGTTAGTGGGCAAATGGACATCGTCTAATCAAAACCTAACCCTAATTATCCATGGTGTGACCCACGGGTGTTCCAAACTCTGCTTTAGAAAAAAATGACTTTAAGACCCAAATGATCCTATTTACACTTTGCAGTGTAACATTTTGACACTAGAATAACTGTTTCGGACTCATACCGATGCCCCATAGGCCGTTTTCAAAGGGATTTGTTGCTTTTTGAAGTCAGTCACTCTTTAAGACTCAGCAGCATACCACCCTGCATCCCACTGCTGGCTTGCCTCTGAAGCTAAGCAGGGTTGGTCCTAATCGGTCCCTGGATGAGACTAGATGCTGCTGGAAGTAGTGTTGGAGGGCCAGTAGGAGGCACTCTTTCCTCTGGTCTAAAAACAAAAATATCCCAATGCCCCAGGGCAGCGATTGGGAACATTGCCCTGWATAGGGTGCCGTCTTTCGGATGGAATGTTAAACGCGTGTCCTGACTTTGGTCACTAAAMATCCCATGGCACTAGGGCCTCCTGAGTGGCGCAGCGGTCTAGGGCACTGCATCACAGTACATGAGACGTTCACTACAGAACCTGGGTTTGATCCCGGGCTGTATGACAACCGGCCGTGATCGGGAGGCCCATAGGGCGGAGCACAATTGGCCCGGCATTGTCTGGGTTAGGGGAGCGTTTGGCCAGTGGGGGGCTTTACTTGGCTCATCACGCTCTAGCGACTTCTTGTGGCAGGCCGGGCGCCTGCAGGCTGACCTCGGTTGTCAGGTGAACAGTGTTTCCTCTGACACATCACATAAGCAGCGCGTTTTGGCGYGTCATGTTTCGGTGGACGCATGACTCAACCTTCGCCACCCGAGCCCGTTGGGGAGTTACAGCGACCAGACAAGATCAAAATTGTGGAGAAAAAGGGGGTAGGGGTGTTAACTCTGGTGTCCTGGCTATATTCCCAATCTGGCCCTCATACCATCATGGCCACCTAATCATCCCCAGCTTCCAATTGGCTCATTCATCCCCCTCCGCTCCCCTGTAACTATTCCCTAGGTCGTTGCTGTAAATGAGAATGTGTTCTCAGCCAACTTACCTGGTAAAATAAGTGTACAAAAAAGAAGAAAAAAAGACCCATGACTTCACTCAGTCAGTTRGAGTTTCAACCAAAGATGATCTTGACTTGGAGAGATGTGAGGCGGGGAGACTAAGTGAATTAATTACGTTTTCGGTGACAATCAGCTTTGAAATCAGCAATATTTTGCKTTATGGTTTGCATATTATCATACAAAAAAGTACTGGGTAGTGAATTGTTAACTTCAGCTGTAAGCTAGCAAGCAAAGTTAGCCTACAAAGCTGGAATATTCCGGTGTCTTCTAGCAATGTAAAGTGTTCTAGCCTATAATGGACATTATTTTGCAAACAGTAATTAACAGTTTCAACATTTCTACATGCCGTGTTMCATTAGTTAAGTGTGTTAACTTCTGTGCAGTATAAGTGGTGATATAGCCCAGACTCCCAGTGAGACTTGATCCTCTCTCAATCAATAGACGACGTGAGACACATTTGAAGTACCGAAAGTAACAACAATTCTAGTTCCACACCATTTGTCATGTTCTTGTTTATAAAAAGTATCAGAAATCAGAAGTGTCAGTATACATGTTGTTATTTCTTTCTTGAGTGTAGGCTGTTGTTGTGGGGTGGACAGTTCCCCAAATTAGTTAGTCAGAGAGGGCGAAAGGACTGAAGCATTGTGCCTGTGAGGTCCAGAGTGGAACACATACAGAACACACATGCCCACATCTTTATTTCAACTGAAAGCTTCAAGCTTACACCAGTCCAGGACTACTTACTTGCTCTAGTTGTGTCCCAGTCTCACTTGATATGTATATATGCACTCTTTATTTCTCTCCCCGTCCCTGGCACTAACAATTGAAAATAAATTAACATTCCTGCGGCTTTATTTTGTCCTTCTCTAAGCCTGTTGAGAATACTGGGGGGCGAACCCAGCAGGTCAAGCCATACTCACAAGCTGTCAATCATTCCCAGTGACCTTCCCGCCCATTTCTTTTTCCTCCCTTCCCATTCTTCTCTCCCTCTCCTCTCTCTCTCTCTCTCATCTATTCAGTTACTACCTTCTTAGAAAACCCTGGACCCCCACTCTCGCTCTCTCTAGACTCTCTCTCTTTCGCGCTCTCTCTCTCTCTGGGCTACTCTTTTGCCGGTCTCCTCCAGCTTGAGGCAGCCACAAGCTTTGTCAAAGAAGCTTCACATTCATTCAGCCTGCTGCTGCCCCAAACAGCCTCGTATTTCATGCTAGGACATGTGGCCTGTCTCTTTCCATCCATTTATTCTAATTACAATTTAATTGCTTGCCTTCCCCTTTGAAATGCTTGCTTGTTTTTTCTCTCCCTATCATTCCTCTGATAACATGAAACATTTGTTTGCACTGTGGTGTTTTTTCTCGATCCTCCAGACTGATGATACATTTGTCTCCTCGCTCTTCTCGCTGTCTATGGGTGGGAGAAAAAGAAAAACAGATGTTCTCGATGTTTGCACGTCATTTTTCATCCCCTGTGATGGATTCTGGGTGTCTGGGATGATATACTGTTAATAGAAAGAGCAAATACAGGAAGAGATTCATTCCTATGGTTCCTTTATGGGGGAACATTGAGACAAAAAGTACAGATGATGAGTTAATAACTTCTAACGATTCTAGAAGATTTCTGGGTTATTATTAAAGTTGGTTAATGTAGCTGGTGACAGTAAGTCATAACTGGGTTTGGTATACAATTATTACTATAGCTGCTGCCATGGCGATGATGGTATTAGAACGAGATGTGGTTATTCCTTCCTGGTCGAGTAACAAGTAACCTCAATAATTCCCTTGCTGCTTGGAGGAGCTGTGCTGTAGATCATTTGTCCACATAAACACACCATCTCCCAGGGGTTAACTACGCCTCACTTACCTCTTTAAGTCATTTTCTGCTCGAGGAAGCCACCCAGCACCTACCGCAATCTTCCCTTCCTTCCCCGACGTAAAACTATGATACGTCTGTCAGCACTCGCAGAAACCGTCTTCATGTTAATCTGCTAATCCTTTTATCTCAAGTCTGACCAAATCCAGTCCAGAAACCCCGCCAAACAAAACGGCTGGTTGGGGGGGGGGGGTGAGCTCCTCAGCTAGCTTAAGGGAGAAAGGGAACATGTTACTCAGCGGGGCGACGTTGCGGGTGGGTCTGAGTAGTACTGAGCAGGAGGAGAAAGGGGCCCTGGGGCAGGCTGTGCGGGAGGCAGGGAGGGAACCCCAGGCTCTGCAGGCCCCTCGCCCCCTGGTGTCTAGTTGGAATCAGCGGTTGAGCCAGCCCAGCAGGGCAGAGGGGTTAGTAGGTAGGGGGTATTGGGGAGGGGTTTACCCTCTACCCCATAAACCCCCTGTCTCTCCAGTCTCCACCGGTCAACCACCATGCGTCCTTCCTTAAACCCCCTGCCTCCAGGACTCATATTTGCGGATGATAAATGTGTAAAGCGCTAGGGGAGGGCGGCACAGTCACGTGTGGCCTCGGTTGGAGGAGGGGGGTAGGGGGGGGGGGACTGAATGGAAACCATTTTTCTGGTCTCCTGCCTTAAATGCATGTGCAGGGTGACAGGACAGCCCTCACACGTCACTCAGACACCAGCGTACCAGCGATTATTAGCAAGGCTCATGTTGTTTTGGGCCGCTCTGAGACGGAGTAGCGTTTCCACTGCCGCTCCACTGTGTTATCTGATCTGGTGGCCTACTGCGGCTAGATAAGTCATTTCCGAACAAATAATCACATCTCACTCTCTCTATCTCTGTCTCTGTGTCTGAAAGCACCACCTATCTTCTAACTGATATATCATCATAGCCTCGTGTGTGTTAGCTTGGCGCCGCACAGTACAACAGTTTGTGGCAGATTTGACCTCAAAGCAAGATAAATTACCCTTGGGTCTGTAGGCTATGTGCACTATGTTTAGTTAGCCTGTTCAAAACAGGACTCTCCAGCCACCCATAGAGCCATTTTAAAGAATGAATCCATAATGGAGATTTAAATGATGACTCTGTATGCTAATGCATATAGAAGTTCCCAACACAATGTTTTCTATGTGTGTGCTGCCATAAATATATCTTAGCAGTGCATTAGTGGAGCCCAGAGAGTGATCAGAACCGAGCGCTGCTCAGCTCAAATTTAGGTTCATTATAAAATAATCAGGGTAGTTGATGAGTGTCTCTGGAGAGGAGAACACAGAAACGCAAATGATCCTCTCGTGGCGTCCTCCACACTTCAAAGTGTAAAATGCTGCGTACTGTGTTCATGATGACACGTCTGTATGGACAAGGTCACATTCTGGAAGTTAAATATAGATAGTACATCATGAACTAGGTTAAGTCATGTGTACCGGATAGTCGTCTCCTTGGTGTGTTTGTTTTGTTTTTGTGCAGGTCAAGGTGTGTGTATGTGTATTTGCTTGCATGCGTGTGTGTTTGTGTGTTCTTGTTTGCTAACATGTACACTACCGTTCAAAAGTTTGGGGTCACTTAGAAATGTCCTTGTTTTTGAGGGAAAATAATATTTTTTTGTCCATTTAAAATAACATCAACTTGATCAGAAATAGATTGTTAATGTTGTAAATGACTATTGTAGCTGGAAACGGCTGATTTTTAATGGAATATCTACATAGGGGTACAGAGGCCCATTATCAGCAACCATCAACGTGTTCCAATGGCACGTTGTGTTAGCTAATCCAAGTTTATCATTTTAAAAGGCTAATTCAATTACAGGCTCAAATTGGCAAGAAACAAATAACTTTCTTCGGAAACTATTCAGTCTATTCTTGTTCTGAGAAATGAAGGCTATTCCATGCGAGAAATTGCCAAGAAACTGAATATCTCATACAATGCTGTGTATTACTCCCTTCACAGAACAGCACAAACTGGCTCTAACCAGAATAGAAAGAGGAGTGGGAGGCCCCAGTGCACAACTGAGCAAGAGGACAAGTACATTAGTGTCTAGTTTGAGAAACAACGCCTCACAAGTCCTCAACTGGCAGCTTCATTAAATAGCACCCGCAAAACACCAGTCTCAACGTCAACAGGCAACTCCGGGATGCTGGCCTACTAGGCAGAGTTGCAAAGAAAAAGCCATATCTCAGACTGGCCAATAAAAATAAAAGATTAATATGGGCAAAAGAACACAGAACTGGACAGAGTAACTCTGCCTAGAAGGCCAGCATCCCAGAGTCACCTCTGGTGTTTTGGGGGTACTATTTAATGAAGCTGCCAGTTGAGGACTTGTGAGGCGTCTGTTTCTCAAACTAGACACTCCAATGTACTTGTCCTCTTGTGCAGTTGTGCACCGGGGCCTCCCACTCCTCTTTCTATTCTGGTTAAAGCCAGTTTGCGCTGTACTGTGAAGGGAGTAGTACACCACATTGTACGAGATCTTCAGTTTCTTGGTAATTTCTCGCATGGAATAGCATTCATTTCTCAGAACAAGAATAGCTGACGAGTTTCAGAAAAGTCTTTGTTTCTGGCCATTTTGAGCCTGTAATCGAACCCACAAATGCTGATGCTCCAGATACTCAACTAGTCTAAAGAAGGCCAGTTTTATTGCTTCTTTAATCAGGACAACAGTTTTCAGCTGTGCTAACATAATTGCAAAATGGTTTTCTAATGATAAATTAGCCCTTTACAATGATAAACTTAAATTAGCTAACACAACGTGCCATTGGAACACAGGAGTGATGGTTGCTGATAATGGGCCATATGTACGCTTATGTAGATATTCCATAAAAAATCTGCCGTTTCTAGCTACAATAGTCATTTACAACATTAACAATGTCTACACTGTATTTCTGATGAATTTTATGTTATTTTAATGGACATAAAATAAGCTTTTCCTTCAAAAACAAGAACATTTCTAAATGACCCCAAACTTTTGAACGGTGGTGTATATGTGACATGGCCTCCATCCGGCGTATTTGACTTGTATTCTAACAAGTCTCTCTGGTGTGTGGAGGGCGTCTTCTGGGAGTTGAGCCTAACCTTAGCCGAGGCAGACAAAGCTGGCTGGGCTGTTTGTGGTTCCCTTCAAGATAAGGAAGAAGCAGACAAAAGTACCTCACAAAGAAGCTGTGTCTCTAATGGTGTCCTGTCTGAGTCTGTGTGAGCGTGTTGCCTGAGCAACAGGGTCCTCTCTTGTGGGTATAAGGCAGTAGAGCTCTGGGGAGGAGATCGAGGGAGGCAGGGAGTGGAGGGATAAACGGGGTGAAGGTAGTCAGTGTAAACACTAATTCGCTACATGGAAAAGATGAGCCTATAGCCCAGGGATGAGTGCTCTGTCATCCTCTCTTCTACCCAAGAGTATTTCCTGTCAGAAGCGAATAATAAACACTAACGGTAGTCTTGATAGACTGAATAGCTCCAGTATTTTGTCAAACCTCTCCATTTTCCTGTCTGCATGGACTGAATATCTCACTATCTGACTGGTTTGACTGATGAATGTTTGTGGTCATTTTGGCAGATGCATATATCCGAAGTGACTTACTGTTATCACACATTTTCAGTATACATTTGTCTCGCCATGAATATTCACCATTTGTACTGTGTGTTGAATATTTATGGTAATGCATCGCTCAAACCCATCTTGAAAGATGGCAGCAGTGATGACATAGGCTTTGTGATGATGATGTTGTCTCGATTTGCAGCAGTACCCCCCCTCCTTTCACCCCAATCTTCTCTCTGTATTTTCAGATGAGAAGATGACTGGTGAGGCTTTCCTAAAACCACAGATCGCTGACTACTCCAAGACTCCTCTGCTTTTTGATTCTATATCCTACAACCACAGTTTGTTAACTAGAGGGCATCTGGAGACTCTCCACACCCAGCAACAATGGCTCCTGCAGCGTGGAGGTGTTTGTTCTCCATTGTCTACTGCTCACCCTAATTCATTATCATTGTTCACAAGGTAAGTCCTTACATGTTGGATTTGAGTCATACATGAATGTGTGGTGTTGTTGTGCTGGTGTGTGTGTGTGGCATCTTTGGTGGTGTGTGTGTGTGTGTGTGGTGTGTTGGCATCTTGTGTGGTGTGTGTGTGTGTGTGTGTGTGTGTGTGTGTGTGTGTGTGTGTGTGTGTGTGTGTGTGTGTGTGTGTGTGTGTGTGTGTGTGTGTGTGTGTGTGTGTGTTCACTGAATGTGATTGTGTTCCATGAAAGTATGTTTGCAGTCTTCTAATGGGAGTGAAGAGTTGTGTTATATGGTGAATTCACTTCCAAGACATTTTATCATTGAAGGTTCACAATAGCACAGGGACTGAGTTGTAGATCTGAGTGCAGTGCACCGAGGCTTTTGTAATTCAGAAAACTCCATTCGTTTTTATATGCAACTTGATAGGATGATTCTGTTCAGTCCTTGCACCTGGAGGCTTCAATCAAAGGAGATGGCATTTTGCCTAACAGAAGAGTTTTTGGAAAGAACTACTGGTGTTTGTCTGTGTGTTTTTTATACTACCCAAAGGCATCTTGTGATGATCTTTTCTTTTCCATGCCTTACTTTAGATTAGTACGTTTGGCTGTCATTACAAGTTTGTCAAACTATTCTCTCTGATATGTTCCCATCGGAGGCATTAATATCGGTTGGTTGGTATTTCTGCTTAATGACAATCATTACATGTCTGTTCGGTTTTACTCTCATTGTACTCAAATCACATGCTAGCGTGCCAAACATTGATTACAGCCAAACGTCAAAGCGTATCAACTCCTGAGATTTCTTTTGAATTAAATATCTCTTTGTCATGTTTTTATTTCACACTTTCATAGATTTCAATAGTTTTTTTTGGTTTTATATTTAAATCTGACTGTGAAAGATGATTTGTTAACTAAAAAGAGATGGGAATGGAACAGTCAAGGCAGGCACAAACATTCAGAAGGAGATAGACTCACTTTGTAGATGTATAGCATTTGTAGACGATACTAAATAACTCAAATCTTTTTCCCAAGAAAAAAAACGACCTCAGAAAAGTTTGAAGAATGGGGCTCTGATTTGAGCTGCGAGATGGTCTGGGCTGAACGGTCCCGGTGATTTTCTTTTCAGGGGAGTTCCTGCTTTGGTATGCAGAAAGTCAAGGTTTTGGGTTTCACTTGACGAAGGCGAGGGATCTCAGGCCTATGAATGCAAATTTGCCCATTTTTATCAAAGAAGGAATGTGTGTGGGTTTTCACATTGAAAACTATGTCGGATCCATCCGTACGCCACTGACCTTCACCCTGTGTGTGCGTGTGTGTGTGTGTGCCATTTTTTTAAGCATTAACCACATTTCCATGGATGTCCGACCTACAAAAGGCCCCCTCTTAAAAATGACTTCCTCTTCTCAGTGAGGAGGAGATAGTATTATGACGTGACCATGTACACCCAAAACAAAAACATTCCTTGTGCTTTGAAAATCTTTAATGACAGAAAAAAATGGAAAAAAATCTTGTTTTGGGGTTATTGAATGCTTATTCTAGGTTTTTGTAACTAGAGGAATGGAGTCAGCACAAATACTTGTGACTGTCCCCTCATTCCATCGAGTTAATTAACGTTTATGAAAAATGCCATTTGGTGGGTTTTCTTATTAGCATAATAGGGACATCATTGGAAGCCATGGTTCAGTGCATGTGATTTTTATATTCAAATATAGCTTTCTGTTTCTCTCTACTTATGCGCAATGCTTTTAAAAAGTTCTAGTAATCACTTCCGTTCTATATTTGCACTCTTTTTTTACTGCTGCTTTTTCAAATCATTATCTAACTTGTATGGCTATATATTGACTAAGTATATCATTCCTGGAGCAGCAAACTGGGTCAGGGATGGTATCATGTTACTCAAGGGTGGTTTTAGACCGCCCAGCCTGTAGATATGAAGATAGAAGTTGACAACCAGATTCAGACCTAGCCAAGCAGCCAACCCTACAAAGGTAGGGCCGAGTTCCTCTCACAATGGCAGTTATTATGAACTTCAAAGAAAAGAAGCCAAGATTTGGGGGGGGATTATGTTCTGCGGTTTATTTTGTGTAGATATTGTGTAGACGTTGTTCTGTTGTTAATACCAGGAGTGGAATAGGCCCCTCAACCGAAACATCCAAACATGTATGAAACAGAAAGAAGAAGATGAAGTGTTTTCTCTTCTTTGTCTGTGTCATCTCTTTGTGTAGATGGGGATTAAGTATAATTCAGGAAACACTGTTTGTTTTGTTCCCAACAAGTGTTTGGATTGCAGGCGATATACAGTTTCTACACCAGGTTCTGTGTGTTTGACAAACATATTAAACTGAGGTGTCAATGTTTGGTCTATTCAAATACCAACCTTTGTGAAAAGTGCCTAAGGGCTAAAGCAGACAGTGGTGTAATTATTTTTGACCTTGTTTATTCACATGACCCTTGTACATATTGAGAATTAGAGACTAACTTTTTCAGTCAGTGAAAATTGCCAAAATTTAGGCACTCTTATTCACTCCTAGTAGACATGGAGGGCTTCCAATTTTACTTAAACTGTTTGCACATAATTTGAAATTTCACATGCATTAGACTGCATTGCTTTCAATAGCAGATCTTGCCTAAAAGTTATTATATTATTCTATCAACTCCCATACTTGAGTGATTTTATCCTATCAAGATGGTTATAAGGGTCAACTATAGGTCCCAACTCATCAAAATGATTGGACTCAAGCCATAAGTAAGCCATGGCTGTGTATTGATGGAATGGTCTCCAATGTGCCACACTGGTATTTCCAGTTGTCAGAGTGGAATGAATGGAAAGAAAGCATCGAGCCTCGATTCTCCACACTGGCCTCCAGCCATAAACGTCCAGTCTGTCATCTGACTGATATGCTTGGTTTTGTGTTTTTATAATTCCTATCTGAACGGTACGGGTCTATGGCAGGGCTATCATGAATTATCAGTCGAGCCCTGGGAGATTCACAGATGACTGGCGAGACTGCGTGCTGTGAACATGCACACAGAACGCCCTCTGATTTATCCCTTTCCCATGGCACGTTCTGGCCCAAATGGAAGTCTTCCGTGAAACAAGCCGGGTTTTATCGTTTGGACTTTCATCTAGCCGTGACCGCATGGGGGGTGTCGCTGAGAGATGGATCTTAACCATCACTTTCACATTCTCAAAATGTTTATTATACTGCAGTCATCATTATAATTCAGTCAATATTGGCTACAGCATATGCTTTCCCACACAATCCTTTCCCTCACAATGCTTTCTCACTATGTCCATCTTCAAGATGAAATGTGTATTTTTGAATGTAACCTTGCAGAATTTCCAATGATTAGGAGAAGCTGGTAAACCTAGATACGATTTGTCCAAAAAAATGTAATTAAAATGAGAAAAGCTATATTGAACAGCACAGGATTTAGCATTTCATTCTGCGAAAACAAAACACAATATCACCCTTGATGGGGTAATTTAGATTAGCAGTGATTTCCTGAGTGGGTCTTGGGAAACCAAAAGCAGCAACAAGAATGTTCCCTTCTGTCCGTACGCACAACTATGATTTAAGAGTGCAGGCCTTTGGGAGAGGAGAGGCCTAGCTTGCTTTTATTGTGTATTTAGATGTGATTGTAAAAATCCCTGTTATATGGCCCTATGATGAACAGACACTCAATCTATTAGGTTGGAAGTTAAGCCTCCTGACAGGTTGATTTCATTTGCTTAGCATGCCCCTAAATCTTGTTTGCTGGCAGCGACACAACCCAGCTCAATTCACACCCTCAACGTCTCAAGTGGATATAAACACACTGGACCAGATCCCTGCCTCACTTTTTCCACTCAAATGTGAGATCTACAGTTAAAGTAAATGGAAGTTCCTCAGACTCAAACAACCCAACTCAAATAATGGTGGTGGCAAACTAATATTGTTCCCAGTGGTGTATACAGTAGAGAGGAGTTTCAGTTTAATTGAACACCCCTGCTTGAATGTAAATTCTTGGAGTTGGTTTTCACAAGTCACTTCCTTCCCAGGGCTTACAAATGTCATGACAAAGTAATGCATTTAATCAAACGTTCATGTCTGCAAAAACACGTAGGCTGTCTTTTTTTATATTCAGCATTAATCATGTATGAGACTTTAGAATAAGGAAGATGATTGAAGGTAATAGCAATATGTCAAATTTTATTACAGTATAATTTCCAGTTCATATGGTAATATTTACATAGAGATGAATTGAAGCCAAGAGTATGTCACATTGTATCAACAATATACACAACATATAGCAAATACTAGACAACAAATAAGAACAAAGAAGATTTATTACAGGTGAGACCAAAGACAAGAATAGCAATGATCAGTGTAAACAATGCAATCTGTCCTATTGCGGCATGACTATTTCTACTTGTGCTATTGAATATTTTAACTTGGCATTGTCAGCAATTTTCTCCTTCATCATGACATAGATTTTAAGGTGTCCGGGAGAGTTTACTTTAGAAAACATAATGTTTTTAAAAGACAATTCTCTTAAGGCACTTGTTGGATGCTTGTTTGATGGGGATGGCGCCGGAGGGGAAGGCAGCCGTCTTATCGGCTCTTAACTAACCATGCTATTTTGTTAGTTTTTTTTGCGTTGTTCGTAACTTGTTTTGTGCATAATATTGCTGCTACCGTCTCTTATGACCGAAAAGAGCTTCTGGACATCAGAACTGAGATTGCTCACCTCAAACTGGACGAAGAGTTCTTCTTCAATGAGTCAGACGGGAGGGATATAATACAGACACCCGACCAGGCCCAGATCCCCGTTATTCGCAGGAGAAGGAAACTGAGATTTCGTGGAAAGAGATCTGGGTGCCTTGTGAGGATCAGGCGACGAGTGGCTAATCTGCCCTTGCCTTCCGTCCTGCTAGCTAATGTTCAATCGATGGAAAATGAAAGGGGCGAAATGAAAGCATGTTTATCCTACCAACGGGACATTAAAAAATGTAATATCTTATGTTTCACCGAGTCGTGGCTGAACAACAACATTAAGAACATACAGCTGGCACTCATACACTCTATCTGCAGGACAGAACAGCCGCTTCTGGTAAGACACGGGCCGGGGGCCTATGCATTTATGTAAACAACAGCTGGTGCACGATATCTAAGGAGGTCTCGAGATTTTGTTCACCTGAGGTAGAAGTATCTCATGATAAGCTCTAGACCACACTATCTACCAAGAGAGTTTTCATCTGTATTGTTCATAGCTGTCAACATACCACCACAGACCGATGCTGGCACTAAAACCGCACTCAATGAGCTGTATACCGCCATAAGCAAACAGGAAAACGCTCATCCAGAGGTGGCGCTCCTAGTGGCCGGGGACTTTAATTCAGGGAAACTTAAATCAGTTCTACCTAATTTCTATCTGCATGTTAAATGTGCAACCAGAGGGAAAAAAATTCTAGACCACCTTTACTCCACACACAGAGATGCGTACAAAGCTCTCCCTCACCCTCCATTTGGCAAATCAGACCATAATTCTACCCTCCTGATTCCTGCTTACAAGCTAAAATTTAAGCAGTGACTCGGTCTATAAAAAAGTTGTCAGATGAAGCAGATGCTAAACTACAGGACTGTTTTGCTAGCACAGACTGGAATATGTTCCGGGATTCTTCAATAAGTGCTTTAAGGACGTCGTCCCCTCAGTGACTGTACGTACATACCCCAACCAGAAGCCATGGATTACAGGCAACATTCACACTGAGCTAAAGGGAAGAGCTACCGCTTTCAAGGAGCGGGACTCTAACCCAGAAGCTTATAAGAAATCACACTATGCCCTCCGACGAACCAAATTATCAATACAGGACTAAGATCGAATCATACTACACCGGCTCCGACGCTTGTTGGATGTGGCAGGGCCTGCAAACTATTTACAGACGCAATCCTACCAGACGAGCTAAATAACTTCTATGCTCGCTTCAAGGCAAGTAACACTGAAACATGCATGAGAGCATCAGCTGTTCTGGACGACTGTGTGTTCAAGCTCTCCGCAGCCGATGTAAAACCTTTAAACAGTTCAACATTCACCAGACCGCAGGGCCAGACGGATTACCAGGACGTGTACTCCAAGCATGCACTGACCAACTGGCAAGTGTCTTCACTGACATTTTCAACCTCTCCCTGTCTGATTCTGTAATACCAACATGTTTCAAGCAGACCACCATAGTCCCTGTGCCCAAGAACACTAAGGTAACCTGCCTAAATGACTACCGACCCATAGCACTCAGGTCTGTAGCCATGAAATGCTTTAAATGGCTGGTCATGGCTCACATAAACACCATCATCCCAGAAACCCTAGACCCACTCCAATTTGCATACTGCACCAACAGATCCACAGATGATGTAATCTCTACTGCACTCCACACTGCCCTTTCACACCTGGACAAAAGGAACACCTATGTGAGAATGCTATTCATTGACTACAGCTCAGCGTTCAACACCAGAGTGCCCTCAAAGCTCATCACTAAGCTAAGGACCCTGGGACTAAACACCTCCCTCTGTAACTGGATCCTGGACTCCCTGACAGGCCGCCCTCAGGTGGTGAGGGTAAGCAACAACACATCCGCCACGCTGATCCTCAACACGGGGGCCCCTCCTGTACTCCCTGTTCATTCATGACTGCACGGCCAGGCACAACTCCAACACCATCATTAAGTTTGCTGATGACACAACAGTGACCTGTTAGGCCTGATCACCGACAACGATGAGACCGCCTATAGGGAGAAGGTCAGAGACCTGACCGTGTGATGCAAGGACAACAACAACTCCCTCAACGTGATCAAGACAAAAGAGATGATTGTGGACAACAGGAAAAGGAGGACAGTGCACGCCCCCATTCTCATCGACAAGGCTGTAGTGGAGCAGGTTGAGAGCTTCAAGTTGCTGATCTATGCATAGTCACTTTAATAAGTCTACCTACATGTACATATTACCTCAATTACCTCGACACCAGTGCCCCCGCACATTGACTCTGTACCGGTACCCCCTGTATATAGCCCCGCAATTGTTATTTCACCCCCCTCTTCAAAGGGGGTGACGCTCTAGACCCAAACAGTTATAGACCTATATCCATCCTGCCCTGCCTTTCTAAAYTCTTCGAAAGCCAAGTTAATAAACAGATCACTGACCATTTTGAATCCCACCGTACCTTCTCCGCTGTGCAATCCGGTTTCCGAGCTGGTCACGGGTGCACCTCGACCATGCTCAAGGTACTAAACGATTTCAATACCGCCATCGATAAAAGACAGTACTGTGCAGCCGTCTTCATCGACCTGGCCAAGGCTTTCGACTCTGTCAATCACCGTATTCTTATCGGCAGACTCAACAGCCTTGGTTTCTCAAATCACTGCCTCGCCTGGTTCACCAACTACTTCTCAGACAGAGCAGTGTGTCAAATCGGAGGGCCCGTTGTCCGGACCTCTGTCAGTCTCTTTGGGGGTACCACAGGGTTCAATTCTCGTGCCGACTCTTTTCTCTGTACATATCAACGATGTCGCTCTTGCTGCGGGTGATTCCCTGATCCACCTCTACGCAGACGACACCATTCTGTATACATCTGGCCCTTCCTTGGACACTGTGTTAACTAACCTCCAAACGAGCTTCAATGCCATACAACACTCCTTCCGTGGCCTCCAACTTAAACGCTAGTAAAATAAATGCATGCTTTTCAACCGTTCGCTGCCCGCACCCGCCCGCCTGACTAGCATCACTACTCTGGACGGTTCTAACTTAGAATATGTGGACAACTACAAATGCCTAGGTGTCTGGCTAGACTGTAAACTCTCCTTCCAGACTCATATTAAACATCTCCAATCCAAAACTAAATCTAGAATCTGCTTCCTATTTCGCAACAAAGCCTCCTTCACTCACGCCGCCAAACACACCCTCGTAAAACTGACTATCCTACCGATCCTCGACTTTGGCGATTAGTCATTTACAAAATAGCTTCCAGCACTCTACTCAGCAAACTGGATGCAGTCTATCACAGTGCCATCCGTTTTGTTACCAAAGCCCCTTATACCACCCACCACTGCGACCTTTATGCTCTAGTTGGCCCTCGCTACATATTCGTCGCCAGACCCACTGGCTCCAGGTCATCTATAAGTCGATGCTAGGTACAGCTCCGCCTTATCTGCTAGGTAAAGCTATCACATCATCAGCTCACTGGTCACGATAACAACACCCACCTGTAGCACGCGCACTAGCAGGTATCTCTCACTGGTCATCCCCAAAGCCAACACGTACTTTGGCTGCCTTTCCTTCCAGTTCTCTGCTGCCAATGACTGGAACGAACTTTAAACATCAGCTATCTGAGCAGCTAACTGATCTCTGCAGCTGTACATAGCCCATCTATAAATAGCCCACCCAATCTACCTACCTCATCCCCATATTGTTTTTATTTACTTTTCGGCTCTTTTGCACACCAGTATTTCTACTTGCTCATCTATCACTCCAATGTTAATTTGCTAAATTGTAATTACTTCGCTACTATGGCCTATTTATTGCCTTACCTCCTCACGCCATTTGCACACACTTTTTTTTTCTCGATTGTGTTATTGACTGTACGCTTGCTTATTCCATGTGTAACTCTGTGTTGTTGTTTGTGTCGCACTGCTTTGCTTTATCTTGGCCAGGTTGCAGTTGTAAATGAGAACTTGTTCTCAACTAGCTTACCTGGTTAAATAAAGGTTAAATAAAATACAAATAAAAAATGTACTGCTGCTCTTTTTATGTATTTTCTTAAGTCTGCATTGTTGGTTAAGGACTTGTAAGTAAGCATTTCACTGTAAGGTTGTATTCAGCACATGTGACAAATAAAATGTGATTTGATTTTATAGGAAGAAAGGGGATCTTGGCTTTATCAAAGGGAAAGTAGGCTATATTGCATCCGTAGTGTCTGTGAAGAAAATTATTGCTATTTAGAGAAGAATTTGTTGCTGACGTTCACTTTACACTGCAGTCGATTTTGTAGGAGTTTATAATTACTTTTTGGGCAGCAGTGAATATGATATACACCCCAGATGTTAATTATAAAAAATAAAAAAATGTATATAACAATAAAAAGGAGTGAAGTAATTGAAATTAATTATGATAGGGTGAGTGTGTGTGTGTGTGCGTGCGTGTTTGCTTGCATATTTCTGTCAGTGGTGTATTTGTGTTATAACCTGTGCAGGATAGGTTAGTCTACATACTGATTACTATTCTCTGTGTGTGTGTATTTGTGTCTCATTGGGCTTGATTTATTTCCATTATGTTTTATTAGCAGCAGCACTCTTGTTTGTGTACCTCTGTCTGCTAGGTCTGTACACTCTAGATGGTGAACGAACACCACTCTGTAGCATGTAATAGTAAATCCCCCAAGGCTAGGGAGGCTGTGCCATGGAGCATGACCACATTTTCTGTCCAGGAATTAAATGTCACCTCGGGGTGGGTCACCTGCAAACAAAAGGGCTGCTGGGCGATTTGCAGGTATAAACAGCCCAAGATAAGGAACCCTTCTACTGCGGTGCAGGAAATTGAATAAGTGTGGTTAGAGATGGAATAGTCCCCCGAAACAGGGGACTGAGAAACAGAGAGACTGAGAGAGAGGCACAAAGAGCGTTTTTGTTTGCCTGGTACGTTATCAGCATATTCCTCCGTTGAGTGCGCAGGGCTGCCAGCCCGCAATGGCTCCTCATCGAAGTGAAGGAGGGGGGCAGGGAAGCAGGAAGCTGTCTGTCATCAAGGTCTCCCCATCTGGCCAATCTCTTATCAGTGGCCAGGCTGCTTGTTGCTCGTATTGACCGGTGGAGGAGTGGAGGGGGCAAGGTCATCACAGTCATCACACTCTAGTCAATCAGTGGTCAGTCAGACAGTGTTCCAGAGATTGTCCGCCTGTTGGGTTGGGCTACTGCATTGGAATGTGTCTGGATTCTGTTTGTCTCTCACTTCCTTGACCAAGCTCTAAAAGGGTCACCTACAACGACCGTATATGGGATGTTGGAATGTGATTTCTATAAAATGATTATACAACGGGTGGGTCTAATCCGGAATTCTGATTGGTTAAAAGTGCATTCCAGCCYGTGTCTATTGCACAAGTTTCCACTGGCTAAATCTATGACGTTAAAATGCCTATTTACTCTGTTCCATCTGACTGTGCATCTCATCAGCCCAGGCAGGGAAGTTATCCTCTACAGGATTGATGGGTCCCCCTCGGGACGGTTGAGCTAACGTAGGCTAATGCGATTAGCATGAGGTTGTAAGTAGCAAGAACGTTTCCCAGGACATAGACAWATTTTACATGCACTCAATTAGTATTTGGTAGCATTGCCTTTCAATTGTTTCACTTGGGTCAAATGTTTAGGGTAGCCTTCCACAAGCTTCCCACAATAAGTTGGGTGAATTTTGGCCCATTCCTCCTGACAGAGCTGGTGTGACTAAATCAAGTTTGTAGACCTCCTTGCTCGCACACGCTTTTTCAGTTCTGCCCACAAATTTTCTATAGGATTAAGATCAGGGCTTTGTGATGGCCACTCCAATATGTTGACTTTGTTGTCCTTAAGCCATTTTGCAACAACTTTGGAAGTATGCTTGGGGTCATTGTCCATTTGGAAGACCCATTTGCGACCAAGCTTTAACTTCCTGACTGATGTCTTGAGATGTTGCTTCAATATATCCACATAATTTTCCGTCTTCATGATGCCATCTATTTTGTGAAGTGCACTAGTCCCTCCTGCAGCAAAGCACCCCCACAACATGATGCTACCACCCCCTGCTTCACGGTTGGGAGAGTGTTCTTCGGCTTGCAAGCATCCCTCTTTTTCCTCCAAACATAACAATAGTAATTATGGCCAAACAGTTATATTTTTGTTTCATCAGACCAGAGGACATTTCTCCAAAAAGTACGATCTTTGTCCCCATTTGCAGTTGCAAACCATAGTCAGTTTTTTTTATGGCGTTTTTTTAGTGGTGACTTCTTCCTTGCTGAGCGCCCTTTCAGGTTAAATCGATATTGGACTCGTTTTACTGTGGATATAGATACTTTTGAATCTGTTACCTCCAGCATCTTCACAAGGTCCTTTGCTGTTGTTCTGGGATTGATTTGCACTTTTCGCACCAAAGTGCGTTCATCTCTAGGAGACAGAACGCGTCTCCTTCTTGAATGGTATGACCGCTGCATGGTCCCATGGTGTTTATACTTGCGTACTATTGTTTGTACAGATGAACGTTGTACCTTCAGGCGTTTGGAAATTGCTCCCAAGGATGAACCAAACTTGTGGACGTCTACAATTTATTTTCTGAGGTCTTGGCTGATTTCTTTTGATTTTCTCAAGATGTCAAGCAAAGAGGCACTGAGTTTGTAGGTAGGCCTTGAAATACATCCACAGGTACACCTCCAATTGACTCAAATTATGTCAATTAGCCTATCAGAAGCTTCTAAAGCCTTGACATCATTTTCTGGAATTTTCCAGGCTGTTTAAAGGCACAGTCAACTTAGTGTATGTAAACATCTGACCCACTGGAATTATGATACAGTGAATTATAAGTGAAATAATCTGTCTGTAAACAATTGTTGGAAAAATGACTTGTGTCATTCACAAAGTAGATGTCCTACCGACTTGCCATAGTTTGTTAACAAGACATTTGTGGAGTGGTTGAAAAACGAGTTTTAATGACTCCAACCTAAGTGTATGTAAACTTCTGACTTCAACTGTAAATTATTATTATTTGAATATGTTGGTAACCCGTTGTATAGAAGTGATAATGCCCTCGAAGCCGGTGTTTGGAGGATATGCCTAAAAACACCCGTGCCAATATATCCTCCAAACACCGACTTCGAGGGCATTATCACTTAATTGTACTTGTCAGGAGTTGATTGTAACATGATTGTATTGTATGTCAGGACTCGAATTGGACCTTCACTGTAATGATATGGTAACACATTAGTATTTGTTTTCATTAATATATAGTGTACGGCTTTCACGTCTGTGTTTTTGCATGTATGTGCATGTGGCGTATTTGTGTGAGCGCTTGCTTGCGGCATGCAAGAGAGTGTTCCCCTATCATCTGTGTCTTTTCCTTATCCAGCGAGTGATGCACAGAAGTGGGTTGAGTGCCTTGCTCAAGGGCACATCGGCAGATGTTTCACCTAGTTGGCTGTGGGATTCGTACCAGAGACCTTTCGGTTACTGGCCCAACGCTCTTAACCGCTTGGCTACTTGTAGTCCCCCGGTGCTGGTTAGTCCCCAGTCAGCCCTACTGTTCCAGCCTCGTTATTAAGAACCGATTTAATCCCTGTTCCAGTCACAGTTCCTCCTGACATACTCTGTCAATGTGCCGTACTGAGGGAGCCTCCTGGGCCGGGCTCAGAACACACAAACACACACACGTACGCACACACGCATGCAGGGCCATGTGATGAGGACGGGACCCCCCTTAGGGAAGCACCTGACTGGTTCCGGGACTTGAAGCAGAAAGCCCAGCTGGGGTTTAAATGTGAGGGGTTATGAACGGGGCTTTGGCTTTGAGGACGTTTAAGGATGCAGCACAATCATTCAGGGGAGATAAAGAAACTACGCCCTTGCTACACACAGGGGAGATTTTCCTTCTATATTCTCCTCTTTCTGTGTGTTTCATCAACTCTGTGGAAAACACATGCAATAATATGCTAGGCCAGCTTGCAGCAGTGAACTAATTATTGATTCTCTCCCTTGTGTATACTGAATAGGTTTTTCATAAACTCAACCAAAGCCTTTTGCGATTTTAATGTTTAACGCCTGTGACACATATTTGTGTCTTTGGACGCTGAGACTTCACTTTGAAATGTATACCAAACAAAAAACATTGATTTCACAGTTTGACAAACCATAACTCTATGCACAAGGATTACTTTTAACAATTTCCACTGAACATTTTACAAAAACACGTTTACAGGTAGAACTGTGCAGATAGAAAGTTTGGTAACAGAATAAAACGGAGGGAGATTTTATCATAATTATGTTACTAAAATGTGCATCATTGCATCTCCATGTTTTGTTTTATTTACTGTGTTTCAACGTTGTCATTGTGCATAGAGTTGTATGGTTTGTTAAACTTTGAAATCAATGGTTTTTGTTTGGCATACTGTTTTAAAATGAAAAATGGGAGTCTCAGCGTAATTCTGTCACTGTGGAATTGCCCATTTCTATTTCCTTTACAAAAAAAACCGTTTGATTTGCCAAGCTCTAATAATCCAACAGGCGTTTGGTTTGGATAAAGATTGACAAAAGGAGAAATTTTTCTAAGACATGTTTTTAACATGGTGTCATCCCTGTCATGAAGAGCTTAATTAATGGGTGACCCTGTGTTGGCCTCAGAGGATTAAATGCGTTAGCTATGTAATGATGTTGATCATCGTTCTAAAATGGCTTCCTTTTGATGTGTCTTAAAGGTCAGAGGTCAGGGCAGTCCCATTGACAGAGAAGATGACCTCAGTTTAAACAGGGAATGTTAGATAGTTAGTTATAAACATAGAAATAGAATTTCACCCATCACAGACCCATTGGCTTGATTGGGAATTCCCYTTCTTGTAATTCTAGTTCTATGGTTATACTCTTTCGCTTTCCCTCAGATCTTGGAAAATCAGATGTCATCGAGGGATATCTTTAGCTTGAGTTGAGCCTGCTGCTGTCTTTGAAGAACCAAAACAGTCTTTCGCCTAGACGCTACATTGAATTTGTAAACTGTCTGGAACTGTCATGTTTTGCCATTGCTGACTTTGAAGACAACAACAAAATCAGGTTAAGCACTAAAGGGCGCTTGGTGTAAAAATAAGGACAATAGGAGCATCACTCACTCGTGCGTCACTTTTGAAGTGGATTTGAGGTTTAGGTTGGGATTTAAAGGAGGCTTGCAAGTTAGCATGCCTGGAGCACCTGGGCTTGTAAACAGGAGGGAGAAAATAGTGATGAGGGGAAATGGGGATGAGAAATGCCACCTGAGCGTCTGCCGTGACAGGGTCTATCTCAGCCACACACATGTACACACGCCCACACAATATCGCCAATATCTCCAATATTTCCAAGCGCTTAAGAGATGACGGGGGGGCCTGACTCTATCATGCTTTAGTCCCAGTGATATGACAAATCCTTCCCCTTTAGTTCTCCAGAATGAGACACGCATCAACATGCCGTGCATGTAATGCTCTCCTGCTCTCCTGCAATGCCCACCCACTGTTTTCAGAGGGAAAAAATATAGAAAACACAGTCTTGGAGATGAATGGCCATGGTCATGAATACCAAGAGTGATTTTTGGAACCTGAAGCACCACCATTGTATTTCAACCKTATTAAAGAGAGAAATTCCTGAGAGCATGGCTTTCACCACAAATGGACTAAGTGACTTATCCGGTTCTATTTTAGAATGCTTACGGTATATCGGAACCTGGAGGTGTTTGATAGCAGTTATTTGTCTGGGAAAGTAGCGTTTAGCCTTTGGGGTCTGCTTTGCGGTCTTGTCTGACATTGTCTTTAGAAACGATTCCCAGCAAGCTAGAACAGAGACGGAAAGAGAGAGAGYYGGTGAGTGTCATGGGAGATGGTGCCATATGTCCTTGTCGATTYTATTATTGCAGTTTTGGTGGTTGTAATGAAATATGGGCCTGTTGTAGCGGGGTCATGCCTGTACAGAGTATCTCCTGTGCAGATGTTATTTTGCAAGTCCCCAAATCTCCTTCCTCATCTCTCAACTCACTCCCATGTGTTTTAATGTGTGTCTTCCTTTTGGATAGCATTTGTGAGATTGTATCACAGATAGCAAATGGCAGACACCAGCAGCTATGCTATTTATTGTATGCTACTGAGGGATATGAAAAGAGACTTGTATGACATATTTATACAAAATATAATACTTTTCTGTCAGCTTAAGAATGTTGTTTACAATTTGAGACTAGTATTATTTAATAAAGAAGGGGTTAATTGCAAGTGCCCTTTAGAAGCCACTGTGATTTTCTTCATAAAAGTACTTTATTTCGAAATGAATTCAGCCTATTGTTTTTTAAATCCTTCCTTGGCCTGCAATCAACAACTTCCATTGAACAGATTAGAAATACTGCAGAGGAGTACAAAGAGAGCAGAATTTGTTTTTTAAAAACATGTTGCTGCTTTGTTCTCACTTGTTAAGTATTCAAATATGCTTTGGATTTTTTTCCTCCTTTTTCTTAATTCCCTTTGGAAAATCGTGACTTCATCTTTGGAAAACATACTGTATGCTCGCTTGCCCTATACTCTCGCTCCGGATATTAGATTATGGAGGCATCCAGCGCAGTTGGGAGGAATGCTTGACTTTGGAAGATWCCCTCTTTCTTCCCGAGACATAGGCTACCAGTAATATTGAAGAATAAAACAACCAAAAAYGGCAAACAATTTTGAAGGACTCACGCTGTGTCAGCGGTGGGGCCACTCTTATTCTTCTAAAGGGTTACACCCTGCTTTATCCTGTGGAGAAAGCGTCCCTGTCAAGCCTAGGCCCAGAACAATGGGGGCCAGCCTGGGGGAACAGGTCCATTTGCATGCAGCTGTTTGACGTTTCCACGACCACAAAGACCAATCAAAGAGGCCTTAATGGAGGATGACAAGCGTCAACCAACGCCTAGCTGTGCTCTGTCTGTCTGTCTGTGAAGGCTCTTGCGGCCCTCGCCACTCTGTCTGTATCCCCCCCACCCCTCCAAAACTGGCCCACTTTTTGCCAGACTGATCAAACATTCCGGTACTCTTTCGGCTCCTCAGCCTGAGTCTGAAGTCCTCGTGGAGAGCAGAGGAGGGGAGTTTTGGGGGTTAAAGGTTGTATAGGATAGGCCTCTTAAAGGACAAAACAATCCTGGGAAAATGAGGGGTTAGGATGAGGGGCTAAACATAACTGTGACTGTGTGTCATGGTCTGGTGCTCTGGCCAAAGCCAATAGCTTTATATCAAACCTCAATTGTCTTTTTATTTTTTTCTCTCTTTTTTTCTCAGGGGTTTAAAAGCATCAGACGATGGCAGCGCGCCACTGGCTGGGCCTGTATTTTTCAGATGCACCCATCTGCGCTGTGGTGCCACTTTCAATTTCAAGGGTGTTGATAGAAAACAAAATATGTATTATGGAAAGGATTGTTGCCAGTGAATTATAGGCTGCGTACCGAAAAAAGGAGAAGAGTCTCCACACTTCCATAATACAACACATTGTGAGTCCGTATTGCCCCCCCGTCTGCCTACTCTGTGCTCACTTGAGCTCAAATAGCAGGCTTACCGTTGGCTGGTCAGGGGGAGGAATCTGAAAAGCCTATTTTCTTTCCCCCAGTCAGTCAGTCAGTCACTGACCAGAATGCCTGATAAGGCGTCGCCGTGTCAACAGGGCCAGGAATAGGGGATCACAGCCAATTATGGCACAGAGAAAATGCGTACAGCGGTTTCCATGGCAATTCAATTGCGCATTCTATTTAGTATATTATATACTGGCCTGCTGGATGCAGCCGTAGGATTAAGACTGTGGCGTTTATGGAATTTCGGGTAACGATTAATTGTCATGCAAATGACAACAGTTATAGTGATAATTGTATTTTTGTTTGTTTTGAGCTTGTAATGTATCATAATGCATCTTTGAAAAATAGCTACGACTTACCTAATTAATACAACACAGCGTTGGTGACACCCCCATCTAAAAAATGTATACGCTTGGCTGCTTGTAACTTTTGGAAATGAAGCTTCTTCTGACTATGCTCGTAAAATGATTGCAATTTTACCCTTTTCATGTAAACATGAATAATTGCTATTGGGTAAACTATCTACTTGAAAATAAAGTTGAATCCCTCCCCCCTCTGGAAATAAACTTGTTAAGGCGATTATGATGATACATTTTTTTTGTTCACGTTATTGTTAATAATTCTTGACCTTGGGACTAGAAGGTTATATCGGACATTTTGGTCAAAATTGTGTCATTAACGTAGTTGCTCTTTAGGTGGTCCTTTACATGTCAGATAAAAATAAATAATATAGTTTATTATATAATTTTTTGGTAAATTATCTGAACGTTCTATCTGCACAAACACCTTTTAACTTGCTGCTATACGGTTCTATCTGCAGCCCAATCACACAATGATGGATTGTCAATCAAAAATAATTGGATGGAGGGTGATATACTTATTGAGCCATGAAAGAGGAAGACATCACAAAAACAGTTCTGAGATCTGGGACTTTAAAAAAAAATAATTAAAGAACGATTATCTCAAAACCATATATTTTGCAGATAGAACCTTGGGACTCCCAAGTCCTTGATTATTCATATCATAGGTTCTGGTCCTCTTTTTCAATTACTTAGATTTTCTTTCACAATTTTTCTGAAGAATGGCCGTAACGTAAGCTCTTTATGGTCAAAAATAAATAAATACAGGTGTCTTAGAGCATGTTTAAGGTCCTTAGAGAGGCATTGCTGTTTTTGACTAGTTCTATAGCAATATGAAAACCTCCATGGAAGGGTTATTTTACTAAAATTACAAACGTTTTATTGATGACTAGCAAGTAGTTTACATACTTTGGGTGTCAGACACCAGAAACATATATCAGTTTAGTCATCCAGAGCTAAGCTTTAGCAATGCTGCTAGTTCTCCATAGGATATAGTGTATTTGTCATTTTCACTTTAACAAATGTGTGAGGGACATGAATTCATATATTTGACGATGTGACTAGAAAGAAGGGTATTCTCTTGATTTAATCATTACAATTTTTGTACTTTTCTATTGACATAATTGTAACATTCTGTGCCAGATAGAATCTTATGGCTGAAGCCAGATTGACATTTCAGAGCCACAAGGTTCTAGCTGCGATTGCACCCCACTAAAAAAACAGATTTTCAAATGTCTTAGGATTTCGATGCTCTGCACTTCAGGTACATTTAGGGTGAGGACCAGAATGGGTGATCAAAAGAAGAATTCACTACAAAACAGTTCAGAGATCTGGAATGTGAAAACTTTATTGCTCAATATCTCAGAACTATGCTTTGGGCAATTCATTATCGGTTACGCGATTATACGGTTATTGTGCCAGCCTTATGTAGGATGATTTAATGTTAGTCTGAAGGAGCGATAAAGAGAGAAAGGTAAGCCGTGTCCTTTCTTTCTTTTTTTTACACACAACACACCAACACAACACACACACAACACACACACACACAACACACCACACACACACACACACACACACACACACACACACACACACACACACACACACACACACGATGTGCTATAGATTTTCCCTCCTGTTTTCTGAACTGTTCTGAACTGCAGCTGGCTGCCCGACATGCTTGTGTCCTGTGGCAGTTATTTTCCTACCACTGCAAAGTTGGAACAGAGAAGTCAAACAAAGTTACACAGAGCCATGAGATGAAAAGCTTTTCACACTTCCTCAAGACATTGACACTCATGCACACACACAAATGTTTCTCCCCCCGCGTAAACCATTTAACTTTTAATGAAAGTCTCCAACATTCACAGTGATGTTCCAAAAAAATCAAAGTGGATACATTGTAAATGTGTCATGCGGGTGGCACAGTAGTCTAAGGCACTGCATCTCAGTGCTAAAGGCATCACTACAGACACCCTGGTTCAAATCCATGCTGTATCACAACCGGCCGTGATTGGGAGTCCCATTGGGCGGAGCACAATTGGCCCAGCGTCGTCCGGGTTTGGTCAGTGTAGGCCGTCGTTGTAAATACAAATTTGGTCTTAACTGACTTTCCTAGTTAAATAAAGGTTAAATAAAAATTACAAATAGAGTACCTGTGTTTTCCATTCTGTTCACATCTGTTCACTTCATTTACACAGGCAGACCAATTATTTTCACTAATTGGTCTTTTGACAAATCAGATCAGCTCTGAAAAATATCTGATGTGAAAAGAATTAAGCTACCTGTGTAAACGCAGCCAAAGAGTTAAGAACGCTTTGAACTAATGGTTATTGAAAGAACATGATGTGCAGTCTTCAAACAGAAAGAAATTACTTTTTACTTCATTCTATTATTTTCCCCCAAAGGAAACAAAACTAGATTTTCTCAAAACATTACAACTTTTAAAAAAAAGAAGTGATTTTTCATGATACGTATCCAATTACCGAGAGGTAAGTGAGTCATTAATGAGATCCATGCTATCTGAAGGGAGTGGAGAAACCAGGCAATTTGTCCTTGTGTGCGCCCATAAAAGTCAAGATWCTCCCCCTTAATTGATATACTGTTGCCTTATGGCCAGATGGATCTATACTGTACTGGGGAAGAGGAGGCAGGCGAGCCCCAGGCTTAATCAATTGCTAGGCCTCAATTGACAGCAGCTGTGTGTGATCAGACCATACAGTAAACTATAGTTCCCTGATAGATGGCCCATAGCTAACTGTTGGACAGAAGGGAAAGGAGGGAGGGGAAGTTACAGTGAGCTACAGTCCACTCTAAAGGAGAGTTTTTCCATTGAGAAACTTTAAAACCCCATGAAATGTATTCTTTCTGTCTGCTTTCTGTAGCCTCTGCCTGTGTGATAAAGCTGTCACTCCCTCRGTGAGGAATGGCCATGAAACCCGTTCATTCGTTTTTGTGGTGAAGTTGAAGCTGCACGGGGTAGTTACAGTAGTTATAGCAGTTAGTTGGACTACGGCACATACATCTCAACTAAGCAGAATCCACAGACCAATTAGCAGACATGTTTATCATCAGTATATTCATGAATGCACATATATTGTAATCTGAAGTGGTCTCATAGCATTCTGTTGTAAAATGGTTCATGCATAAAAAAGCATTTCCTATTGAGAGCTTGTTTGGTGCCTCATGCTTCTAGTCGAGTCTCAGAAAAACTCTCATCTCTTGGCTTACAGGTGCTTTATATCCACGTTGGTATGCAAACCTTTCTCGACACTCGTCAGTGTGTGTCTGCGACATTTGTGGAACCTACACAGAATACCATTATAATAGAGCAGGGCATGGWACCACTACAGGCTAGAATGACAAGCAAATAGACAGACATGTGAGCCGAGGTCGAGGTCTCAGGGTAGTAGGAGTTTCAAGRCGAAATCACTTCAACTTTGAGCCATTCTTTCAAACAATTGCTAATTGCGTCATGCCCTGGCTGTCAAATTGTGTACGGTTGCAATTAGCAGGCGGGTGCAAAGCAAACCTGGGGTGGTTAGTGTTATTACTTGACAATGCAGAGGAGCCAATGGGAGCGCTGAGAAGGTAACAGGCTGAAAAGAGAGACTAATTAGCAGAGTAGTGCAGTGGCAGAAAACACAAATGGCAGCTGAGCTGGCCCCTCAGAGAGGCAGACTGTTGCCGCGGACAACAGTGATTATTGACAGCTCATGCAGTGCTACTGCCTTGCACTTAGTCCTTTAACGGAACACCATTTGCWTTTCTGGAACTTGAGGTGTTTTCTTAGGGATTGGTCTCGAAATTAACTGCATACCTGTTTGTTTTCTTTTTTCTTTAGTTCCTATTTTCTTTGTTTAATGGATCTATTTCTTTCTTTCTTTCTCTCTCCTCTGCTTTCTTTTAATATCTCTTTATATGTATTTCCATGGTATTTATGGCTTGACGTTTTATTGCTTTTAGGGAAAAAAGAGAGTAAAAAACAACCTTTTCAATATACTTTGTTGATGGGAGGAACAAAAACTGATCAAAATAGTTAATTTTCCCCAAAGCACAGATATTTGGCTGGTGTTCACATCTGCTGAGCTCCGCATATAGATTTTTCCTCTTCAGTGTCTTCTATCATCGACACTGTAAAATGGATTAAATTACATTGCATGCTGCTGCTGGGAGATTCAGGCTCTTTTCTGCCTCTTGCTCTACTGATAGAAAAGCTAAACAAGTGAAACAAAAAACAAATGAGGGAGCTTGTACCCCTTTGTCGAAACTAACCATTCAAACTTAATCGAACCATGGTCCTGAAGGAGGAATTGAGAGAGAGATTTTGTGTTCTATAGTATTGTGTTTAGGTGTATTTGAATTTGTTTCTTGGGTTGTTACATGGACTTTTATACAATGACTATACAACTTCGATGTCTTTGCCAGAAACAAAGAGACCTTAGAGAAATTGGTAATTCAATTTAACTGTCTTTTTCCTCATCCTTGTTGTACTGTATGTTATGATTCTTCTGTTTTAAACCGTTGTAAACATTGGACAAGTGGTCTGCAGTTACTAATTAAATGGATTGTCTTTTGATGCTCTGCAGTCTGTACTACCTCCTAAGATATCAAATGACTCCATGTTATTGGGTACTTTTGGCTCCTCTTGGCTCCCATTCCTATGAATGCAGTATATTATAGCAGTTTTGTACAGCACTTAACCTAATATCTCTTTTACGTTCTCCCCCTCTCTCTCATCTCCCTATCCCTCCCTCCCTTTCGCCCAGGGTTCGGTCGTGCGGCCCTGCCGTTTGGCCTGGTCAGAAGAGAGCTCTCCTGCGAAGGATATGCCATCGATCTCCGCTGCCCCGGTGCTGATGTCATCATGATCGAGACAGCGAACTACGGCCGCACCGACGACAAGATCTGCGACGCAGACCCGTTCCAGATGGAGAACGTCAACTGTTACCTCCCCGGACGCTACAAGATCATATCACAAAGGTAAGAGTCAACTGTACCTCACCCAAGGCCTACAAGATCATATCACAAAGGTAAGAGTCAACTGTTACCTCCCCGACGCCTACAAGATCATATCACAAAGGTAAGAGTCAACTGTTACCTCCCCGACGCCTACAAGATCATATCACAAAGGTAAGAGTCAACTGTTACCTCCCCGACGCCTACAAGATCATATCACAAAGGTAAGAGTCAACTGTTACCTCCCCGACGCCTACAAGATCATATCACAAAGGTAAGAGTCAACTGCTACCTCACAGGCCTACAAGATCATATCACAAAGGTAAGAGTCAACTGTTACCTCCCCGACGCCTACAAGATCATATCACAAAGGTAAGAGTCAACTGTTACCTCCCCGACGCCTACAAGATCATATCACAAAGGTAAGAGTCAACTGTTACCTCCCCACGCCTACAAGATCATATCACAAAGGTAAGAGTCAACTGTTACCTCCCCGACGCCTACAAGATCATATCACAAAGGTAAGAGTCAACTGTTACCTCCCCGACGCCTACAAGATCATATCACAAAGGTAAGAGTCAACTGCTACCTCACCCAAGGCCTACAAGATCATATCACAAAGGTAAGAGTCAACTGCTACCTCACCCACAAGGCCTACAAGATTGTATCTCAAAGGTAATAGAGCAGAAAGGTCTCGTTACACAATATAACCTGGAGTTAGTTAGGGATGTGTGGTATGTGATTCTAGAGTCCAGTCTAGTGATTCTGGATCCACAATTTTTCTATCAAAACAAAGTGGTTTGGTTTGGGTGGTAACCCTAATATTACTAGACTAGCATTTGTGTTACCTTTTCAACTGACCAAAAACAGACAATTTACCCACACTTCCTTGACTTTTTAATAATCAGATGTTTTTTGGGGTATTGTTGTGGAACTCTAGACCGTAAAAACTGGACAGGGGGTCATTCGTKGCAACCCTAGACCATATGCTCTATGCATCCCTTCACCAGTACCACTGCAGCTGCTCAATCAGCCAGCCAGCCAGCCAGCCTGTCCGTCTCAAAAGAGTCACATGAACCTCCTTCTTAATCCCTCTGTTTCCAACATTAGTTTTTTGTTCCAACACTCGTACTGCATTGACACAGCCCAGCACCCAGCCCTGTGCAATGCCTCTACCCCCCTCATAATACCATTCATATTAGTAACACTCTCCCAGGACATTTAGCTGCAATACTGCCACTAGGCTGCACGCACCACTTTAAATCGACTGCTATGCCGGCCCCAGCCCGGAAGTGTGTATTTAAAGGACCCCAGATTAACGTTTCATAAGTCAGCAAGAACCCCGGCTCACCTACCGAAACATGCCACTACCCTGCCCTGACCTGTGTGCTACTGAGTGTATGTAGTCATCCACCTTAGGAAATAGGTCCTGCCTTATCCATCCGCATCCACAAAAATTCCCATGAGCTCTTGAATAGATAATAAAGACGTCCCATATTTAGCTTGTCACGCTACATTTACTGCAGTGTGTGTCTCAGCAGTTGCACACAGACCAGACAGAGACAAAGACAGAGAATGCTCACCGTGTCCCTTGATTTGTCTGTTAGTGCTCACGTGCTGGTTTAGCCGACCTGGGTTCAAATACTATGTGATATCTTTCAAATGCTTTGAGCATTTTCTCTGGCCTGCTTTGAGGTCCAGATGGGTGGTTTTGCAACAATTCTATTGGTTCTATTGCATCAGACAAATTCAATCGAGCCCAGATAAAGTGTTTGGAATTATATCAAATAGTATTTTATCCCATGTCTGCATTGTTGCCTAMGCTAGAACCCACTGAACTCCACTTCAAACTAATCTGTTAACAAAGGCTTTTAGGAGAGTCAGTGGAGGTGGTAAAGAGCCCAGAGCCCGATCATGCTCTACACCACTAAACCTACTGTAGCTTGTGTGCGTTATTCTAATGTAGTAGATCAGAGGAAATGAGACATGACAATAATGAGTATTGATACAATAACCTGGGGTGGTTCAGGCAGCAGCAGGCAGCAGGTCTAAGCCACAGAACAGCCAGCCTGATGATGCGCTAGTCTGAATCCTGGTTATAATGGATGCTGGCTTAAACAATGGAGATAAATACACTGCATAAAATGAGAAATAGGCTGTTGGAGGATTTGTCTGTTACCATGGATGTCACTATGGGTTTATATGTTAAATATTTGTTTGTCGTTTAGCAGACAATCTTATCCTGAGCGACCCCGTGAGAATCAAACCCACAACCATGGAGTTGCAAGCGCCATGCTCTACTGAGCCAAAATGGGATAACTGAGCCACACGGGATTACTAAGTATTTAAATCATTTAAAAGACGCCATCAACCCATTGGTCATAAGCAGGAAAACATACAAATATGATTAACACAAAATGATGATAGGTGAAATTATCACTGTTTCAGTGGACAGAAATCAGTGTTAACACATTGTGGAGGTAATGAGTCATTTTTCTAGAAATTAACTTCTTTGGTTTCATCATTTCTGGTGTCATTGGAGTAAAAATCACAAGACTGTAGCTAGCTAACAGATTAATTGCAGGGATTTGGAATGAAGGGGAAGTTCTGGAGAGTTTTTCACACCCTTTCCCATGCAGCACTAATCTCTTCCCTCAGAGTAGGACAGGGTAATAGCCCTGGGCAGGGGATAATGACATTTTTCTTCATTATTATTTTCTGAAGAAGGGAAGTGGATAAGTGTAGCTCACATAACAGACATCACTGTCTGTCTGCCTCCCAGACAACCTCCTGTAATGTCATTGTAATAGTAGTGATGATGGTGATGATGACAATGATCTGCCGGCTGCAGTTGTACATTTGATGATGGGGACAAACAATTAGACAAACAATTGGAAGAAATAGGAGAAAGAATATGATTAGTCTACCGACCGTACATTAGTTGGAAGTAATTGTTCAATATCTCAATGCAAATCGCATACTTATATGCAGGTTGTAATAGGCAGCAAGTGACTGGTTAATGAACACCGCATTTTACGCATGTGTGTCTTATCTGTACGTAATTGTATTACACATGGATTTCCTACAAGGTCACTGGGTCACGGCAAAGTTTTGTAGCAGGTCTGATAACAACCTAATTTGTTCTTGGCTGTCACACTAAAAGCTGTCCTTTTCGGCTTTTGAGGGACAGCTAGGCTCTTTGCTTCGGCGGTGATTCTGAGAGATCTGTCCAACTTGCACGACTTTGCATTTGACCTTCTCAAATATTTATCACTAAACCGGCCTGCAAATTGTTAAGTCGCTATTTTTTTGGGGCTTTAAAAAAACAACAACTTGTCATGGATAACCGTTTGCTTCTGCTGTTGTCGCTGCCTTCTCAATCCTTCAGTCTCAAGAGAGCTTGATTGAAGTGGAGACAATTTCATCCTATATTTATACAAAATCAGTTATTCTATTTTCCTCTCTTTCCCCCTCCATCTCTCACTCTGTTGCACTCGCAAAACACACACACACACACACACACACAATTGAAACCGTTTTAATTTAAGGGTCGCACATTCTACTTCATAGCCAAGGTCAACTCAAGTTATAAGGTAAATAACTAGCTCCTATAGCAAAGGCCCGGGAGCCTCCCATAGCAAATAATGGTGAGCATTCTGTGTTTCGGTTGACCCGCTTGAAACAGGCAATTACCCTGCCTGTTGTGTACAATTTAAATTGTTCTCTGTGTGGGTGAGTGGTCTCAGTGGGTATATGGGTCTGATAAGGTGACATTCTCATCAACATCGCATAATATACTCCAGACCGGTCTTCAGCTCTTTACACAGTTCTTCCACTCTTTATTTTTATGTCTGTGTGTGTCTCTCTTTATATCTATTTACTGTTTCTCTCTTTTATTTATTCCCCCCAAATGATTCTTCTCTTCCTCCCTCAACTTGTTAAGTTGACGTCGACAATACAGCATATTGAATCAAGGCCCTACTCTGATGAATAGGATTTTTATATCCTTCACCACAGCAATGCTGCAAACTTGATTTGAATAAGTGTGTGGAGGGAAGAGGGAAGTGACCATGTATTATTCATGTGTTTCTCTCACCCTAATACCACTCCTGGGATGTTATAGTAGTTTGTGTCATTGCTGAATTGTTTGTGATCCATCTTTTCCCAGGTGCAATAACCGTACCCAGTGTGTGGTTGTGACTGGCTCTGATGTGTTCCCTGACCCCTGCCCTGGTACCTACAAGTATCTAGAGGTTCAGTATGAGTGTGTCCCATACAGTAAGTATTTGCCCTTTAATTATGCAGTGCTACTACGTGATGTTTTTTCAACGTATTGTTAGGTTTATTACAACCATTACTTATTTAGTGGGATCCTGTTGGGGGGGATATGTGTTATCTTSTGTGTAATGTTTGTTTGTAGTCTATTATTAAACAATATACAGTTGATACCAAAACATATGTAATATTTACTTATTTTTCTTTAAAAATCAGACTCTTGTAACATGCAACCTTTTTTCTGTTATGTAATTCAGTGGAGATTTACTTTCTGAAATAATAATTTTGCTTTACCTCTTCATTTCTCATCAAATGTTCCTTCCTCTCTTGTATCTTTTCCAAATMAACCTCTATGCTTTCTCTCCTTCTAAGTTTCAGTCATTCTTGTTCCTTGGTTGTCTCACTAGGATCTTTCCCTCTTCCGTTTGTTGCTGCACTGCTTTAATGAAGGAACTCAATATTGTTCACTTGCAATTGTATTTTTTGGCTCATTAGGGAAATTTCGCCTGTAACATTAGCAACAAGTTATGTTCTGTGGTTGGCCGAAGCAGACTTTGGAATTTAGTTTAGATTTGTGTCTATAAAATTTTTATGTAAATACTGCTCCATTCAATACTGCCAAAAATAACTATTTTGCTGTTTCTCTAAGAATTGTATCTGATTTTAAACTGAAAAGCGATTTCAGAAACGCTACAATGTTTCTTTATGTCAAACAATTCATTTGAAAGTACTGTGGCCTGATTATTACCGATGCGGTCAGTGACCAGGCTAAGACATATTATTTTGATGGCAAGAAAAGCATGGAATCGTAATCGGTTAAACAGTGTTTGACTCCAGCCCTAACCTGACTGCTTTCATATTATAAGGCCTGATAATGTCCTATTTTTTCCCTCAGTATTTTTCTTGTTCCCCCAAAACAGGCATCTCTTGGTCCTCTATCGATCATATCCTGTAACCTTCTCTACTCGTGTACCTGGTAGTTGACTCACGATAACCTTTCTCTCCCTCTTGCACTCTTTCTTGTTTGCTTTCTTTCTTTTCCAATGCCTAAAATAGAAGTGGAACAAAAAGGTAAATGAGTGGTCCAGTCTTACCCCCCGTCCCCCCCAGCCCCCTGTTATGTGGTGTTCAATACAACCCTCCCTCTTGTCTCCTCTCTTCTGATTGCCTCTCTAGTCTTAACACCCGCCCCAAACCCCCGATAGGGTGTTGATTGCTACTCTGGGAGACAATTAGAATTTCAAAGGCAATTTTTTTAAAGCAGTCTAGAAGATTGAAATATATTTCTGGTCCACATGAACACATAACATCTTATCAGAACGATCATCACTGACTCATGAGGTGGATTACATTAGGAATGATACCCCCMCTTACCTACTTAGATGAGAGTAATTATTATTATTATTTTTTTAAATAAAGTTTAGAATTTTCTTCTGGCTTAGTCTTGTTCTGCTTGGCAATACCCTTTGATCGCACCCATAGCACGTGATGGTCACCTGCCTTTCTCATCTAAAACCAATCCATAGGATTCCAATGGGACACTTGCCATGGCCTCCCTCACCCATCAAAGGTTTCTTTTTTTTGTCTGTTATGATGTAGAGTTCCAGCCTCTACTGTTGTTGTCCTGTCTTCTCCCAAAGCTCCACCCTCATCATTTTATCCCAGCTTTGCTGCCACCTCCATCCAGACTATGTCATTTGGTCTCTCCACAAGACGTGAAGTCTTATCCCTTATCATTTTGTCTTCTGTGTGCTTTTTCAGTAAGCATGTGCAGTTTGACCATTTACACAGTCAGTGTCACAAGTTGGAATTAAAACAAGTTCCAGWATACACTTCAGCCCTAGTTACCTCTCCCATCCCTTACATGTCTTGCATTTACAGGTTTTTTTCTCCTTTTGTTTAACTTTTTTTMTGTCCCACACAGTCAACGTGTATGGCAGACAGACTATAAAGAAGCAAGTCCTTTATTCACTTCTGCACTTTTATTTTTCCCTCTATTCACAAGCAATGGCACTCAGCGCTAGTTCAATGACAGTGCCACACGTCTTTGTCCCACAATCTACTCAGACAGCAGCGAAAACTATACTCACTACAATACCTTGATGAAATATTTGTGTTGATACTCTGCTTATTTTCTTTACTTAAACCCATCTTTCTGTCTCCCTCTCCCTCACAAGTTTTCATTTGTCCCGGGACCCTGATGGAGGTGGGGGAGCCCACGTTTGTGTTTGAGGCAGAGCAACAGGCGGGGTCGTGGTGTAAAGACCCCCTGCAGGCCAGAGACAAGGTCTTCTTCATGCCCTGGACGCCGTACCGCACCGACACTCTGATTGAGTACAACTCCCTGGAGGACTTAAAAAATGGCCGCCAGACTACCACCTATAAACTCCCACATCGAGTCGACGGCACCGGCTTCGTGGCCTACGACGGAGCCATCTTCTTCAACAAGGAGCGCACGCGCAACATCGTGAAATTTGATCTCCGCACGCGCATCAAGAGTGGTGAAGCCATCGTGGCCAACGCCAACTATCACGACACTTCGCCGTACCGCTGGGGCGGCAAGACGGACATAGACCTCGCTGTCGATGAGCGGGGATTGTGGGTAATCTACGCCACGGAGCAGAACAACGGGCGCATCGTGGTCTCACAGCTCAACCCATACACGCTCCGCTTCGAGGCCACCTGGGAGACGGCGTACGACAAGAGATCCGCCTCCAATGCCTTCATGGTGTGRGGCGTGCTGCACGTGGTGCGGTCCACCTACGAGGAGAACGAGAGCGAGGCGCCCAAGAGCCACATCGACTACATCTACAACACCAAGCTGAGCCAGGGAGAGTACACAGACATCCTGTTCCCCAACCAGTACCAGTACATCGCTGCTGTGGATTACAACCCCAGAGATAACCAGCTGTACGTGTGGAATAACTTTTACATCCTGCGCTACGACCTGGAGTTTGACGCGGAGAAAGACCCTGCTGACGGTACGTCTCAGTCACAGTGTGGCCTGTTTCAGATGAGTCCTGACTTGAGATCTGCATGTGTACATTGAATTTCACAAACCTAATTTCAATAGATGATTGCTGTAAAGTTACAAACACATATTTCAGTTTAGTATACAGCCGTTTGTGTTGTGTTTGTGTCAGGTGCTGAACATATTCCTGTGTGTGTGGGGGGGGTGTATATAAGTCTCATGATGACAGATTTGTTTATTTTGAACACAATACAGGTGTGATTCAGAGAATAGTAGGGTTTGGTTAGTCCTGGGGAAAGGCCTCATGAGTAAACAGAAAATTACAGTTATACCTTGGAACGGGGTATAACTCCCTTAGGGGCTTCGCAGTCTGGCACAAGGCATCCGCTGGAAAGCCTTGCTTCCTTTATTACCATAAGGCAAGCTCAAGCACTCCCTCTCCACTTGGACCCTATCAAATTCTCTAATCTCAGGTCTTATCCCAATCCATTATGAGCAGTGGCCTTGTGAACTTCCCTTTAATGCCCCGGAATGGGATTCTGAAATATTGCACACGGTATGACAGAAGGTTATCCCATCCCCACTTTCCTTTCCTTGCCTTTGGATCCGATTCGGACATCTGTTGCTATGGCTACCCGATCAACCGTGTTGTTGACGGCCCCTCATTTACCCGTGATTGAGACAATCTCCATCATTTTGTGGGGGTTGGTGTTAAAACCCAGAGTTAAGGTACCGTGTGGCTAGGTGGCGGTAATGCCGGTGAATCATGGCCCGGATGACAAGGTTAGAATAGTGACTTGAGCGCTGTTGAAGAAAAAAATTATAGAAAGGACCATCCGCCGAAATTGATATCTATCAGACGGTGTAGGGTTTTAAATTAATCTGTGAAGTGTCTGAGGAGAGACAGACGTGCGTGTCATCAGACAGGGCTCTTACATCACGCTGTGTGATAATGGGCGTAATTACCTGCCTGTAGCCTCCTTATCCCTAAAAACTAGGCTAAGTCCCCACTAACGCACTGCACTCGACAAGGAACGATCAACTCTATACCATGCTGGCGTGACGTTGGGATGCAGCTTCCTCCTTACCACTGAGAGCTCGGCTAAGTCCCCGCTAACGCACTGTGTAAGTCACTGTGGGGGGAACATGCTACCACGCTGACGTCGGGGGGTTCAAGTTGGAGTAAAACGATATTGAAAACGAAGTGATATTCGGTGAGTGATGGTCCCAGGCTAGATTAACGTTAAGGTTTTGAAATATGATCCCCGACCTCTTGTGTCCAAGGGCAACGTATCCATGGACACGCTGACCACCTGTCAACACGTCTGTTTGTTTTCCCTTTGCTCCCTCTACATGTATATCTGCCCGACAGACAGACACAGACAGACACAGACAGACACAGACAGACAGAAGAACAGACAGACAGACAGACAGACAGACAGACAGACAGACAGACAGACAGACAGACAGACAGACAGACAGACAGACAGACAGACAGACAGACAGACAGACAGACGGTGGCCGTGAGCTCTTGACATGAAGGTCAGAGGTTGAGTCTCTCTGTGTGCCCAACCCAACCAAAGCACTCAATTAAGTAGACCGTGTAGAATAGAACAGAATAAATACTAGAATTCTAATGAGCTAGTTCTCCATGGCCGAACTGGCATGTATGTACATGCAAACGGCCCGTTTTGGATGCTCAGGGTAAGATTAATGTAAATGTAATTACCAACTGAATTATCATAACTACCCTCAATGTCTTATAACAGCCACACGGAAAAAGAGGAGAGGAGTCCGCATGGCAGTGCATTTCCAATCAAGGGGCTTTACAGTGATCTGTTATCACAGCTAACGCTACAGCAAACGCAAAGACCAGAGAGCCAGACACAAACAAACTCGCTGGCTCGCATGCGATAGACGTAATGATGAGAACAACCACACAGTACCTACACAGTTGTTGATTATTTGACCCTTTTTAGTTTAAGAATACTTGTTCGAGCTACAGTTCTGCTACTGGAATTGAAACGTATATGTTTGCATTCATAACTGGCCTCTGCATATCATTAAGTGGGGTGGCAGGTAGCCTAGTGGTTAGAGCGTTGGACTAGTAACCGAAAGGTTGCAAGAACGAATCCCCGAGCTGACAAGGTAAAAATCTGTCGTTCTGCCCCTGAACAAGGCAGTTAACTCACTGTTCCTAGGCCTTCATTGAAAAGAAGACTTTGTTCTTCACTGACTTGCCTAGTTAAATAAAGGTAAAATTAATACATTTTTTAAAAAGTGTAATTTTATGAAACCATTGAACTGCACAGAGAGGAAGGCAGATAGAGAAGCAAGGCTATGCCAGCTGCAAGATTCCACTAGGCTTTTGTGAATGGCATAGGTAGACACATGAAAGTAAATGGTTCATGTTTAGTACAGAGAGGAATTAAACAACCTGTTCTGCAGGGTGATCCTGTGGTGGTAAAAGAACAACTCTCTCTCTCACTGATACCAACAAGCACTTGAGGTGCAGAGAGAGAACTAATTGTGTTCATTAAAGGAAAAATCCACAAGTGACTATAATTTACTGTGTTAAATAAAACTGTGAACAAGTGTTTCACTTTGTCGTTATAATAAGGTTGGTAGCAACATGTGATTGTTGTGGAAATCCGTTGCAGCTCAAGTCGACTACAAAGCCCACAATGCAATGCTCTTTCTATGGGCTGGCCGGCTAGCTAGGGGATACCTTGCACAACTGAATGCATTCAAKCAAAATGTGTCTTCCGCTTTTAACCCAACCCCTCTGAATCAGAGAGGTGGGGGAGGCATGCCTTAATCGATGTCATTGGCGCTCGGGGAGCAGTTGTTGGGGGTTAACTGCCTTGCTCAAGGGCAGAACGGTAGATTGTTCCATGTTGCGTATTCAAACCAGCGACCTTTCGGTTAATGGCCTATTGCTGTTAACCACTAGGCTACATGCCGCCCTAGCAAACATAGCTTCACACAATAATACGAAAGTCAACATCAGCATGTGAAGTAGCTAGTTCACTGTAAAATCGCCTTAACAAACTGCACTATCAATTTAGTAGTCTACAATCTCACCATGTTCAACATGCAGATCGATGTGCCTTGCAGAGTGAAGTCTGACATTCGCAACGGCAATGCAATGCACCCTGGACTGAAGAGGCAGACTAATAGGAGAAATGTGGTGGACCCTCTGTTAATTACACATTTATCGAGGTAGGAATATCGCAAAAATATGATCAATGGCTCGTTTAAGTGAAGACAACCTCCCACATCGGCCAGTGTTGAGATCTGATATGTATGATAGATGTGATAGGCGATTTAAAAGTCATATTCCTATTAACTTCTAGTGCGGTGAGAGAAGATTTATTGTAATGCTACGTCATACCAGCTGAATTTCTCCCTACTTGAACGGCAATAGCTCAGATGTACATAAAAACGTGAAATGAACCTGGGAATTGATGTCACCCAGAGATGCAAAAAAACTATATAAAATTCAAAATAGATGTATTTTTCCATATATACAGTTGAAGTTGGAAGTTTACATACACCTTAGCCAAATACATTTAAACTCAGTTTTTCACAATTCCTGACATTTAATCCTAGTAAAAATTCCCTGCCTTAGGTCAGCTAGGATCACCACTTTATTTTGAAATGTCAGAATAATAGGAGAGAGAATGATTTATTTCAGCTTTTATTTCTTTCATCACATTCCCAGTGGGTAAGAAGTTTACATACACTCAAATAGTTTTTGGTAGCATTGCCTTTAAATTGTTTAACTTGGGTCAAACATTTCGGGTAGCCTTCCACAAGCTTCCCACAATGAGTTGGGTGAATTTTGGCCCATTCCTCCTGACAGAGCTTGTGTAACTGAGTCAGGTTTGTAGGCCTCCTTGCTCGCACACGCTTTTTCAGTTCTGCCATCAAATTTTCTATAGGWTTGAGGTCAGGGCTTTGTGATGATCACTCCAATACCTTGACTTTGTTGTCCTTAAGCCATTTTGCCACAACTTTGGAAGTATGCTTGCTGTTTAAAGGCACAGTCAACTTAGTGTATGTAAACTTCTGACCCACTGGAATTGTGATACAGTGAATTATAAATGAAATAATCTGTCTGTAAACAATTGTTGGAAAAATTATCTGTGTCYTGTAGATGTCCTAACCGACTTGCCAAAACTATAGTTTGTTAACAAGAAATTTGTGGAGTGGTTGAAAAACGAGTTTTAATGACTCCAACCTAAGTGTATGTAAACTTCCGACTTCAACTGTAGACACACCCTATGTGTTTGAATAAAATCAACTATATGCATTGACCTTGTCTGATGCTTTCAGCGCTCTTTGATGAAATAAGACACAAAAGTAACTTCTATTTTCATTTCCAACTATGTAAAAGATAGCCTACATGAAACCAACAAATAAAAACATTGCAGCCTGCAGGTAGAAAATACATATCCTATGAATCACATTGGCTATGCATGGCCTGTATGCAATGAACTTAAAACATTATATCAACTGTTATCTTGGGTTTGGCCTGAAGCTTGCTCTAGCAAACTTGCCACATTGTATAGAATATCAATACGGAACTGGTCAGATGAKGCYGATGCTAAGCTACAGGACTGTTTTGTTAGCACAGACTGGAATATGTTCCGGGATTCATCCAATGGCATTGAGGAATACACCACCTCAGTCATTGGCTTCATCAATAAGTGCATCGATGACATCGTCCCCACAGTGACTGTACATACATATCCCAACCAGAAGCCATGGATTACAGGCAACATCCACATCAAGCTAAAGGRTAGATCTGCCGCTTTCAAGTAGCGGGAGACTAATCGCTTAGAAGAAATCCCGCTATGCCTCAGACGAACCATCAAACAAGCAAAGCGTCAATACAGGATTAAGATTGAATCCTACTACACCYGCTCTGACGCTCGTCGGATGTGGCAGGGCTTGAAAACTATTACGGAATACAAAGGGAAACCCAGACGTGAGCTGCCCAGTGACGCGAGCCTACCAGACGAGGTAAATGCCTTTTATGCTCATTTCGAGGCAAGCAACACTYAYGCATGCACAAGAGCACCAGCTGTTCTGGATGACTGTATGATAACCCTCTCGGTAGCCGATGTGAACAAAACCTTTAAACAGGTCAACATTCATAAAGCCACTGGGTAAGACGGATTACCAGGACGTGTACTCAAACCATGCGTGGACCAACTGTCAAGTGTCTTCATTGACATTTTCAACCTCTCCCTGACTGAGTCTGTAATACCTACATGTTTCAAGCAGACCACCATAGTCCCTGTGCCCAAGGAAGTGAAGGTAACCTGCCTAAATGATTACCGCCCCGTGGCACTCACGTCGGAAGCCATGAAGTGCTTTGAAAGGCTGGTCATGGCTAACATCAACAGCATTCTCCTGGACACACTTGACCCACTCCAATTCGCATACCGCCCCAACAGATCCACAGATGACGCAATCTCAATCGCACTCCACACTGCCCTTTCTCACTTGGACAAAAGGAACACCTATGTGAGAATGATGTTCATCGACTACAAGTCAGRGTTCAACACCATAGTGCCCACGAAGCTCATCACTAAGCTAAAGACTCTGAGACTAAACACCTCCCTCTGCAACTGGATCCTGGACTTCCTGACGGGCCGCCCCCAGGTGGTAAGAGTAGGCAACAATACGTCTGCCACGCTGATCCTTAACACTGGGGCCCCTCAGGGGTGTGTACTTAGTCCCCTCCTGTATTCCCTGTTCACCCACGACTGCATGGCCAAACACGACTCCAACACCATCATTAAGTTTGCTGATGACACAACATGGTAGGCCTGATCACRGACAACGATGAGACGGCCTATAGGGAGGAGAATAGAGAACTGGCAGTGTGGTGTCAGGACAACAACCTCTCCCTCAATGTGAGCAAGACAAAAGAGCTAATKGTGGACTACAGAAAAAAGCGGGCCGAACAGGCCCCCATTAACATCGACGGGGCTGTAGTGGAGCGGGTCGAGAGTTTCAAGTTTCTTGGTGTCCACATCACCAATGAACCATCATGGTCCAAACATGCCAAGACAGTCGTGAAGAGGGCACGACAAAACCTTTTCCCCCTCAGGAGACTGAAAAGATTTTGCATGGGCCCCCAGATCCTCAAAATTGTCAGAGACTCCAGTCACCCAAGTTATAGACTGTCTTCTCTGCTCCCGCACGGCATGTGGTACCGGAGCGCCAAGTCTAGGACCAAAAGCCTCCTCAACAGCTTCTACCCCAAGGCATTAGACTGCTGAGCATTTCATAAAATCACACGAGCCCCCCCTTGTACACTGCTGCTACTCGCTGTTTGTTTGCATAGTCACTTCGCCCCCACCTACATGTACCTCAACTAGTCTGTACCCCAGCACACTGACTCGATACTGGTTCCCCCTGTATATAGCCTTGTTATTGTTATGCTTATTGTGTTACTTTTTATTATTACATTTTATTTTTACCTACTTGGTGAATATTTTCTTCTTCTTGAACTGCACTGTTGGTTAAGGGCTTGTAAGTAAGCATTTCACGGTGAAGTCTACACTTGTATTCGACGCATGTGGCAAATAAAGTTTGCTTTGATTTACAGCGCCAATGAACTTGGGTCAGACACAGCTGTAGGTTATTTGCACAAGGGATAAGAAGTAATCAGGTGGGCCTATTTTGTGACGTTTCCACTGGATCAGAGCACGCTGAGTGGTTATGGAACGGGAGAGAGGTGGAAAGATTTTTCAGGTACATTGAGGAACTATTGTTATTATCAATGGATGGAAAAACAGACTTTGTTTACTTGCTGTTTGAGGTGACGAAAACATTACTTTGAGAAGCTCCACAGGTCATTAGTGGTGGTGCATTAAGCCAATCAGAAATACTACCAAATCCCCAAATGTGCACATTTATATGCCTACATTTGCGCGCAGGACATGTAGCCTATAGGCCTACTTCTATGCGTAATCAGGTGCATGTCCTTACAAAATTCATAAATTGAATGCAATTAACTAAAACTTGTTTCTCACAGGTGTAGCATAGGTTGTCCGCTCTGCAAACAACGTATCCACTCCGACAATGAGAACGGTAAAGACCTGAATAAGAATATAAGCTATTGAATGCATTAACAGAAATTACCGTAAGCAAAAAAATAAGTTATAGGAATTAACGGTAAATGCACTACTGGTGATATACACCGTATATACAAAAGTATGTGGACACCCCTTCAAATTAGTGGATTTGGCTATTTCAGCCACACCCGTTGCTGAGATGTTTATCAAACATTGGCAGTAGAATGGCCTTACTGAAGAGCTCAGTGACTTTCAACGTGGCACTATCATAGGATGCCACCTTTCCAACAAGTCAGTTCGACAAATTTCTGCCCTGCTAGACCTGCCCGGGTCAACTGTAAGTGCTGTTATTGTGAAGTGGAAATGTCTAAGAGAAACAACGGCTCAGCCGCAAAGTGGTAGGCCACGCAAGCTCACAGAACGGTAGCGCGTAAAAATAATCTGTTCTCAGTTGCAACACTCKCTACCYAGTTCCAAACTACACACTGGAAGCAATGTCAGCACAATAACTGTTAGTCGGGAGCTTCATGAAATGGGTTTCCATGGCCGAGCAGCCGCACACAAGCCTAAGATCACCATGCTCAATGCCAAGCGTCGGCTGGAGTGGTGTAAAGCTTGCCGTCATGGGACTCTGGAGCAGTGGAAATGCATTCTCTGGAGTGATGAATCACGCTTCACCATCAGGCAGTCCCACGGACAAATCTGGGTTTGGCGAATGCCAGGAGCAGCAAAGGGGGGAACCAACTCTATATTAATGCCCATGGTTTTGTAATGAGATGTTCGACGAGCAGGTGTCCACATTCTTTTGGTCATGCAGTGTTTGTAATGGGGAACTAACAATGAAAGGCAAACAATTCACAAGATGAATTATGAAACAATGATTGTGCACAAATTGGCAGGAGGGAGCGCATTATAGAGTGAGATATGCATTGTGCATCTTAGCCACACTCCTTCTTCTTGGACTGTGCCATCCCCACGGCCTCCGCAATGGATTAGTCTCAGCCTCCGCAATGGATTAGTTCACTGAGATGGCCACGAATAAGACAGGTGTCTTTTGCCATAAAAAATATAGATATATTTGCTACTGCTCGACTAAAAACAATCTTGGTCGACAGCCTATCGACCAAACGTTTGACCAGTCGACTAATTGGTGTCAGCCCTTTTTAAGATTCATGGGGCCCCACAGTAAAAGTTGTAAGTTGAACCAAATCACTACYATTCTCTGCTTTTTACAGAGACCGGTAGTCAGTATATTACCACGACTGTGTCTTCTCCTACTATGCCAACAACCTTTGCATCCACCCTTTTTGCAAAGCTCATCCTACGGGAGCCAGGTAAAGCCGATGTATATGTCTATATTAGGTGTTTTAGGGGATAAGACAGAAACCAAAACAAATGGACCCAAATGTACTGTATATGTTGTGTGCATATATAACTGTATTTGATACCTGTATAATTCCTCAGATATATTCCAAACTCCAAGGATTCATTTGAATTTACTACAGGGGTGTGAGTTTCAGAACACATACATGTGTTGAAGAGTGAAACTCCTCTAATGCTTTCCGAACACACAGACACCAGTGATCATGACGTTGATAGTCCACCTCCTAAGAAGGCTCACTATTTAAGAGATCGTACTGCTCCGACGTGACAATAAAATGTGCCCCTAAGTGCCACCTGTTACAAAATGTGTAGGGACACACTTGCAAGGGTATTGTCTGAGATTCCTCAAAGACATCGACTCGGGTCTTGGCCTAATTAATTCCAAAGACTAATCAGGGGAGCCAATAATTGCCAGGAGCATTTCAAAGTAACAAGGGGAGAAGGGAGAAAATGTATTTGCCTTCGAGGTAGCATTGATCTGAGGAGTAAAAAAGAGGAGTGTTAAATTAATGCCTTCACAGAGAGGAACAGGGCCAATGGAGAACTGTGGGGTTTAGCCACATGGAGAGATCCAACAACCCAAGGAGAAGAAAGGCACAGCTGAGTCGCCGACCATGCCACTGCATACATGGAAAAGGCTAGTTAGTGAGATTCTAATCGACTAGATCTCCTTCTGCCTCACAAAACGTGCTAATGTCATAAAGCGCCTCGTCTTGCCTCGCTCTATCGACGTTCTGCTCATTCAATTTGGCTGCTTATAAAACTCAGTTATGCATATTTATTTGAATGCTTTTTAAACTTTGCATCGACGTGTAGCACGATGAAGAAGCACTTGCTGGGCTCATTAATAAATTGTATCGTGACTGACACACAGTGAGGCTTTTGGGATTGGGCTTTACACTCTTTGAAGCAGAGAAACAAAGGGAATATTTACCAGATCACGTGGGTTGGTCCTTGCCGCTTAGTGGATCAGAAGGAATTAACACATCAGCAAGGAGAGTCATGCAGACCGGAGTCAAGGGTGTGTGTGCGTGCGTGCGTGCGTGCGTGCGTGCATGCGTGTCAGAGGTCAAGGTGCCAGGCGGATAGTTGGAACGACTCCATTTGTTCCTCTTGTTGCCATGGCACAAGTCTTCATGAGTCTGACTTCCTGATTGGTGGATTGGAATGTGTGACTTCAAGTGGACATTTTAAAGAACTGGAAGAGAGAGTGTTCATAGCTGTACAGTATATTTTGTGCTAGCTACCTTTCTCTCTCAAAGTGGCTCCATGGCCTGGTGTCCCTACCGTAGTAATGAGGTGGCCCCAGTCTTCAGTTTCAGCTCTCGTAAATCAGATCACATAGATCCAAATCCTGTCTGGCTGGCAGTGGCAGGGCTTTTTCTGTCTCTTGATCTTTAAGAACAACTGTCAATAACGCCCACAGCAATGCCACAGCAATGCCACAGCAATGCTTGATGTGGTAATCTCCCTAGTCCAGTAAATACAGGTAATAAGCACACATTAGGAGGAAAACAACCTACGCCTTTTCAGTTATTTACTTCATCCACTGTGTGATGGCAGTGGTTTCTGCCTTTTTATGCCAGAAAGACCCATGAGTTATTCCAAATTGTACTAAAGGCAAAGCCAGGAAAAACCTGTCTTCCCAGGGCAGAAAGGGCTATGAGACCTGAGGGTTCACTTAGACCCATTACGGGAGCTACTAGCTACACAGAACTGATGTTCACATCAGCGCGTCACACAGGCTCAAGCAGAGCAGGATGAGACTGCATAAAAACAAGCGGATGTAATATTCATGTCTCCTGGGTTTTGTTGTTTCTCTCTATCATTAGCTACTGGTCTGGCGTAGGGATCTTCAAAAAAGCAACACCACAGTTGTGGCTCACCAGTATTGCTGTTTGCTCCCTTTTTAAGTTTGAGATATTCAGAGAGAGAGGGAGACTGTCTGGCTGACTGGAAATGGCTAAGCTTAAAACGCACGGATGGATGCACACACACACACACGTTGACACTCGCAGACTCGCAGACACACATACATTCACACACACACACACACACACACACACACGCCCACACACTCACTCACCCTCACACCATTCGTTATTCATGGCGTTGCAGTGTAGGCTGGTGGTGCGTTGGTTGTGTCGTGTCCAACAGTTTGGTTACAGGCTGTTTTGGCCTCTTATTGCAGTCCTCATAGATGGCCAGATTCACACTTTGAAAAACACTGTGTGAATTAAGAGAATGTAACACCGCCACAAAGTTTTGGAGGATTCTGACATTTGGAAGTTCATTGAGACTTTGCTTAATTATTGAATCTATTGTTAACGCCGATGTAGTGGCACTCAGTATTTGACATTTTCATTCAGTTGATCGACTATTTAATCAACCCTTTCATTTCAATGATCATTGATTTCAAAACAAACCTTGAATTGTCGTAAAGACTGAAATAGCTTCTTTCTGCAGAGAGAGAGCGAGAGAGTCACAAGACGTCTGCTTCTTCCATGCCACAGACACACTGATGGCCCGTTATTATGTTGTTTCCCTGTCAAACTTTCTTAAATAACCTTTTCATGTCGTTTTCTCAATTCTTCAGAGATAATGGCAAACGTGTCCTTTCCAGAGGCATGAGAAATCTGGCTTTTCGGGAGTTGGGACTTGGCCTTCAACCAATAGGGCTAACTAGTTATGCCTCTGATCATCTTATTAGTATTTCATTTTTGGAAAGTAAGAAAAGTGCCCTGCGGTGATGTTAAAATATAGAACTCTAACTTCATCTTTATTTATCATTAGTGGAGAGTATTGATTAACCCTTTCCTCACTCCCCTGAAGTGGCCCATTTCTTGCTGGCGATTGTGTATAGTTCATTCTATTTAGTTTTTGCAAGTTCCGACATACATTTTTTTTAGTGCACAGTGTTGCCTAACTCTTTATTTGCTTTCTCAATGGCCCCAATTCCACTGCTGTCGATTCCATTATATCTAGTTCATTCTATTCCGTTTTCAAAAGTTCCCGAAATTCCCGACACCGTGCATTTTTCAGAGTGCTACTCAACCTCTGAGCACCTCATGTTATTTATAACAGACATCACTCAACATATGCCACCCAGAGGGTCCTAGCCGTCTGCCTCCCCACCCAGAGGGACTTTAACTAGCTCTTGAGTGAAATGACAGCTAATTGAGGTGGCCCCTCTCTGGCCTGAGTGCTAGCAGAGGACACACAGCTTTCAACCACCATCTGTGAAATGACTCGTCATAATCAAAAGAAAATGATAGAGTGCGGGAGGGCGGTGGATGGAGACATCAAGAGAAATGTAACGGGAAGATGGTCCTCTTTGACAAGTGGTTTAGATTTGGTATATTTATCTTATTTGTTTATTTATTTATCTGCCGCTGTAGAGAGGAAGCGGCCGAGGGGTCAAGTTCAGGCACTAGTAAACTACAACTAGACCAGAGTTCCAGTGCTCATCAGTAGCTATGATAGTCTCCTTAGAATAGTGACTCTGGTATGAGTGTTTTTCTCTCAGTATGGTGTTTTTCGTAGATTCCCTTTAAGTCTTTATTCTCTCACAGCCTCTTGCCTGTTCACAGGGAGAGAGGGAGAGGGAACACTACCATACAACCTGCTGCAGCATGAATGTCAAATATTCATAAGAGACCTCGTCTCAACATCTGTTCACACAACAATAAACTGGACATATGTCAGACGCTCATTTGCATCCCCGCTCAGTGCTCAGAAACGTGAGTGACTGAGTAGCTGACCGACAGATGGACGCACAATGAAGGAATGAGTACAGCCCAATTAAACACTGCTCCTGCCAGGGGAGAAAAGGTCATTGAATGAAATGTCATAACACAACAACATTGCAACAAGGCTGGTTGATCCTGGCTGCCATTTTTTTTTTATCCGAAATGTGTCGCTGTCTGGGCCACTTTTTTTCCCTCCCCATTTTTCTGAGAACCGCGGCGTCCGGCTAGATTTAATGCATTGTTGTTTATGCACTCTGAGGTCTTTTTTGAAAAGCCTGTCATAAACACAGACAGACACAGACAGGGCTTTGTAATGAACTTCCAGATTTCACTGAAATGGAAACACAAAACAAAGACGACCAGTCTCCTGATGGTCTGATTAGCTCCAGAGCTCAGACTCTAAATGTGGGCATTCTCACCATTCAGGTCGGGAGGAAATGGAGATATGTGTTTGATGATGGGGTGTCAGATAGCATGATATTGCCTTTTCCCTGAAGCACCATGGGCCTCTGAAGACGGCACTGCGGGACTTTCACAGTAGCAGACCTCATTCTGGGAAGCTGCCTCTTATCAGCGCCAGCGATCGCGTGGCCGTGGATATAATATAAGATCAGTAAGGCAAGAGGCAACCAGTGTAGTCATGCACACAGTCACTGTCTCATATACGCGGGCTGCAAGCACACCCAAGCATGCACGATAAACTGTTTTCTCTGTACTCAATTTATATCTATTTTCCTCTTTCATTCAAATATACATCTACTGTACATTCACAGTTCTGTGATCACACAAATGGGTAGAGACTGTAAAAAAAGGCTACAGACTACACCTTCTTGGTTACTACACACACCTACACAGATTTTCTTTATAGCTGTGCATTGAATACAGCAGCAGAGCATTATCGCTGAGGTATGGTTTTTGCCCAGAGCATTGCAGTTTAGTTTCCTCACGCCGGCTTTATCAAAGAGAGAGATGAAACGGACAAGAAAAAAGTCAAATGCAGGCAGGCTTTGTCTTCCCTGTTGACATTTAATCAGCCACTCCCAGGAGAGCCAGGCAGATGCTGCTACACTACCTGACCTCTCGTTATTTTGGGGATTGGGTAAAGGTAAAAATAGCTGAGATAGTGTAGTGCAGGGTTTCCCAAACTCGATGCTGGGGTCGCCCCTGGGTGCACGTATTGGTTTTTGACCCAGCACTACACTACTGATTCAAATAACCAAAGCTTGATGAGTTTGTTATTTGAATCAATTGTGTAGTTCAGGTGGGGCCCCAGGACCGATTTTTGTGAAACCCTGGTGTAGCGTTTGCAGGTTTCCTCCTCCTGACTTTGTGCTTTCTGTGCTGGAGCAGAAACAGAACAGAGAGAGGTGGAGGAATACCTGAGTGCTGCAGTCGACTCTGTGTCTCCAGGAATGTATGGGCGTCTCCAGTAGAGCAGCCATCCCTTCTAGTGGTGTGGAACTAAAACAGTGAAACTACCTTGAACTTTCCCTGCTGTCTGATGTATGTCTGAAATGTATGAAGGGAGTTCAAGGTAAGGCTGGGTTTTATGAAAGCTATAACCACCACTCTCTCATCCTCTCCTAGTGCCAACTACAAAAGATGTCTCCCTCTCATCAGCCCTGCCTGAGACCACCACTCTCATCACCACCACCACGTCCACAGTCAAAGGCCCAGTTAACACCACGATTCCGGCTGACCCCAGGGATGGGAGAGAGAGAGAGGCGGGTAACCCAGCGGAGGACCCCCATGGGACAGCTGACCCCACCGCCCCAGAGATCCCCCCCACCCCCAGGCGCTTCTGTGAGGGAACAACGAAGAGAGGTATTTCCTGGCCCCAGACACACACTGGAGTCACCGTGGAGAGACCCTGCCCCAAAGGAACCAGAGGTACTATCAGGAACCAGGAGGGCGGGGGGGAGGGAGGGAAGGTGTGTGTGAGGTATGTGTGTGTGTGTGTGTAGTCATCTGTGTATGAATGTGTTAGTGTTTATTAGTGTGTTTAGACATTGTCTTTCACATAGCCTACCTTACATTGGACAAGGTCCCAAGATGTGATATTCATTACCTACAATATGCTAATAGGGCCAAACAGACAATATAGGAAGATAAAATAAACAGTAAGAGAATGTACAATGTGGTGGCATAAGGGGATGTATATTATCATTGTTTTTTCAATAATATGGAATGCAGACATGCAGGACATCAAGGCGTACAAAGAATTCAGTAATATATACGGTACAGAGCAGTGGCGGTCAATGCAGTTTAAGATGAGGGAGGATGATTTTCTTTTCATGAGCATTGCCTTATTTCTATTACAGCATATTGGATGACTCTCATTCATATTCCATTCACCCAGTTCAATGTAACAGCGATAGGTTTAGGCTACTACATGATACTGAATGTCCCCTATACCTCTCACACTCTTGCATGCATCTAGCTGATATAGGGTGTAATCATTAGCCCAACATCTGCAAATTAGTGTTTCTGTTGGACATATTCAGGTATGTTTATCCCTGTTTTGTTCCATTTGCTTCCATGTTTAAGATTTTTTCCCCCAACAGAACTGGCAAAATGAATACATCCCTGATCACGTGTAAACATAGTTCACTTTCATAGCAGCCACATTTTATTCCCTCTTGCATCTATGCACTCTCCTCCTCTAATCTTTTCCCTTTGCTTGTGGACTTCAATGCACAACACATGACCAGCTGTATGTGACCAGGCGAGAAAATCTTTACAAGCCAAACCATATCAGAACCGCTACACACAGCCTACATCGTTGTCACCATATTAGCTAAAGTAACATCGTAGTCAACAATTAACCTACAATTGTGCTGTGATGTTAGTGTACAGTCAGTAAGCAGTTTAGCACTTACACCGGCAGGCCCTGGTGGTAATAAATGAGTAACACCAAATGCTTACCTTAACTTGGAAGAGTTCCAGTGTTGTGTTGGATAGTCATAGCCAGCTAGCTAACATAGCATCCCTCTGTTTGAGCAGGGTGTTTGAGTAGGCTAAACTAGCAAGTTGCATTTGCTAGCTAAGTGAAACTGAAATGGAAAAAAATGACTCTCTCTTTTGCTTCTCCTTCATTTTGTAAGAAATGAATTTGTTCAAAACTGTTAAAGTATTGTCTTTCTCTCTCTTTGAGTCAACTACTCACCACATTTTATGCACTGCAGTGCTAGCTAGCTGTAGGCTATGCTTTCAGTACTAGATTAATTCTCTGATCCTTTGACTGGGTGGACAACATGTCAGTTCATGCTGCAAGAGCTCTGATAGGTTGGAGGACGTCTTCCAGAAGTCATAATTGCTGTGTAAGTCTATGGAAGGGGATGTGAACCATGAGTCTCCTAGGTTTTGTATTGAAGTCGATGTACCCAGAGGAGGATGGAAGCTAGCTGTCCTCTGGCTACACCATGGTGCTACCCTACAGTGCTGTTGAAGCTACTGTAGGCCTTCATTGCAAAATAGCGTGTTTTTATAAATCCTTTGGTGACGTGATTATATTTAGTATCGTTTTATCTAAAAAGGATAACTTTTTAAATGTTACATTATTTAATTTAATTTATAAAATTCAATGAGGAGGATGGGCCTCCTCCGAGGAGCCTCCACTGGTACAGAGCATCTAATGGCAACTTTATTAATTGACAACCAGCAATTAGACCAGTGGTATATTCAAACCTTTTCAACAGGGAACCCATTTTTTACTGATAGAATTTCTGGGGACCCATTTTTTCCCCCAAGAATTTCTCGCGACCACACCCTACCCCAAATATAATTACACAACCTTTTAAAATCTGTAAAATGTATGTGGATTTTTACTTCAACAAATAACCTTAAATTCATTTCATTTTCAACAGAAAGCAATAAATAAATGTACTTAATACATTTTTTTGGGGGGGGGACCTCACTGCAGTTCCCCTGTCATAACCCCAACTTTGAATACCACTGAATTAGACTATAAGAAGACAGACAATGATTTCTACAGTATAAAGATGAACTGTATGAGAATATCTCACTGTTCAGTGTCCACTTTTAGACAGTACAAAGCTGGCAACCTTCCTGGTTCCTACTGGTCAGCCACTTTTTGCATCATTGCTTTTTTGACCGCGGCTGACCTCAGTTGTTTGTTTTTCCTGAGGAACTTGTTGAGAGGAGGACAGGAATGGTAGGAGGGTGAAGAGTTGGCCTTACCTCTGTTAAATACATTTTTATTTAACCTTTATTTAAACAGGCTATACTCATTGTGATGCAATTTCTTTTGCAAGAGAGAACTGTTCGAGATGGCAGTGGTCAGCAACGTTACAAAAATGTGCACAAATAAATGCACACATACATTCAAAACAGACAATAGGGTTGTGTAATGGTTGTCTTTGTTGTGCGTTTCTCCAGGCATCGCCTCCTACCTCTGCACGGTGGCAGGGGGGACCTGGAACCCAAAGGGACCTGACCTCAGCAACTGTACCTCCCACTGGGTCACTCAAGTGGCACAAAAGGTTGGTCAACAATGTCCCCCCATGGCTCTGGTGACAGCGAGGGAAGGAACAAAACACATCAACTTTCCTCTTCTACTTTATCTGAAAGGGCACAGTGTATCTGTCATTGTATGGCATCTTGTTGGTTTCAACACTAAATAAGGGGCTTGCCCATACATACACCGTATTTCACTGAGTGCCTTATAGATGTAAACAAAATACACATTTAATGCACATTTGTTTATATTTTTCGTGCACACTGTGGATTGCTTTCTGTGGGCTATAGCTAGCAGCATTAATATTGATTTGAGTTTAAATCAGTATGTGATACATTACATGTACATTACCTGACTCTGTGATGCCTATCATCCAAAGATGTTTCACAAATGACCATGAGCCTTTTCCTGCTGTGCTGTTTTCTTCCTTTATCCACATTAAATCACTATTATAAACTGGGTGGTTCAACCTCTGAATGCTGATTGGCTGACATCCGTGGTATATCAGACCGTATACCACGGGTATGACAAAACATTTATTTTTACTGCTCTAATTACTTTGGTAACTAGTTTATAATAGCAATAAGGCASGAGGGTTTGTGATATATGGCCAATATACCACGGCTAAGGACTGTGTCCAGGCAATTGCTTAAGAACAGCCCTTAGCCGTGGTATATTGGCCATATACTACACCCCCTCTTGACTTATTGCTTAAGTATCCATTGTTAGCACATAGTTAACATACCACATACCAGGTACAGTATTTAGTAGGAAACAAGTAATTAAAAGCTTAAACAGGACCTTTAATATTGCAGTTTTCCCTCCAACTCCAGATCCGTAGTGGGGAGAATGCGGCTAACCTAGCCAATGAGCTGGCCCACCACACGCAGGGTCCAGTGTTCGCCGGTGACATCAGCTCATCAGTACGTCTCATGGAGCAGCTGGTGGACATCCTGGACGCTCAGCTCCAGGAGCTATGCGAAAAGGACTCAGCTGGGCGTAGCTTCAACAAGGTAATATAAAACAATTTATGTCATTTAGCAGACGATTTGAGTGCATAAATCTGAGTATATGTGACCTCAGGTAGGCTAGTTAGTACGAGAGCCGTACATTGTATAAACATATACGTATACATACGTATATCTCTGGGTGGGTAGTATTTCCTCCTCCTCCTGCCCTCGCTTTGCTCCACCTTTGACTCTACATAGGTTAAGCCACTCATTAGCCCTCCCCGCACTTCTCCTTCCAGGTGAGGTTAGGGGGAGGAGGGGGAGGAGAGGCCGGCCCAGCCCATAGGGGGAGCTGTAGCTGTGGAGAGGGAGGAAGCTCATTCTTCCAGCACCACCTCTTTTTAGTAATTACTGGGTTCTGAAACGCAGCCTTCTCACCTGGCAGCTCTGACTTAGAGCTGATGGATAGCAGCCCCCCGCTAGCCAACACAAATAATAACACCTCTCCACCATCACACACTTCTAAAACCAAAGTTGCGCCCCTGGCGACAGTCATATGGAAAAATGTATTACGGTTTTACAGTGCTATTCAGAACCTAAAAGTGAAATGATTTGGACCAAAAGGCACCAGGGTAGTGTTGTCTTTGTTACTTTTGGGTTAGCTAGTCCTAGACTGAATCTTTCTGTCTATGTTCTGGCTGTACTCTCTTAAAACTGCACAGTACTATACTCCTGCAGCCACGATGTAGCTAGCTGTGGGAATAATGAAGCAGTTTCCTTTGACGGAGACGGAGACCATTCAACAAAAGGCTCGACAATAAAACCCAACGCCGTCATACTGTTATAACCTCAGTGCCATGGAATCCAAATGACCATCTCCTGCTTTGTTTATTTTCTCAGTGCTTTATAAAACATCGTTAATGCAAAGCATAGGAATTTTATCTCAGCGATTCCCCATCTACAACGCGATGTTGTACAGCTCTGTCTTGGCCGGCCAAGCCCTTGTAGTTATGTAAGCTAGATACAGCTTCCCGAAACACATTTTAGAATGTGCTGCATAATATACAGTGAGCTTCTTATTTCATCTACCTAACATAAGGTTTATATATTATAATTTCCATCCTGATTCAAGTTGGGTAAGTGGTGTATTTTAGGATATCTGTTTTCTAAAGACATAGACTAACCTCCTTTTCCCTCCAAGCTCTTTTGCTTCCTAATAGTATGCCTCTTGTTCTTAATCCTCACTTTGTGTTAAAAAGCTTCAAAAGAGAGAGAGGACTTGCAGGGCATATATGAAGGTACTGTATACCTGCTGGTTCCACATAGACACCGTTGCCTCTTAAAGTATCCACAATATGCTCAGTAGCATGAAACATTGGTGTCTGTCTGTCTGTGATTATCTGCTGGCTTGTCTGTATGCACAACACATCTGCTTCTCCACCTGTCTCTCTGCTTGTGCATCTGCCAACCTGTCTATCTGCCTGTGTGTCTGCTAGCCTGACGGTATGTCCATCTATCTCTCTACCCCTCAACTCACCTGTCTGTCTGGTCTGTCGATCTGCCTGCCTGTTTGTCTGTCAATATCTCTGCCTGTCTGTCTGTAAGTCAATATCTCTCCTATCTCTTATCTCTCTCTATTCCCCTCCCTCTTTGTGCGTTGTATGAGTAATTGCCTTCCCACGGCCGTAATTGTAGCTCCCTGTCAGCCAGAAGTTTGATCAAAGTGGCAGTGTACTCAGTTTTTCACTTGCTTACGCTTTACCATTTCCAGGCTCTCCTTGTTCCTCCTCTCGCTGACAAAAGTGCCAATTTTTGTGTTTGTTTGATGGATTCATTTTCAGTCCCATTAATGTGTTTGTGTTCATATAGGATTTGTTGGGTCTTTTCATTCCTTTCTCTCTTCATGCCATTTTCCTTTCCTCAGAGTTTATAATCTGAGAGCAGGTCCTGTTGAAAGAAGCGGTTCTGGCGTAAACACACAGTGGGCCTGCCTTGCACGAAACAAACCAGCCTTCTCAGACCTCTTGTCTCTCTCTTCAGTCTCTATATTTGACTGGTGGGAGCATTCTTCACCATGCGTTAGGGCTGTTTTTACTGAGGTCTCTTTTACTGTGAGAAATTGGGATACACTGCATGTCACCGTCAACTTGATTTAAGGGTGTCTTCTTTATTCATCAATAGGCAATGTAAGTGAAGTCAGCACCACCACCACCACCCAAGCATTTCCTGCTCACTGTAGGGCATCTTGGGTAACACCCTTGTGATTGGTGTATGGTGGGGCCGCCACCCAGGCGAGAATTATATTAATTAAAGAGGACTCAATCAGAACAGAGGTTTTTTTCTTTCTTCTAATGCTGCCACAAATTAAGGACATCGATTATTTGTATTTATTTTTTGTTCCTCATTCTTCATGCCTACAAGGAAGGGGGTACTCACCAGGAGGGTGGACCATTGAGTGTTGATTTGTTTGTCTGGGGTGTAACGGCATTAGCCCTGAAATCACTACTGCTACTCTGACTCCTTCACTCTCTTCCTATCCTATCCAACTCTGACTGGGCTGTAGGCATATCATAGCTCTAGGTAATAATGGTAGCCAGCCGTGTGGTTGGTTTACTTGTTGTGGTGATTGGTTAATCATCAGTCTGGTGTGATAGCGAGGGACTACAGTGTTTATTCGCCCCACTGGTTAATCCAGACAAAAGGGTAATTGTGCCTATGGTCAATTAGCGTGCGTGTGGATGATAATCACAGCTTTGCACTAATTGGTACATTGAGTGACTGTTGTTATTGGCTAATTACCACTATAGTGTAGCCTGGACCTCTGCTGTGGTTAATGGCACCTGTGGTTAAATTGTCTCTGGTTTATTGGGCCATGGGTTGATATGGATTTGTGGGGAAATTATGCTGCTGGATATGTTTATCTGTAGGGGTAGCGCTGCTGTGTGGGTATGGATATCAGCTATATGGGAGTCATCAATGGGCTAGCGTTAGTGCTGCTGTGTGGGAATGGATATACAGTGCATTCGCAAAGTGTTCAGACCTCTTTTTTCCCACATTTTGTTACGTTACAGCCTTATTCTAAAGTCGCAACAAAAAATGATCCCTCATCAATCTAACCACAATACCCCATAATGACAAGCAAAAACGGTTATTTTTTTATTTTAGCAAATGTAAAAAAATATATATATATATATATATAAACTGATATCACTTTTACATAAGTATTCAGCCCCTTTACTCAGTACTTTGTTGAAGCACCTTTGGCAGCAATTACAGCCTTGAGTCTTCTTGGGTATGACGCTACAAGCTTGGCACACCTGTATTTGAGGACTCTTCCATTCTTCTCTGCATATCCTCTCAAGCTCTGTCAGGTTTGATGGGGAGCGACGCGGCACAGCTATTTTCAGGTCTCTCCAGAGATGTTAGATCGGGTTCAAGTCCGGGCTCTGGCTGGGCCACTCAAGGACATTAAGAGACTTATCCTGAAGCCACTCCTGCATTGTTTTGGCTGTGTGCTTAGGGTCGTTGTGCTGTTGGAAGGTGAACCTTCGCCCCAGTCTGAGGTCCTGAGCGCTCTGGAGCAGGTTTTTATTAAGGATCTSTCTGTACTTTGCTCTGTTCATATTTCCCTTGATCCCGACTAGTCTTCCAGTCCCTGCCGCGGAAAAACATCCCCACAGCATGATGCTGCCACCACCATGCTTCACCATAGGGATGGTGCCAGGTTTCCTCCAGACGTCACGCTTGACATTCAGGCGAAAGAGTTCAGTCTTGGTTTCATCAGACTAGAGAATCTTGTTTCTCATGGTCTGAGAGTCCTTTGATGCATTTTGGCAAACTCCAAGTGGGCAGTCACGTGCCTTTTACTGAGGAGTGGCTTCCATGTGGACACTACCATCAAGGCCTGATTGGTGGAGTGCTGCAGAGATAGTTGTCCTTCTGGAAGGTTCTCCCGTCTCCACAGAGAAAGTCTAGAACTCAGAGTGACCATCGGGTTATTGTTCACATCCCTGACCAAGGCCCTTCTCCCCCGATTGTTCAGTTTGGCCGGGCGGCCAGCTCCAGGAAGAGTTTTAGTGGTTCCAAACTTCTTCAATTTAAGAATGATGGAGGCCACTTTGTTCTTGGGGACCTTCAATACTGCATAAATGTTTTGGTACCCTTCCCCAGATCTGTGCCTCGACATAATCCTGTCTTGGAGCTCTACAGACAATTCCTTCAACCTCATCGCTTGGTTTTTGCTCTGACATGCACTGTCAACTGTGGGACCTTATATAGACAGGTGTGCACCTTTCCAAATGATGTCCAATTAATTGAATTTACCGCAGGTGGACTCCAATCAAGTTGTAGAAACATCTCAAGAATGATCCGTCAAAAGAGGATGCTCCTGAGCAAAATTTAGATTGTAAATACAGTACCAGTCAAAAGATTAGAAACACCTATTCATTCAAGGGTTTTTCTTTGTTTTTACTATTTTCTACATTGTAGAATAATAGTGAAGACATCAAAACTATGAAATAACGCAAATGGAACCAAAAAAAGAGTTAAACAATTCAAAATATATTTTAGATTCTTCAAAGTAGCCACCCTTTGTTTTGATGACAGCTTTGCACAGTCTTAGCATTCTCTCAACCAGCTTCACCTGGAATGCTTTTCCAACAGTCTTGAAGGAGTTCGCACATATGCTGTGCACATGTTGGCTGCTTCTCCTTCACTCTGCGATCCAGCTCATCCCAAACCATCTCAATTGGGTTGAGGTCGGATGATTGTAGAGGCCAGGTCATCTGATGCAGCATTCCATCACTCTCCTTCTTGGTCAAATAGCCATTACACAGCCTGGAGGTGTGCTGGGCCATTGTCCTGTTGAAAAACAAATTATAGTCCCACTTAGCACAAACCAAATGGGATGGCGTATCACTGCAGAATGATGTGGTGGCCATGCTGGTTAAGTGTGCCTTGAATTCAAAATAAATCACTGACAATGTCACCAGCAAAGCACCATCACACCTCCCATTGCTTCACAGTGGGAACCACACATGCGGAGATCATCCGTTCACCTGCTCTGCGTCTCACAAAGACACGGCGGTTGGAACCAAAAATCTCACATTTGGACTCATCAGACCAAAAGACAGATTTCCACTGGTCTAATGTCTATTGCTTGTGTTTCTTGGCCCAAGCAAGTCTCTTCTTATTATTGTTGTCCTTTAGTAGTGGTTTCTTTGCAGCAATTCAACCACGAAGGCCTGATTCACGCAGTCTCCTATGAACATTTGATGTTTAGATGTGTCTGTCACTTGAACTCTGTGAAGCATTTATTTGGGCTGCAATCTGAGGTGCAGTTAACTCGAATGAACATCCTCTGCAACAGAGGTAACTCTGTGTCTTCCTTTCCTGTGGCGGTCCTCGTGAGAGCCAGTTTCATCATAGCGCTTGATGGTTTTAGCGTCTGCACTTGAAGACACTTTCAAAGTTCTTGAAATGTTCCGTATTGACTGACCTTCATGTCTTAAAGTAATGATGGACTGTCGTTTCTCTTTGCTTATTTGAGCTGTTTTTGCCATAATATGGACTTGGTCTTTTACCAAATAGTGTTATCTTCTGTATACCACCCCTACCTTGTCACAACAATATTTGTTTTTATTTAACTAGGCAAGTCCGTTCAGAACAAATTCTTATTTACAATGACGGCCTACCCCGGCAAAACCCGGACGATGCTGGGTCAATTGTGCGCCACCCTATGGGACTCCCATTCAAGGCTGGATGTGATACAGCCTGGATTCGAACCAGGGACTGTAGTGACGCCTCTTGCACTGAAATGCAGTGCCTTAGACCGCTGCGCCACTCAGGAGCCCTATAACACAACTGATTGTCTCAAATGCATTAAGAAGGAAAGAAATTCCACAAATGAACTTTTAAGAAGGCACACCTGTTAATTGAAATGCATTCCAGGTGACTACCTCATGAAGTTGGTTGAGAGAATGCCAAGAATGTGCAAAGCTGTCATCAAGGCAAAGGGTGGCTACTTTGAAGATCTTAAATATAAAATATATTTGTTTAACACTTTTTTGCTTACTACATGACTCCGTATTGTATTATTATTTCTTAGTTTTGATGTCTTCACTATTATTCTACAATGTCGAAAATAGTAAAAATAAAGAAAATCCCTGGAATGAGTAGCTGTGTCCAAACTTTTGACTTGTACTGTATGTAAATAAGGTATTTCTGTTTTTAATTTTAATAAATGTAGGAAATTTGTCTAAAAACCTGTTTTTGCTTTGTCATTATGGGGTATTGAGTGTAGATTGATAACAAAACATATATGTAATCTATTTTAGAATAAGGCTGTAACGTAACAAAATATGGAAAAAGGGAAGGGGTCTGTATACTTTCCGAATGCACTGTAGATAAGCTACATGGGAGTCATCAATGGGGCTAGCGTTAGCGCTGCTGTGTGGATATGGATATAGATAGATATGCTAAGGTACATGGAAGTTGTGAACTCCCCTGCACAGGGTCACAGTGACCTCCATTTTGATCAACATTTGATACTTTTTCTCGTGAGGGTTTGGAATGTTTTGCTTACTTGCTGCTTATCAGCCAAGCAGGAAATGAAAGGATTGCCATTGAAAACAAGCAGAATTATGCCCTTCTTTACTTTGACTGCTACCCATGAAACAAATGGATTCATTTTCTTGATAACATTTTCCCCTCTAGGAAGGAAAAGCTGCACATTTCAAGGCCATAATGACCAGATCCTGTTATGGAATATATTTATTGTTAGCGAAGAGGAAGATAATTGCTCTTTGGGAAAAATAAGATATTAAAGAACAGGAACTGAGAGAGTACTATTGTGGAATAACTGCTCCATTCATTTGAAAAACATTTGGTTTGTGTTTGAACTTCCCCTCTGGCACAGTTTTGTTATTCAAAAGAAAATAAATGGGTCTAAACCAGGGAAGTGGGGAGACAACATCCTGTAGTTTTTATTCTGTGACCACCATGCCATCTTTAAGTGATGTTTTAATTTGAATGAATCTTCATATCATCTTTTATTTCCAGTGACGTTATTTGTTGAATTTTTTGGGTTGTCGCTTGTCCTTACTTGCCATCAGCATCATATGCTTTTCTTGCCCCCTTTCTGCCTGTATGCTGCAGGCATTAGTAGAAGTTATGAGGTATACATTTTTTTTTTAAAGTGACAAAGGTCTGACATTTGACTTGTTTCCACGGATACAGGCCATTGTGGATACGGTTGACAACCTCCTGAGGCCGGAAGCCCTGAAGTCCTGGGAAGACATGAATTCCACGGAGCAAACGCACGCCGCCACCATGTTACTGGATACCCTGGAGGAAGGAGCCTTCATCCTTGCCGACAACCTGATTGAACCCGCTGTAGTCAAAGTGCCTGCAGACAACATAAGTATGTTTCTTCTACCCCCCCTGCCCATCACTCGTAAAAAGGAAAAACTAGACAGACACGTCTGCCAGTTACAATCCACAGTTTTAATTTTTATTTTCCTTTGTATTATCTCCCCTTGTCTTGGAAGAAAATTACTTTGACCTCAGTACTAAAATTGCCTTTTTTTCTACAGTTTGTTATGTTCAAGGAAGTGGAAGTTAACATTCACAACCATTCTGTAGAAACATACTTCTGCTAGGCCCCAGGGCTTCTTTTCCATGGGCTTATTCATTCTAGACAAGAACCTGGACAGCTATTCCTCCAGGAGAGAGGCAAAGTGGTTTTTAGAAAGACCAAATTTAGTTGAAGTCACAGTAGGAGGTTTGATGTCTCGCTCAGCGCCAGGCAAGCTAATATGTTCTCACAGGCAGTTTATTAGCAATGTGATCTCATTCATTTAAGTCAGCTTTGTGCAGTGAACTGTCATTTTCCCTACACAAGCCTCTTTGTTGCCATGGTTATGAGTTCCCCGCTGCCTTTTTCTTGCATAGTTAAGTAGGGGCATTGAATTTGTTCTGCAAGATGAACTGTCTGGTCTTCTCATGGAAAATCAATTGAATCATTTGATACACTACATGACCAAAAGTATGTGGACACCTGCATGTCGAGCATCTCATTCCAAAATCATGAGCAGTCGGCGTTCCAATTCATCCCAAAGGTGTTCGATGGGGTTGAGGTCAGGGCTCTGTGCAAGCCAGTCAAGTTTTTCCACACTGATCTCGACAAACCATTTCTGTATGGACCTCGCTTTGTGCACAGGGGCATTGTTATGCTGAAACAGGAAAGGGCCTTCCCCAAACTGTTGCCACAAAGTTGGAAGCACAGAATCGTCTAGAATGTCATTGTGTGTTGTAGCGTTAAGATTTCCCTTAGCCTAGCCCGAACCATGAACCACAGCCCCAGACCATTATTCCTCACCCACCTAACTTTACAGTTGGCGCTATGCATTGGGGCAAGTAGTTTTCTCCTGGAATTCGCCAAACACAGATTTGTCCGTCGGACTGCCAGATGGTGAAGCGTGATTAATCACTCCAGAGAACGCATTTCCACTGCTCCAGTCCAAAGGTGGCGAGCTTTACACCACCACCTGTGCGGCTGCTCGGCCACGGAAACCCATTTTATGAAGCTCCCGACTAACAGTTCTTGTGCTGACGTTGCTTCCAGAGGCCGTTTGGAACTTGGTAGTGAGTGTTGCATCCAAGGACAGACAATTTTTACGTGCTACACGCTTCAGCAATCGGCGGTCCCGTTCTGTGAGCTTGTGTGGCCTACCATGTAGCGGCTGAGCCGTTGTTGCTCCTAGACGTTTCCACTTCACAATAACAGCACTTACAGTGGACCGGAGCAGCTCTAGCAGGGCAGATATTTGACAAACTGACTTGTTGGAAAGGTAGCATCCTATGACGGTGCCACGTTGAAAGTCACTGAGCTCTTCAGGAAGGCCATTCTACTGCCAATGCTTGTCTATGGAGATAGCATGGCTGTGTGCTCGATTTTATAAACCTCTCAGCAACGGGTGTGGCTGAAATAGCCGAATCCACTAATTTGAAGGGGTGTCCACATACTTTTGTATATATAGTGCATTCTATACAGTAGCTATGTCCTCTAACCCTGCCTTAACCCTTTGTCAGTAAATGGTAATTACAAGCGGATAACAAAAACCAGATGTACTGCAGCCAGCTAATGCAAAATGTAATCGTTTGCCTATACACGCCATGTATAGTTAATCGTTGCGAACAGGCTCTGTTTATGTGCTTTTAGCACACAGGGCCTCAACAACAGATATAAAATAAAAAAGTATTTCTACTTGTAGTAATATAGCTAGTAGAACTATCCCAATCTCTGACAATGCTATGTGAGGACTGAGGCCCTGGGACAGTCTTCTCTGCAGCTCGCCTGATGAGCAGCAGGAGAGAAGCCCAAAAGGATCCTTACTCCTAATTAACATAGTTTCCTGATTCAGGCTGAAACACAAATGGCACCTTGAGGCGAACGTCAAGGGCAGGAGGAGAGAAAAGGGAGGGGTAAGGGGGGGGGGGGGCGTTTAGGATAGAGGGAAAGAGAGAAAGAAGGAAGGAAGCGAAGGAAAGGAGAAAAAATGTCAGAGGGAGAACAATTCCTCATCTCTGAGTGTCAAAAGCGATCTGTGGTGAGGAAGTTGAGGCTGGTTCTGACAGGAGGGAGTGTGCTGATACGTGCGTCCTCCTGACCCCTCCGTAATTCCACACATCAAAGAGAGAGAGAGAGCCATCCGGCAGCTGGCACAGCACAGGGGAGAGGAGAGAGAGAGAGAGAGAGAGAGAGAGAGAGAGAGGGAGGGATAGAGAGAGTGAGAGAGAGGGCAGGGGGTTTGCTGCAGGAATCTAGCAGGCTTTTCAGAGATTTGCTCACTGGCAAGGCCAGAGTTATCTGAACCCACAGGGGGAAGAAAAAGCCCAATGATATTTTTTATCTTATGAATATTTGACATTCATGCTTCAGCAGGTTGGGTGGTGCTGTTCTCTCTCTCTCTCTTTCTCTCTCTCTCTCTCTCTCTCTCCATCTCTCCATAAGGAGCTCTGTAGGCCAGGGTTACGGGGAGCAGCTTAGATCTTTTTTATAGTAAATAGTGCTGGATGGGATATTGACAATGAGATTGGATTCTCTAGCTGGAACACTTGATCTGGTTCCTCCCTTCTTTCACACTTCCCAACCTTTATATCGGAGCTCTATTAAACACTGCGTGTTGCTATTGAAACGTGACCTATCAGTTATGTATACCACTACCGTTCCCTTCTTCCCCTCTCCTCCTCTTCCCCCTCTCTCCGCCTCCTCCTGCTCCTCTCCCGCTACCTCCCCTCTTCTCATCCTCTTTTAGTGATGGATGTGTATGTGCTCAGTACTGATGGCCAGATGCAGGACTTCAGGTTCCCCCAGACCAGCAAGGGTGGAGCCTCCATTCAGCTATCTGCAAACACAGTCAAAGTCAACAGTAAAAACGGTAACAAAGGGGGAAAAAATGTATGAATAAAATGAATTAATGTGATCATGCTGAAGGAGCATTGCCCTGCACTGTAACAGTGGCCGAAGTATAGAAATTAGAAGCAATTTTATACATTCACAATGCCACCATAAATCTTATTCTAATGTATTTTTTCCCAGGTGTGGCCAAGCTGGTGTTTGTCCTCTATAAGCACCTGGGCCGGTTCCTCAGTACAGAGAACGCCACTCTCCGAGGAGGAGGACATAACCTTTCCGACCTGACCGTCAACTCACACATCCTGGCCGCCTCCATCACCAAGGAGTCCAGCCGTGTGTTTGTGTCCGACCCCGTCATCTTCACCCTGGAGCACCTCGACGTGAGTCCCCCTTCCCCTTGGACAAACCTGGAGCTCTAGAGTCAGGCCGTGGTGTGGTTGAGTGCAGGGGGAAATAGTGAGAAAGAGAAATGGCAGTGTAGTCTTTAGTAGTTGTGGAGGATAAATGCCAATTTCATAAGATACAGCTAGCACGGCTGTGAAATATAAGTAGGTGTCAGATCTGGAAATCCCACGGTATATACGCTTCTGTTAGTTTACATAGAAAAGCTATCGTGTTTGTCATGCTATGATATGTCAATATACTGTAATTGTTTATAATTGCACTTGACACGACAGACAAGGTGGATCCGTCCATAGGCCGAAGCAGGCTAACTTGAGTGCTACCTTGTGTATTCCAGTATTTAGCGTTTTGCTACCGTAGTTATTTGCCATGGCAGGCTCGTCTGCCTGCTGTTGTTGACCTTTGATGGAAAATGACATATGCATACAGTATATATATATATATATATATATATATGTAGGAAGCATATGTACCCTAAAGTAATCTGTTAATTGTTTTAAACAATGCGTATAATGTGGTTTGTGGTATTTAAGAGGTTTCCTTGTTTTTTAGTTTTTTTGCTAATTGAGAACTATTACAAGCCTAACTTTTAGCTAGTTGTTTTAAACAATGTTCATGTTTTTGTTATTTTGTTTCTTTTTTTTCTGTAGAAGGAGCACTACTACAACCCCAACTGCTCGTTCTGGAACTACTCTGAGAGGAGTATGATGGGCTACTGGTCCACTCAGGGCTGTAAGCTCCTGGACACCAACAAGAGCCACACCACCTGTTCCTGTAGTCACCTGACCAACTTCGCCATCCTCATGGCCCATCGAGGAAATGTGGTGAGTGGCCTTCTGTGGGTTTTTCTCATGTTGTGTGGTTGGACTCTACTGGATGTATGTAATATGTATGTATGTATGCATGTATGTATGTATGTATGCATGTATGCATGTATGTATGCATGGATGTATGTTCCCATCTAGGGAACATGGTGAGTGGGTGGTTCTGATTTAAACTGAATCCCAAATCAACCCCTAGGCCCTAACCCCCAAGACACTTGTGTAGATTGGAGATGTGTAAGCAATATGGTGAAATTTCCCAAATACTCTGTGGAATTGAAACCATATTGCGGACACCTATCCAATCCTCTCAGATCTCCATAAGGAGCTAGGGGTTGATTTGGGATTCAAGGACACTCGTAGTGGCTCTGCCCCAAACCCCCTTCCCCCCCATTGTATGTATTTTATGTACGTAAATATGGCTAGAGTAAGATAGTCAACTCGGAGGCTGATTAGATTTGAGGTGGGGGGTTGGGGGTTGAGGGTTGAGGGAATAGGGGTTGAGGAGAGGAATGCTGTTAATGTATGTGGAGAGAAACAGAAGGAGGCTGTCACTTACTTTGCCGGGAGTAAAAAGCAAGAGATCGCAGACACAAGATAGTGAAAGTTAGCTCTGCCATTATTGGAAATAAATTACATTTTACCTATGTTCCGTGACTAATAGCACTCACGCACACGCATATCCTACACGGGGAAGCGTACACGGCAGCCCGGTGTCGTGCTTCTTTATTTTCCATTTCCACTCGACGACGTGAAGTGGGTGAGATCCATTCGCAAGCAAAATGCAATTACAATCCAATTACATGATAAATATCATGTGCTGGGAGCATCTACCCAGTAATAAACGTGGAACATAAGTTTGTGGTGTATATAATAACATGTCCCGACTCATGAACTCTTCCCACGTCTTCCCCTCGCAAACCCCGAACCTTAAAACCCTTCACCACAAGGAAAAACCAGAGCCTGTGGTTTAAGCCATCCCTCAGTCACACCAACCCAACTACTCACCTCAACTACAACTCCTCCTGGCCTGCCCTTAATAAAATTAGTCATGTCACGGAACGGATTACCTCATGTTCAGACCACTATCCCTGAGTGATATTCTGTATGGTGAAGGCTTCTGTTTTTGCATATGGTCTTGTAGCCTACATGTCCATATTGTACTGTGTTCATTTTCCTGGGTTGTGACACACACTGTAATCAACCCTTCACCCAGCGACGATACAGAGCTTTGTGACAGCTTACTAATGACTTTTTACATTGGCCCGGCACATGTACAAGGAACTAAAGACATGTCATCTGTTTCCTACAGTAGATGTTGAGTGAAATCCCTCAGTGAGTCAGGACATCATGTTATGTCAAGGTTCATTGATGGGGACATGAAGTCTGTCATGTTTTAGGTTTCCCGGCAGGTTATTAAGTGTAAACCCTCCCTGCTGGGTTGCTGTGTGTTTCTCATTGGTTAACTAGATGTTGAGTTAAATCTCTGTATAAATCTCTGCTTATGTCATATTAGCTCCAAGTTATTGGGTTTACTTAAGATTATTTAACGCATACTGATACATGTTGGGAACGGCATTTGTACAAAGTGGCCTGAGCCAGGAAGTTGGCGGCTGTACTGTGCTAAATACTGTTGTCTCGGGCCTTCCTACTCATTGTATTCCCTGACCATCTGAATAAAATAAAAAGGTGATCACAAAAAAAAAAGCTTTTGGGGTGTGTTTATGTCATGTTAGGTCCTAGATTGGTCAGGTTCTTGGTTCTAACCCCCTCTGTGTCTCTCTGTCCTGTCCACCAGGTGGAGGGGAGCGTTCATGAGCTGCTGCTGACGGTGATAACGCGGATGGGCATTGCTGTGTCTCTGGTGTGTCTGGCCATCAGCCTGTTCACCTTCTGCTTCTTCAGGGGCCTGCAGAGCGACCGCAACACCATCCACAAGAACCTCTGCCTCAACCTATTTATCGCCGAACTCGTCTTCCTCGTGGGCATCAACATGACTGAACCCAAGGTAAGGAGTATGGGCCCCCCTCGAGTATCGGGGTGGGCTTAGATGCACAATTATTTTGTTCCCAGGGGAATATGCTCCAGTTATCTATTCCTACTCTTCCATTGACTCAATGCAGTTTCAATGCCACTGTCCTTTTACCTCTGTGTGTGTGTAACCTCTAAATGTGTCCCCCTCCCAGCTGGTGTGCTCCATCATCGCGGGCGTTCTTCATTTCTTCTTTCTGGCGGCGTTTGCCTGGATGTGCCTGGAGGGCGTGCAGCTCTACCTCATGCTGGTTGAGGTGTTTGAAAGCGAGTTCTCCCGCAGAAAGTACTATTACGTCTCCGGATACCTCTTTCCCGCCGTGGTGGTGGGAATCTCGGCCGCCATCGACTACCGCAGCTACGGTACACAGAAGGCGTAAGTAACACTCAATGTCATCTTTAGGCAGAGTCTTTGTGATCTTGCTTGACTCCGAATGCAGTAGTTTATAATATGTTTACGCTAGGGCTGTCAAACGCTAAAAACATTTTATTGAGTTAATCGCAGGATTTGCTGTGATTAATCGTAATTTCAGAATTTGCTCGAATTGAGCTGTAATTTAAAAACATTTTATACAAATGCATTACAAGATATTGACGTCTTGATTTTGTCCAAAGTAATGGTAAGCAAAATCAAGTATATTGATGAAGCACACTTTCTTTAACCTCAATGTCAACTTATTTTGACATCGCATTGTTGTTTTTAGCTGTATAGATGATGTATTTTGGATGTTTTCAGTGTATTTTTAATGCTTTCAGACAACACGATTTAATAAAAAAACATTTGCACAAAAAATTGCACTAAAATTACAAATAGTTAGCACAAGTTAACTGATTTACTCTGACAGCCCTATTTTACGCACATCCAGTAACCTTCAGGTGCAGGGTACGAAAAGTTGAGTCAGAAGAAGACCTTGAAGTGGAAACGTTACACAATAAAACTGTGGGAGCATTCAACAGTATCTATCTTCCTTTCTTTGTGCAGAGAGCATCAGGTCTCCCAGGCCAGCCAGCTCCATATCAAGACTCCTTTTCTTCCCCACAGTGCTAATGAGAGCTACATCACAGGCCCTAGTCTCCCTCTGCCTCCTGGCAAATTTATACCCTGTCAGAGAGGAAAGAGAAAAGCTGTGAGCAAAACCACTACATTAATGAATTCTCTGGCTGGTTGGTTGTGCTGGTCTGGTATTTTCTCTGAGCTTTTTTTCTCTCTCGCCTTTGCGTCTTCAAACTTTTATTCTTCAGTGGCCTTTATCCAAGAACAAGCCTTATGATTTGTTGTAAGCCTTCCTTAAATGTTTGTTTTTTTAAACATTTTGTGGCTGTAGTGCAACGGTCCCTGAATTTGAATCAACATATTCTCTGATAATACATACAGTAGCTTCAGCACAACAAATCTTGTTGGAACTATTTGTGACCACGTTTTGACTGTGTTTAGAGTCTAACGTATAGCCAGACTGCTCTCTCAATTGTAGACATTGGTAGCCTCTGAAGTCGTGCAGGCAATACCAGTGCTGTTGTATGGCTCGCAGCCAGAATGTGTTCAAGGTCAGGTTCTCTCTCTTCTTTGGTCAAGAAGGTAAATAAATCACTATTCTATTGCTGTAGAAGCTATATAATCATGTCATCTATCTAGTCTAGAAGCCAGGCTAGTTAGTGATCAGTAGGATACGATGTAACAACTGCCGCTGTGTTCTTAGGATGTAATTGCAGAGATGTTACAGTCACAGTGGGAGAGCCAGAATAGCTCATTTGCTCTTGAGGGATGGCTATCACCTGATCACATGACCATGTTCCATTGCAGCTGCTGGCTGAGGGTGGATAACCACTTCATTTGGAGCTTCATAGGACCTGTCACCTTCATTATCATGGTAAGCCAAGTTATACTTTGTGTGTGTGTGTGTGTGTGTGTGTGTGTGCGTGCGTGCGTTGGAATGTAAATCCGGTATGTGTGTATGTTTCATACAGTATGCCTGTGTCTCTGTTTTAATATGTCTATCTATCCAAAAATAAATGTTTTCCTCAAAGAAATGTGAAGTGGGAAAAAATACATGGACTTTTTTTTTCTTTTTTCGTCTGGTCACTTAGCTCTTGCTTTCGCTGATCAATTTGCGTGAAAGGAAAGTGGTCCATTATATCTGACATGAGGACATCAGCAGTCATTCAGCTGTAAAATCCTATGAAATCAGTCTAGTCAAGTGAGCAGCAGTCAACAGCTTAGCAGTTTTTTTGGTGGAAAGAGTTGCGCAATTCCTCCCTTTCACACACTCAGTCGAGGAGGAGGAGGATAAGAGACAATCTCAGGCATGAAGGTCATTTGCTCAGTTAGACAAAGAGGGGGTTGAGGGAGATGGGGAGAGACGGATGAACATGGAAGTAATGAGTGGGTGGGCCAGACAGCCATTACCCACAACCCCCTGGCCCTGCCGAGGATCATGACGCATCTGCAGCCAATCCCTGTTCCACGGAAATCTCCGTCTTCACCTCTTAATATTTCATGCAGGCTGCATGGAGTTCACACACACACGTACAGTGGGGAGAACAAGTATTTGATACACTGCCGATTTTGCAAGTTTTCCTACTTACAAAGCATGTAGAGGTCTGTAATTTTTTATCATAGGTACACTTCAACTGTGAGAGACGGAATCTAAAACAAAAATCCAGAAAATCACATTGTATTATTTTTAAGTAATTAATTTGCATTTTATTGCATGACATAAGTATTTGATCACCTACCAACCAGTAAGAATTCCGGCTCTCAAGACCTGTTATCTCTTTAAAAGCCTCCTGTTCTCCACTCATTACCTTATTAACTGCACCTGTTTTAACTCTTACCTGTATAAAAAGACACCTCCACACACTCAATCAAACAGACGCCAACCTCTCCACAATGCCAAGACCAGAGAGCTGTGTAAGGACATCAGGGATAAAATTGAGACCTGCACAAGCTGGGATGCTACAGGACAAAGGCAAGCAGCTTGGTGAGAGGCAACACTGTTGGCGCACTTATTAGAAAATGGAAGAAAGTTCAAGATGACGGTCAATCACCCTCGGTCTGGGGCTCCATGCAAGATCTCACCTCGTGGGCATCAATGATCATGAGGAATAGGGGGATCAGCCCAGAACTACATGGCAGGACCTGTCAATGACCTGAAGAAGCTGGACCACAGTCTCAAAAAGAAAACCATTAGTAACACACTACGCCGTCATGGATTAAAATCCCGCAGTGCACGCAAGGACCCCCTGCTCAAGCCAGCGCATGTCCAGGCCCGTCTGAAGTTTGCCAATGACCATCTGGATGATCCAGAGGAGGAATGGGAGAAGTCATGTGGTCTGATGAGAACAAAAATAGAGCTTTTTGGTCAAACTCCACTCGCCGTTGTTGGAGAAGAAGAAAGATGAGTACAACCCCAAGAACACCATCCCAACCGTGAAGCATGGAGGTGGAAACATCATTCTTTGGGATGCTTTTCTGCAAAGGGACAGGACGACTGCACCGTATTGAGGGAGGATGGATGGGCCATGTATCGCGAGATCTTGGCCAACAACCTCCTTCCCTCAGTAAGAACATTGAAAATGGGTCGTGCTGCTGTCCAGCATGACAACAACCCGAAACACACAGCCAGGCAACTAAGGAGCTCCGTAAGAAACATCTCAAGGTCCTGGAGTGGCCTAGCCAGTCTCCAGACCTGAACCCAATAGAAAATCTTTGGAGGAGCTGAAAGTCCGTATTGCCCAGCGCCAGCACCGAAACCTGAAGATCTGGAGAAGGTCTGTATGGAGGAGTGGGCCAAAATCCCTGCTGCAGGTGTGCAAACCTGGTCAAGAACTACAGGAAACGTTTGATCTGTGTATTTGCAAACAGAGGTTTCTATACCAAATATTAAGATCTGCTTTTCTGATGTATCAAATACTTATGTCATGCAATAAAATGCAAATTAATTACTTAAAAATTATACAATGTGATTTTCTGGATTTTTGTTTTAGATTCCGTCTCTCACAGTTGAAGTGTACCTATGATAAAAATTACAGACCTCTACATGCGTTGTAAGTAGGAAAACCTGCAAAATCGGCAGTGTATCAAATACTTGTTCTCCCCACTGTACATTTGTATTATTCACACAGAAGACACGTGTAAATGTGTACATACTGTGTTTATACAGCACATGCCGTTCATAGATACCCAAGAAAAAGTGCCGTACATAGATACCCAAGACAAAGTGTGTTCTGGTTTCTGTAGATAGTGGGATGCGGGGGCAATTAAGGACATGTACAGTTCGGTGCCTCCCTGCCTGCCTGCCTGCCTCCCTGCCTGCCTCTATGCCTGCCTACCTGCCTGCCTGTCTCATTAGATCTGTGTCGACACTGGTAGCTGTGTTAATGCATCTCCAACCTCTCGACTCATGCAGACCTAAATCGGCCCTAGTGGCTAGGAGACAAAACTCCACATCTCTCTGATCTAAACCCCTTTATTTGTATTTTCTCCTCTCCTTCTATCCCTCTCTCTGTCTCTGCCCTCTTTCTGTCTTTCTTCCCACGTTATTGGTTTATTTTTTAAAGGGAAGTACATAGCTACGGCTCTACTGGTCTGGTGTATTCATGTTTTAGAGTGAACAGCTTTCATAAAATTCAGCCCACAAATATATTGTATTTAATAAACTTGGGACCGTATCTCTACTAGAACAGTATTGCTTTGTGTTCTCGCAAACCCAGGAAGTTTTTGTCATTTATTTTCTTTCATAAAGATTGGTCAGGTTTCAGAATAAATAGGCTGGGGGCAGATTATGGTGAAGATTTTAATAACTTAAAATGCAAGTTATGTTTTTTTTTTATAGAAGTATAAAAAATAACATATAATATTTACTGAATAGTTTTTTTGGTGAGGTTTTAATGTGGTAGTGACTGAGCCAAATTTAAGTCCCCCCCTGCTTATAGAAAAAACATCCTGAAGTCATGGAAACCTTTCTGAATGTATAGCTTAGAATATGGAGCTGTTTTTCCTGGCTCTAGACGTTTGTTTAAAAAATATGGCGCTCTGCTCTGTCTTTTCCACCCTCTCTCTGTTCTGTTCTGGCCGTATTAGATTTACATTCTCGCTCTCTCTCGCTCTTGCTCTCTCTTGCTCTCTCGATGAGGAATAACACTCTGCGTTTGGCACCCGCCTGCTTGGCTAAGTAAGGCCTGAGGTTGTGCGTTGCATCAGCCATAGGAGTGGGAAGGGGCTTCCAAGGCACTTTATCATAGCCAGTTTTAGTGGAGCTGGAGACCGAAGCTAAGCTACAACCTCTCTATTCTCACTTTTGGGAGGCTGTCTGTTTTACCATTTGCACTGAAGCTTGAAAGTTTCATATCCCTCTTGTTAAGACGTACTAACGTTGACGCTTGCGATTGTGCCAAAATCACTACAGGTTAAGTATAATTACCATGCATGATCTCAGAAAGTCACTAAAACATGCAGGTGACATGCTGCTAGTTACATTTCGAAGAGTTTGTTCTGTGTCTGTGTGCAAATCACCCTTTTTGTGGTTTAAGTTGCCACGAAATGTAGGCGACATGCATTGCTGCTCGTACCATGGAATGAATACCACGCTCCACTGTGATGCGTTAAGCTCGCTGTGCCTCTGTTCTGACAGCTCAATCTCATCATCCTGATGGTGACCATGTACAAGATGGTGAAGCACTCCACTTCCATGAAACCCGACTCGACCCGGCTGGGCGGTATCAGGTGAGAGGGGGGGGGGTCTCTGGAGGTGATGTGAAAGCTGGTATTACTGGTTGTGTCAGCTCAGTTTTAAGTGAGAAAACAAAGCTTTGTGTGCTGTCCTATTCACAGCCGTGGCCTTGCTTGTGCAATATTAAAGGGTGAATTTGGTGTATTTGACCTTAGAATTACATCTCAATAACCCATAACTGGAGTGGACAAATATATTTATTTCAGATTCTATTCTCACGTGTTGCCTTTTTAGTTGTTTATGAGGGCAGTGTTTGCGCTATGCAGGGTTTATATTGCCTCTTTTATTTATTCAGAACTGCATCCCTGACATCTTGTATTAGTTGCTCCTGTGTTGGCATCATTTTCAGGTTCCTCTGGAACCCTAGCTCAAGTATATATGATTTAAGGGTGGGGTGGAGGAACTGGAGCTGTGCCCACATCTTTATTCAAACATCCACTCAATCCAGCGGATTGGATAAAAGACAAGTCCCTAGCCAGTTTCTGTCCTAAAATACTTGTCAAACAATAACTCTGAGACAGAATGACATGTGCCATTCCTGTGTTGTGTTTTGGACTTTTTGTAGTAAAATATTTTTTTATTAATTTTGTTTTTCGGCTTTTAATACCAGCAAAATTGTTTAATTGACCTCTGAACCGTGCTATCCTGGTTAAGAATGTAATTTAAAGAGAGCCTACGTTCAAAGATAGTGGCTAATTCAAACAAATCATTTATTCAAAGGACCCAAAACTCATTAACTGTCATTAATTGGAGTCCACCTCTAATCGACCACTTATTTACTCCCGCAAAGTTAGATTTGGTAACTTTCCACAAGACTTTGAAATGATCAGTTAGTTGACTTTTAACAACCATAAAGAGCCAGCATTTTTCAAATAATGAAAAATGTGCACAATGACACAAAAGCATAACTAATCTGTAGCATCTCTCTCCTTAGGTTTGTATTCTCTAATGTCCTTGGATTTTCTTTGAAACTCAAAGACGTGGTACAATGGTGTCTGGTTTTCACTGGTCTCCTCTTTTCTCTTTCTTGTCCAGGGTTGCTCACTCTTTTTCTCCTGTGCATCGATGGCTCCCTTTGCCAGCCATTGCCAGAGGGAACTTACCATTGGTTATCTGATTTCCTCTAGGCTTTTCCTGGACCTCCTGTGAGAAACCTGCTGTGTTTGCTGTTTCTGTTTAACCAGCCAACCCTGAGGAAGGCCAAGGAAACGTAGTTAGTTTGACTCTGTCAGAGACTCTGTGGAAGTTCTCATTCAAAATCTATGTATCAGCTTTTATGGGTTGTACTGTATATACTGTACAACATGTCCAGAAGGAGAAATAGAGATAATAGCACAGCCTCCTTCTTTCCCCACAGAACAAATCCCTAGGAACCAAACAGAGAGAAACTTCAAATCAATGAAAGATGAAATTAGGGAAGTTACCTAGTTTTTTTTATGATTGTGGAACAATATTGTTGTGTGTGTGTGTGTTGTGTGTGTGTGTGTGTGTGTGTTGTGTGTGTGTGTGTGTGTGGTGTGTGTGTGTGTGTGTGTGTGTGTGTGTGTGTGTGTGTGTGTGTGTGTGTGGTGTGTGTGTGTGTGTGTGTGTGTGTGTGTGTGTGTGTGTGTGTGTGTGTTTTTTTCAGATCCTGGGTGCTTGGAGCGTTTGCCCTGCTCTTTCTCCTGGGTCTGACCTGGTCGTTTGGCCTGTTCTTCCTCAACGAATCCTCCGTGGTCATGGCATACCTCTTCACCATCTTCAACACTCTGCAAGGGATGTTCATCTTTATCTTCCACTGCCTCCTCCAGAAAAAGGTAAGGATTTAATACATATGACATATACGAAGATAATGCTACAACATTTTGTACATCAATGTTTGAATATAAGTTTTCCTCACCAGAGGTGGGAAGTAACCTTTTTTTTATGTCTAGTTTCCCAAAGAAATAAGATAACAGAAGGTATCTATGTGTACTGAAGTCCAATGCAAAATATATACTTTTCAGTCCGCTGTCTACTGCCTCTTGACATTTAAGACCATCTCTGATAGAAGTAACACCTCTGTGTCATATTTGTCCCCGTGCAAAATCCCCCTCCTTATGGTATTTGAATGTGTCATCGTGGTAGATGTGATAGGGCTATCTCCAAAGACACGCCATTTGAACTGCTGCTGTCGGCTAGGTGGCATTTGATAGATATATTTATTTTTGTGGCTTTTTGTTGCAGGATAGAGGCAGCTTCCTCTCTTTTTCTCTCTGGAGGACCCTGCACTGTTGTGGTGTCTCTGAGTTCACTGTGTCTCTGTTGCTCTGCCCTGATCTTGTGCCCGCTGCAGGTCCGTAAAGAGTACAGCAAATGCTTCCGTCAGTCCCAGTGCTGCGGAGGTCTGCCTTCTGAAGGGTCCCACAGCTCGGCCAAGACAGCCACGTCTCGATCCACCGCACGCTACTCCTCCGCCACACAGGTACAGTACATACTAGGTACAGTACAGCAGCGGGAAGTTGAATTATATATACCTTTTTTTCTGTCCTTTCTTTCTTTTGAGAGGGAAAGGAGAGTTCTTTTCCTGTTTTTTTTCCCTTCTCCTATTGCATGCTAGCACGTCAAGGAGCAGCATGAACACTGGAATAAACTTTCTGTCAAGCCTTTCTTTCTATTGAGAGCAGTACTGTAGTATACTTCAGTATAGCTTTATAGTCCCAGGGGGAAATTGGTTTGCGGCATAGAAGGGAAAGGCTTTTTTCTTCTGTTGCATGCTAACATAGAGGGGAGAGTGGTAGTGTTGAGTTAAAGGTGGACATTCCAATCCCCTTGTGTGAAATAGCCTTCCTTCCTTTCCCCTGAGAGTGAAAGGGAGCGCCTACGCCTTGTTGTCCTGTTGCATGCTAGCATGTAGAGGTAACACGGAAGGACATCAGTGTTGAAGGTCATTCCAATACACTGTGTCTGCGTCCAAAATGGCACTCTATTCCCTACATAGTGCACTACATTTGTAAAAAATAATAGAAAAGTGAATAGCGTGCCATTCCGGATGCATCCATTTTGTTTCCTGCATCAGTCTTGGAAGTGGTTCTTGTAATCCGTTGTGTTTGCTTGATGCCTCCACAGAGTTGTGCTCTTTTACTGTTGCATGTAAATGGAGCTGACGTCGGTGTTAAAAGTTATTCTAATACAATGTGTGTGTTGTTTACCTCCTCCACAGAGTCGTATCAGGAGGATGTGGAACGACACGGTGAGGAAGCAGTCCGAATCCTCCTTCATCTCCGGAGACATCAACAGCACCTCCACCCTGAACCAGGGTAAGACACCGTCCCCTCTGTCCACACTGTCTCTATTTGCACATGCTGTATTCTCTCTGTTATGTGACCTTGAATAGACAACAAGTGCCAGAATAAATCTGGCAGATGCAGATTCAATTTGTATGCATTTAACTTTTATTTAACCAATCAATGATGGATGATGCTCTACATTCAGAGGCAGCTTTTTGATAAACTGATAATTGTTTACTCAATATGGTCTAGTGCTTGTATACGTCCTGATTTAAATCAACCACGAATAACAAATTCAATAAATTATTTTGAACAAGTAAATAAATACACGCTCAAAATGTTTTTAAATGAGTCAAAGTTCACTTCAAACATGTCTTTTGATGGTCGACCTGCACAACTGCTACTTGTTGGATGGGAGAAGTGTTATGTAGCTATTTAGTCTGGCTTCAAGTGGTAGTGATGAGAAGCTGGTGTCTGCTTGTGTGTTCAACTCTGGGAGACCCTGGCTGGCTACACTGACTCACCCTGGCCTGATCCTGCTGATTTTCAGCCCATGAGACGGGGGGGGGGGGGGTAGAGAGACAGGATAAGGAGAGATACAGAGAGAGAGAGACGGGATAAGGAGATAGATACAGAGAAAAAGCTTGGGAGAGACAGGAGAGAGAGAGAGAGAGAGAGAGAGAGAGCGGGGGGGGGGGGGAGAGGGGGGGGGTCACAGTGAGGTTTAACACTACACAGCTCCGTTTTCACTCCTCCTTATCAGTGTGTGCCATCAGCATTAAGATAACTCCTAATCGCTCCTGATAAGAGATGAGATATAAGAGATTAGTTTTCAATGACTGGACATTGCTATTAAATATTATACTTTTATACAACGCATGGGTCTAATCCTGAATGCTGATTGGTTAAAACCGCATTCCAGCCAGTGTCTATACTTATGTATTACGTATACTATATACATTTTGGAGCACAGTGATGTCAATAGATGTAGTCCCCACATCATCAGTGTGGTTGTATTGACTATATTATGTCTGCTGACTGCAGAGTGGATACTTGCAATTACTTGTATTATATGGCTACTGTAATCATGCTGAATATTTTGACCATGAATGGTTAATCATACTGAATGATTTGACTCACACTTTATAACCTACTGTTGTGTTTACTTATTAGTCAAATATTTCTTTAACAGAGAAAGTATTTGGCAATGTTGTGAGTATAGTACCAGAGTTTTTGGCACTATCTGGTGATAAAGCAAGTGGCTTTGTTTACAACAGACGACTGACGCACTTGTTGCGGATGATTTTGATTGCTTGATGTTCTGTGAAATGAAGTCTGGAGAATGCGGTGTGTAGACAGTATTTAAACATCAGCTACTCAACTAACCAGCACGTTGTATTTACTGAAGGAACACACTGCTGGAACTCCTATACACACCTCCCTTTTTCCTCTGGTCTCTTTTGCTATCTTCTTCTTTTTCCCTTCTTTACTCTCCTGCTTCATCCTTTCTATAATAATATTATGATACTATATAATAATATAATAGACTTTCTCCTCCCTCGCTCACATCTTCTCTCTCTCTCTCTCTCTCTCTCCCTCTCTCTCTCTCTCTGTTTCTTGCAGGATTGACTGACAACTACCTCCTAAGTAACCCTCTCTTTTTCTCCTCTCTTCCTCACTCTCCTGCTTCGTCTTTCTTTCTTTTCCTCCCTCACTCTTTCCTTCTCTCTCACAGGGATGACTGGCAACTACCTCCTAACTAACCCTCTGCTCCGAGCCCACGACCCTAACAACCCTTATAACAACCTGCTGGCTGAGACGGTGGTGTACAACACCCCCTCCCCTCCAGCCTTTCACTCGCCAGGTGCATGGGGACCTCTAACCTTTCAATGCAGATCTGTGTTTGAAATGGCACCATGTTCCCTATGGTGCCAGCTTGACAAATTTGACTTGATTAGTGCACTATATAGGGAATAGGGTGCCATTTGGGCAAACATTTGTTTCGTTTTTGTGTCTGTTTGAAACTAATTGAAATAGCGGTACTTTGTGGGGTTGTGGGCCCCTACACAGCATGAATTGTTGAGAAGTCTTACTCTATGTTTTAGAGTTGTCCTTTCTTCTCTCGCTCTCTCTCTCTCATTACCACTTCTCTTTATTTAATCTTTATTTAGCTAGTATGCAAGCTGCGCTTTGTAACACAGCATGAGATAAGGTTGAGAATGGTCAATGCTATCTTATCGAGACTACTCCAACATTCATTTATAGGAAATCGAGATGAATTTATTCAGAGTTTATATATTATATCCTATTATTTGCCATTCTCCTCCTTCGCCTTTCGATGATACCATTTTGAGCAGGTTCAATAGCATTCTTTATTTATTTCTTGACTACAAACCCGAATCCCCATTTATTTGAATGCTGTCATTGTCTGTGTAGCGTGACCCAGATACCCTCTCTGTCAGACTAAAGGAGGAAGCCAAGCAAAGGAACAGAAAAACACGGGAGCACATGACGCAATGCAGGCAGAATTATACCCCTCAGATATGCAGAGGCATTTGATGATGAAAGAGGAGCGGATGGAAGGAAAGGAGGCAGCACCCGGATGAATGTGTGGAGGGGGGGGGGGGGGAGGGGGGAGAAGGATACAGGAGAATATACAGAAACTGCAGTCGCTCTGATTTGGCAGGTCGCCCAGTTCACTCGCTTCACAATGAGAACACCGAGGACACTTTCAAGTCACATTTTCTGCCTTTTTTCCCTGGATGAGGTTGGAAAGACTTCGGGAACCTAACAAACCGATTGTCACAAAAATCACACATTTCACGATATCATTATGATTTAATTACCATCATGATATCAATGAAATACCAGTATGATCAAAACACCACAAATGTAAGTGGAATCTACAAATAACACTGCTATGTAGCAAGCAGACAATGCTTTCGAGACGTCATCTTTTTCATGATAGGATAATTACAGTCTAAGCTAACTTATTCTAGTTGAGCAGTGGTGGTGAATGAAGTGACGGTCTAATTAAGCGTTTATTGTATGCGTCAGTGTCATCATCCCTTAACCTGCCGAGACACATCATCAGTCAGTCCTCCCTACAGGCAGATTAGTCATGTGGAAATACACGTGAGACACACAGCCACGAGGGAGATACTCATCCTCAAACATCACAGAAACTATCGTTGGCGACTCACAGTTGAAGAACATGAAAGCACTCAAACATTATTAGTAACTAATTGAAGAACATGAAAAGTTGAAGAATTTGACCTAATAGATGTTGACTGGTTTGGGTGTAACTCTCTAACAGACAGATGTCAAGTAGTGTTATATGATGATGAATCACCCAAGTGTAAAGTATTGAAGAGGCTCAAGTTGAAAATGCTCTAGTCGTTATAGATGAGCCTCCCCATCCTGAAGTGTATTAATTCAAAGATAATACAGTGCAGATGTTCATTTGATGCAGTAACGGTAAAGAGAACATCTTGGGCAAATCTCCGTTGGAATCTTTCACAGAATGCAGCTGTCTGGCTCCGGCTGTGTCCAGTTAAATTCTGTTCACATCACTTACCCCCCTCCCAGTAGACAATACACAGCAAATTGGCCGGTGTTGATTTTGCTGTGTACCATTTCTAGTGTTGATTCAGGAGTTAAAGAGCAACTGCCCCTAAAAACTGACTTGTCATTCAGAAAACAGGCTGTGGGCATCAATATGAGTCAGAAACATGTATTATATTGTCAAAATTGACTACAAAGTGCCAATAGGATACATTTTGGTCATAAAGGCAATCTAGTCCAAAACAGAGTTTTGTGAGACTTGTAGTCGTGACTGCAGCACAATGTAAATTAAGGTTGGGTTTGTTTCAATCTTGCCCACAGCTGACAGCACAAGTAATCATCAGTTCGTAGTGAAGCAGCACATGACCCTATCTAACTGCCTGTGGTAAATTTGGGTTGACTTTGGATATCTCTATGGGGCTAGTTAGGGACCGTCAGTAAATTACACAATGTACATGGGACAATATGTTAAAATTCCAACAGCTCCAAAGTTCAATGATTTAAACCCCTCAAACGAACTATAAATTGTAGAAATAGGCTATCCAAAGCCAAACCAATTTTGCCCCAATCAATTGATTGATTAATCTTGTGCTACACAAAGACAAATAATATACATTTTCTTAACTAATCCAATCAGTTGGTAAGATTTATTGCACCCGTTACTGAAATGTTTGTTCCAGTTTAAATGGTAGTATTTTCTGTCAAGTTTCCTAACCCTGACAGTCATTCTGAATGCAGGTTGCAGTGAATAAAAATTCCAAGTGTTAAGAATTACACATCACAGCATAATGTGACTTGCAGTCCCGATCTTGTTGGTAAACCAGGAGTTTCCTAACACCATAGTGTTAGGGTAAAACTAGGCCATCAAAGTTAAGCCTTATTATATACAGTATGTCATGTATTGTCATAAAGTTGAATTGTAATAACATTCACCTAGGTGAAAGCCACATTCCTTTAAAAGGAAAGAATTCAACAACCATGTCATTAACAAATACAGTCATGGGGCATAACTCTACAATTCACTCAAAGAAAAGGCACCATGGGAAATATGCAAACTAGGCTTTACACAAGGGATCATCAACTAGATTCACCCACGGGCCAATTCTTTCTTGAGCGGATGGTCAGGGTACCAAAACATAATTACAGATGACTTGTAGAATGCAAATTGACCGCAAGAAGCTCAAACGTATATCATATTTGACTAAAACATAGTCATTTCAAACGGTGCTTACATTTGTATACGATCACATAAATATCTCTATAATGCCAGGGAATACTTTGGAACAGATGTCCAAAATTAAAATCTCTTGGAGTTTATTTGCTTTAAAGTATTTTATGTCCAACAATAAAAAGAAAAATGTGGGGGGCCAAATAAGGCTGCCAGTTGGGGAACCCTGCTTTCCACCATATTCACCCCAAATGACTTACAGTAACAGTGTTTTTGTTTAACACTAATAGGAGTTAATTCTATTCACTGTGAGTGTTAATTCTCGTTTACATGTGAATAACACTGGCAAGTGTGTTGCATTAACACTCAAAATGCAACACTCTAATCAGAGTACCTTTTACACTCTGTAGAGTGGGACCATATATACTCTAAGATAGTGCTAAAATTAACTCCTTTAGGTGTTGATTTAAAACTGCCAAATTTACTGTGTACCTGTTTGCATTCAAATGACTACCCATACATAAACAAATGCAAAACCTGCAATGGGGCTTTTCACGCTATTTCTGAATTTTTCCATATTCTCCCTTTCTTTGCCCTCACACTTCTCCCCCATCCCTCCCTCTGTGTTCCCACCTTTCACTTTTTTTCCAAATTCTTTGATGTCTGTTTTCACACTCTGTTCTCTCTACCAAAGAGAGAAAGAGATGCTCCTCATCTCCACGGCAGTGTGTGTCACAGCCCAGCTCCAATTGTATTCCTCCGTCTCCCAGTCAGGTCTATTCAGACTCATTTAACTGAAATCTAAAACTTCAATCTCCCCCTTTTTGCGGAGCTTGAAGCAAAGCAGTAACTAATCTGCAAAATACATCTTTGCCTTTTTTTCATCCTCTTCCTTCGCTCATTTAGGCTCATCCTCCTACTCCCCCTCTTCTTCATCTTCTGCCGACTTTCTTCTAGCCAGTCTTTGGTCTTCACAAGAGGTTTTCAATGTGATCTATTGTGTTCAAAGTATTTCCTTCCCGTCTGGGAGAAGTAGATAGATAGAAACCTGTTAAATCAAATCATCCCCCAATCACATTCTAAGCAGAGAGAGAGAGTAATGATATGATAGTGTACCTGCCATTTTAGACTTTAAGAGGCTGTGATTGCTTGCTGCTGAAACCCCTCCACCTGCCAAGTCCTGGATTCAGTTGTTCACAGGATTTGTTCTCTATAGCTTTCTTAAACATTTTCAAATGATTTCAAATTAATCTGTAAATGAGAGTTGTACTCAAATAAATCAGTCACTTTTTGAGGGCACCCAAATCTGAGACAGACCGACTGAATCCAGGCCTGATTTTTGAAGCCTCCTCCTCGTTTCTCTTTTGTGTTATTTAAAGTAATTTTTGATTTTTTTTAAGCCGCAATAAAAAAGCATATGTTTTACTTTTTTTTGCATATCAGCAGTTCTTAGGCAAGATAGCCTGAGCAGACACACTTGATGTGAGTGGTGGTAAAGTGAGTCTTTGCACCGTGCCTGTGTGTCGTGGTGGTGTTGGGGGCTGTGCTTGTATGGCTCCAGTGGTGAACGAGATGGCCGTATGTCTTTGTTCGACATTACTCCTTCTTTCTTTTTTCTTTTTTTAAGGGTGGAATGAATGTTTTATTCATTGTCACTTTTTTTTATACCTCCACCTCCCCCACCGCTTTTTTCCCTCTCATAACTTCTGTGTTATGATGTTATGTTGATCTTGCTATGTCGTTGTTACCTGGCTAGCTACATTATCTGTGTGTTGTTGCTGTAATGTTCCTTTTTTTAGTTTTTTCCTTTCTCATTTGTGAAATATTGTTCAGGATATCTTCCGTATTGTTTATGATGTTCAGACATGATGATGCTAGATGGAGACACACATGATAGAAAACTACAGTTAAAGAGATTCATATTTGAAGTACAGTAAGCGTCAAAGTATTGGGTAAGTGACAATAACGCATGGTAAATAATGTGTTGTGTGATTTTGAAGTCACTTTTATTGTAAATAAGAATAGAACGTTGTTCTAAAGTTGTCTACATTAATGTGGATGCTACCATGATTACGGATAGTTCTGTTTGAATTGTGAATAATGGTGAGAAAGTTACACGCACAAATATCATACCCCCACGACATGCGAACCTCTCACCATTACAATAACAGGGGACGTTAGCATGGGGGGGTGTGATATTTATGCCTCTGTAACTTTCTCACTCATCATTATTCATGATTCATTCAGTACTATCTGTAATCACGGTAACATCCACATTAATGTAGAGGTGTTTAGAAACATACTATATTCTTATTTACAATAAAAGTGACTCAAATGACAATACATTATTTACCATTCATTTCTATTGGGCACAAAATAATCTGACACACAAGCAAAACAAACAGCAGATGCATCCAACAAGTTTGTAGAGTCACAAGCTTGATGGAGGCATTGCGTGCTTGGAATATGGGACCAAATACTACACTTTTGAAGTGAATTTGTTTTTGGTCCCCTAAAATGGGGAGACTATGTACAAAAAGTGCTGTAGTTTCTAAACGGTTCACCTGAAATGAATGAAAATACCCTTCAATTACAGCTGACAGTCTGCACCTTAACCTCATAGTCATTGTATCATTTTAAATTCAAGTGTTCTGGAGTACAGAGACAAAACAATAAATAATGTCACTGTCCCAATACTTTTGGAACTCACTGTACTTGAACCTCTTTAATTGTATATTTTATGAACATAGAAATTATTATTATTTAAATCAATGTAAAATATCCAGATAGCAAAGGTTGCAAACACTTAACAGTGAGGTGTCCTGAGCAGTATCAAACTGTATTGTATTGATTTGTAATTCAATATTGATTTATTAACAGTGATCAGTGGTATCTAATCCAGGTGTCGTACCTCTCGTTGCAGGGCAGCACTCTCTGACCCACAGCAGGGACATCAGTGCCATGGACACCCTACCCCTCAACGGAAATTTTAACAACAGCTACTCCCTGCGTGACCAGGAAGACAACCAGGAAGACGACTATGAGGACATTGTGGGCGTGGTTGGGGGCGTGGTCCATGGCCCGGGGGACCTGGGGGGCCTCAGCCTGGATGACGCCGCCTTCGAGAAGATGATCATCTCTGAGCTGGTGCACAACAACCTGAGGCCCCGCGGGGCCCCCAAGGGCCACAACCCCCATAGGGATAGCAGGGACAGGGACCAGGCCCCTCTCCAGACCAGGGTGACTGTGGACAGGGATAGGGGTTGTGGGGGTGGAAGCGGCAGCGAAGATGATGCCATAGTGGTGGACCACGCTGAGGCTTCGTCCCCCCAGAGAGGTAGTATAGTCGGGGTAGTAGATGGAGGTCACCCCACCCTAGAGTTGCTGCTGCATCCCCACCATAAGGAGGCGTTAGAGGCCCCACTCCTGCCCCAGAGGACTCACTCCCTGCTCTACAGCGCCCACAAGGCCCCCAGGAGGGCTGTGGAGGGCCCTGGGTGCCACGGCTCAGAGACAGTGGGGGCAACAGGGGACGGGGATTCCCATTCACCCAACAACAACAGGGACTCCCTGTACACCAGCATGCCCAACTTGAGAGACTCTCCCTCAGCCTCACCCTACCCCCCCGATGAAGATGATAACCTGTCACCTTCCCCCAGGAGCGAGGGGGAGGACCTGTACCATAAAAGCATGCCTGAGCTGGGCGACGGGCCCCAGCCACTGTCCTACTACCACATAAACCGGGGCACCAGCAATGGGTGCATCGTACCCCCCAGCGCTGAGGACTGTGTACCCGAGGGAGAGGGCCCCCGGGACGGACAGATGCAGCTCATTACCAGCCTCTGAGCAGATGGATGGAGGAAGGAGGAGAAGCACTTCTCTGGTGTTTTTGCACAGGTTTGAACATATGTATGTGTGTGGGCTTTGGTTGATGTCAAGACTATTGCCAGCCCTCATCGGTCCTCCCAGTCCTCCATCTCTGCACTCCTAATGACCCGTCAGAGCAGGAAGTGAAATGTTTGTGGGTGGTAGGGAGGAAGGAGATGGATTACTTTTTCACACATAAACTCGGTCACACACACAAATATCCTCTGAAACCGTCTGTCTGTCTGTGGACTTGAACTGCTCTGCTCTGCTGTGGGACTACAGAGAGGTAAATGCACAGACCACTACAAGTGTCAGAGAGAAGTCTGTCTGGCGCCATTCCTGTCCAGCCTGCATTTGTATTATATTGAAGAAGAAAAAAAACATGGTTTAGAACTTTTGGAACGCTGGTGAAGTGTTCCTGGAGGGGATTCCAGAATGAATGAGGATGAGTATCTGTTGGGTCCTGGACTCTAGAACGTTCTAGAGTCATTCCACTAAATAGTGAGGACTGTCAAACAAAGAACCACTAATTCAGACTCAGGCCTTATATTTTCTCTATTGCACATTTAACTGTTGTCAGAGTAATAGCTAAAGAAAATATATTTTGCTGTACCACAAGTGTAAAAAAATAAATATGAAAAAATGTTATGGCAACCAATTATACAACATTTCAATGTTGAGAAGATTATTCTCAAAGCAGGTTGCTCAAATCAGTTTTTTCCTCTCACTTGACTCATTGTGGTATGTTTGAACATAAAAAATCAAATAAAAAAATAATTTTTTTAAAGTCCCATAAGAAACCATACTCACATCTTCGCTTGTGAAGTGCTTTTTGCTTTCATGAATTAAGAGTTTTGCCAGTAATATTTTGTGTTAACACCATGCCAAGCACAGATTTGGCGTGAATTTGGTCGTTGTGTAATTTATTTTACTTGAAAGAAATTGTCAGGTTTCAAAAAGATGTGTCAACGCGATATTTCAAGTTTTACAAGCATATTTCAGCCTTTGACACTAATTAATTTATTAACAGTTATTGAAAATTTGAAAAAGTAAAATGGTTGGGAAGTGTGACTTGTTTCAGCACTGTTTAGGTTCATATCATTTATTTTGTAAGATCCCATTGTCAGCTTATATAAAAATTCAACTCTTGTTTGATATCAAATAAATGTGAGACTTTTTCTTGTTTGCAAATGTCTGACTATTCTTTCTTTCAAGTCCAGACATGGCTCATGATGATGATAACTGTAAGCTTCTGTTTAGACCTGCAGCCATGGAGAGAAATGGCAAAGGGAGAGTCATCACATTTATCCTGCTCAATAACTTTCATTCAAATATTATTGCCTAGTAAGGTCTTGCAGCAAGCAGGTAGGTCCTGGTTCAAACTGGCCACCCAGTTGTTGTTAGTAGACGACGTACGTCTGCTCAGTTCAGCATTTAACTGTGACATACACTTCATTAGGCCACGTGAGATGCCAATTCTCTGTCAGACTTTGGAGGGAGAGAGGGAGAGCGAAGCGGGGCCCGAGGCCAAGGCAGAGCAGAGTTGAGCTGCTAAGTCCACCATGGCTCCCTGCCGCGGTGTTTGAATGTCAGCCTCTGCGTTTACATAGAGCCATCCAGATCCAACAGGCCCGGGGCCGGGAGACATTGAACAGGTCTGTTATATTATATGGAAACTTGGCTTCACGTTTGCTTATAAATCAGATGAAATCCAAAGCTGATGACCAGGATCCATGCATACAGTAGTACAGTCAGGCTCTCTCGGACACGCAGTTCATTTGGACCATGTCTTGTCTGTAGAGGCAGCTTTATCGTAAACCGTTAAATCCGAGTGGCACACAATCAAATCCCCCTTTCTGACACCAACAACAACACAACCGGGTACAAGACGTGACGGTGTCATTTTTGTGTCTGAATCCCCCATCTATCTGTGTGTTCCTAGCTCAGGCAAAATAATGATGAATGGAAAATCTGTGCCTCCCTTCTCTCGCAAGGCTTTAGGGGTTGTTTTTTTGTTGCATATATATTGGTTCATTATCTCTAAGTAATCTGTCTGATAAATTAGCTTTCTCACCTTATCACCTTCAAGACAAGTGCTTGGTAATATCAACCAATATACTGGTGATCATGTTTTTCCCCCATGTTGAGTGGGAGGAAGGCTTTTGAGGGGAGCATGGGTAATGCTGTAATATACACTTATGCACGAGGGGGAGGGGTAGGGAGCGGCTCCATTTTCTATTGGGACACAGTCACATGCCATTGACGAAAGAACAAGGACCCTCAATGATGTCACCATTCACGCTCCTAGCCATCAATCGTCCCAGCTTTCCCACCGCGTATTACCTTGGATTAGACTATATATCAGTGATGACACACTATTCGTGAAGCAAATGAGAAGTTGTCGAAGTTTGGTAGAGATGAAAGAACTTTACTAATCAACCCATCTTTAATCTATAATCGGACAATCCTGGAGCTTAGTTTCCACAGGGCCCGGTCGCAAATGAAGGCATAATAAGCCAGAGTCCGAACAGACATGGTGTTTTCATTTGGGTCCGTTTGATGTTGTTCCCGCTGGTGATTTGGACATTATTTCATGTCCATCTTCAAAAGACATCAAACAAGATGCTTCATTCAAACTCAGATCACAGACCCTTTATGGTGTGTGTGTGTGTGCATCCTAAACGTGATATAAATGAAAATGAACATTCTGTCTATGCCAACATTTTAAAAAAATGATTTGACCATTTCACTACGGTCTTGCTGGAAGAAAAACACAAAGAAACGGTCATATTAGGATGAAAAAGGCGTTCTTGCGGACAAATGTTTGTTAGTGAGGGATAGCAAACTTTAGCCAAAGCGGGAACTATGCATAATTACATTAGTACAGACACAAGCAGAAGGAGTATTATATTTCCTCAGGGCCCCTGTAAATGCACAGCTTACATTCCTCTACATTTCACTCTGCAGCAAAAAGATAAAGAACATCTGAATGTGGCTCTCTGCGTCATTCCATCCCTGCCATCACGCTCCTGCTACACCACTGCATTCTGCATGTGGTGTATGCTATATTTATACAACCAAAAATGTAGGCATCTTTGAATGAAAATAATTGATAGTTAACACAAACAGTAAAACACATGGATATTTCAGTTGGTCACATTTCTGTTGTGGTGAATGTATATGTATTGTGGGTATTGCAATGTATTTGTAAGCCTTGTTTTTATCTGATTGAACAAAAGAAAAATGCATGGTCTGGACAAAACCCGCAGCTCCCACGCTCAGTCTCAATGATTAAGGTAAACGGTATTAAGTAACAATAACCTTATTGAATCATACCCAGCCTGTTTCTCTGCCTTGTAACCTAAGAATAATGCTGATTTATGTGAAGTTAATGTTGTGTCTTTGTGTTATTTAATGTTCCGCTAATGCATAGCTTTTATCAAGTATCTTTTATTCATTTCAATTGTATTTTGCTGCTTCAAGGATACTGTGACTAAAGCTTAACCCTCTAAAATAGAGACAGACAGGAGGTACAGAGACAGAGAAACAGAGACAGATAGAGAAAAACATGAGACGAGGAGAGCGAGAGAGTGAGCAAGTGTAGATAGAACAGGATCGTAGACTCTTCCACACGGAAGCCTATTATAGGAAATGATGATAATATTTGACTGAGTGTGTACCCAGCAAACCAAAATTAGTTCTGTGAAAGTTCCCAGAACATTCATTAGGTCGCGGTCCATATTCTCATAACACAAAAACTGTCCATCCGTGCTGATGAGTATAGAAAGTTTGTATAAAGCATTTGCCTAATGTTCTTAGAACACACTATTAGAAACATTGTAGAATCATCTGCAAAAAACACAATTTTTGTGTTGATTGTACAATGTTTCTTTTAGGGTGCAAAAAAACATTCACCTGATGTTACAAGAACGTTCCCAGAACACATTTCTTCTGTTCTATAAAGGTTCCCAGAGTGTTTCTTTAGGTTGTGGGAACATTATGGGGATATAAACAGGAGACATGTTCGCAAAACACTAAGACTATCCAGTTGTGCTGACATTCAGATAATGTTTGTATCAGGGTGCACAAAACATTCCTTTGATGTTGCAAGAATGTTCTTTAGTTCTTTAACGAATCCCAGAACATTTAATTAGGCTGTGGGATCAGTGTGGGTACATTACAAGAGAGAGGTTCCCAAAACACAAAATATGCTTGGTTTTGATGACATTCATGCAGTGTTTACGTTTGGTTGCAGAGGACATTCCTATAATGTTCTAAGAATGTTGGCAGAACACCTGGTCTAAGTTCTTTAAAGGTTCCCAGGACATTTGATGAAGTAATGGGAGTAGTTTGGGATGCTGTAAGAATATTTGTGTGATATTCACATAGGTTGCATAGAACATTCCCACAACAATGCACAATGTTACACAATTTCCAAGTAAGTCAGTTTTATGACGTTGTAACGGCAGTCCTCCTCCTCTTCATCCGAAGAGGAGGAGTAGTGATCGAACCAAGGCGCAGCGTAGTGAAATGACATGATTTATTGAACACGACGAAAAAACAAACTAAACTTGCATAAACAAACAAAACAAATAAACGATGCAGACAGACCTGAACGACGAACTTACATATAACGTGAAGAACGCAATGAACAGGAACAGACTACATAAAACGAACAAACCGCAAACAGTCCCGTATGGTGCAAACATATACACAGACACAGGAGACAACCACCCACAACGAACACTGTGAAACAACCAACCTAAATATGACTCTCAATTAGAGGAACGCCAAACACCTGCCTCTAATTGAGAGCCATACCAGGCAACCCTAAACCAACATAGAAACAGACAACATAGAATGCCCACCCAAACTCACGTCCTGACCAACTAACACATAAAACTAACAGAAAACAGGTCAGGAACGTGACAGACGTTCATATGTGTTTTAGGTTTAACATAATATTTTATTGATGTTCACGCAATATACATTTTACCTTGTCCTGGAGGTCCTCAGAACATTTAAAAAAACATTTAGAAAATGTTATATTTAAGTTGTGCCTAATATTAGCACAACATTCTTAGCATGAAAAAGCATCGTGCGCCATCGTGCATAAATTTATTTTGTCCCCCCACACCAAGCGCGATCACGACACGCAGATTAGAATATAAAAACAAACTCTGAACCAATTATATTAATTTGGGGACAGGTCGAAAAGCATTAAACATTTATGGCAATTTAGCTAGCTAGCTTGCACTTGCTAGCTAGTTTGTCCTATTTAGCTAGCTTGCTGTTGCTAGCTAGTTTGTCCTGGGATACAAACATTGAGTTGTTAATTTACCTGAAATGCACAAGGTCCTCTACTCCGCCAATTAATCCACACAAAAAACGGTCAACCGAATCGTTTCTAGTCATCTCTCCTCCTTCCAGGCTTTTTCTTCTCTGGACTTGCGATTGGCAACTTTCATAAATTAGGTGCATTACCGCCACTGACCTCGTTCGTCTTTCAGTCACCCACGTGGGTATAACCAATGAGGAGATGGCACGTGGGTACCTGCTTCTATAAACCAATGAGGAGATGGGAGAGGCAGGATTTGCAGTGCAATCTGCGTCACAAATAGGTCTATTTGCGTCTAAAAAAGGTATATTTTAGACCTTGGCAACACAGACGCTCGTTGGCGCACGCGAGCAGTGTGGGTGCAATAATTGAATAATATAGATTTCTACATTTATTTTGCAATGCTCACGCATGCGACGCGAGCGGTGTAGTCAGGCTGTTACACATTTTTACACAATGTGTTATTTTTAACAGTTAGTCTGAATTCTTTATTTCAGACTGGATTTATAAATCTGGACAAAATAAAGACATCTTCTCTTTCAGTAGATTTGATCTGAGCCTCAATTTCACAGTTTTTTTTTCTCTCTAAAGAAACATGGGTTAAGAATATGCGGGATTGAACCTGCAATATTCAGCTCTGCAGTCAGATCATAAACCCTCTGTGCCACTGTGTAAGGAGGCCTTCACTGGGTGGGTGCCTGCCATCTCTTTCTAGATGGGAGGGCTAAGTATTAGAAAGTGAAACTATGGATGTGTTTGTGTTTATCCTTTGATATACTGGACAGTGTTATAATCCATATTTAATCAATTTACAGTTATATGCATACTATCATAATTGCACCCTGATCCGTTATTCTTAATTAGTTGTTCGAATGAAGGTATGTGATGTCATTTTGTTGTACTATCTATCATTTTGTTCTCTCTTTGTTCCCTCTCTCTCACTTCACTCTATCTCTGATCACAGGTGATAAGCTGCACCTGTGACAGCGGGGAAGTGTATTTATTTGGGTGCTATGGGGTGGAACTTCAAGTCTCCTGGGTTCTCGTCCTGTGAGAACATGTGAGACGGTGTCTCCATGAGGAGCCCTTCTGTACTGCCACCCGAACCATGATTCGTTTGTTATTTGTTTTCAGTCTAATTATGGTCATTCAGGACACCTGATTTCTGAGTTATTAAAGGCCCAGTGCAGTCAAAAACATAATTTCCTGTGTTTTATATACACTCACCGGACAGTATATTAGGTACACCCATCTAGTACCTGGTCGGACCCCGCTTTGCCTTCAGAACAGCCTGAATTCTTCAGGACATTCTGCAAGGGGTTGGAAACATTCCACAGGGATGTTGGTCTATGCTGATGGTACATTCATGGTGCTAGCAGCCCATTCCATCTCATCCCAAAGATGCTCTATTGGTTTGAGGTCTGGGGACTTCGTAGGCCGCTCAAGTAAACTGAACTCTCTGTCATGTTCTAGAAAATGTTTTTCTATTCCTTAATTGTCCAGTGTTGGTGATCGCGTGCCCACTGGAGCCACTGTTTTTGGTTGATAGGAGTTGAACCCGGTGTGGTTGTCTGCTTCAATAGCCCATCCGTGACAAGAATCGTCGAGTTTTGTTTCTTGCTGAGCGTTGGGATTGCTTTTTACAAACTGTCTGTTTTTTACAAAATGCCCCAAGCCTGGATCAGGATTCTGTCATGACACAGATGAGGTACTTCCCTGCCGAACTCCACCGTTTTCAGTCTGTCCGGTTTAAAGCCCGTTTTCCCTACGGATGCACAGCGACCTGGGGATTGTGCGTCGGGGTGCCTACTGCTATAGATGCTTACAAAAAAATACAGCGAACTGTACTACAACATTCACTGGTTCTGGGACAGCGCTTGCCTCCCCAACAAATACAGAAATGAACACCCTGGTGTAAATCTAAGATGCCTAAGATGCCTTTTGGTAAAGTGGCTAGCTCTTTGCACCATACCTCCTCCTCTACTACCCAAAACAACCCCACCTCATTTCGTCTCAGAGCTCTCAGAGGTCCTGGACTGTTTCAACATCACACACCATGTACAGTGTCCCACACATGACAAAGGCCATGTTCTGGACCTCTGGTGCTCGACAGGCTTTGCCCCCAACAAACTGCGTAGCCTAGATCTTTCCATCTCCGACCATCTTGCCATCCGTGTATTGTGGCCGTCCCCTTTAGTCTGTCAGCACATCAGTCCTAGAAAAAACAAGCTTCAAACACACAACCCTGATCCTCTTCTTTCCTCAGCCGAGGAGCTGGTGTCTCACTATGACACATTCTTCTCCTCCAGCCTTGACTCTGTTGCCCCTCTGAAAACTCAGACTGCCTCCTTCTCCTTATCTGCTCCCTGGTTTACCCCTAAGCTGCGTTCTTTGAAGTCCACTGGTCGACAACAATTAGAGTTGACAAAGGCTCTATTTCAAATCTGATCTCACAGTCCACTCAGAGGCCTACAAGGAGCATGTCAAGGACTATAAGGACGCTCTCTCCCAGGCCAAATCAGTCTACTACTGCAATCCCAGAAAACCTTTCTTGACGTTAACATACTATTCAGGCCCCTGGATTCCTACCCCCTCATTGGCTCTTTAGAGCTTTGCAATAAGATTCAGGATTTTTTCAGCTAAAAATCAAATCCATCTACCAGCAGCTTCAGCTATTCCCACCCTGCCCCATCCCAGGTTGTGGCTAACACTACCCCCACAGCCCCCCCCACAGCCCCCCAACTGACTGCTGTTTCTCTGCTTTCTCTCCTGTTGATGCAGCCCACATCACAGAGTTGGTCACCAGATCTAAAGTCTCCACCTGTTCACTGGATCTCATGCCCACGTCTCTGGTGAAGGCATGCCTACCTTCCCTGTGCCCTCTCGTGGTGGACATTGTGAATTCTTCTCTACTGACTGAAACTGTTCCTCCTTCACTAAAAGTGGCTACAGTCACACCTATCCTAAGAAACAAGGACTGGACCCAGATAACCTGAACAACTACCGGCCTATTTCCAACCTCCTGTTCCAAAACCCTGGAGCGGGCAGTCGCCACCCAACTACAGTGTCACATGACCAATCATGATCTGTATGAACGTTTCCAATTGAGGTTCCGGGCCAAGCACAGCACAGAGACTTCCCTGGTCAAAGTCATCAATGACCTCGTCATTGCCGCTGACTCCTGGCATTTCAATATCCTCATTCTCCTTGACCACTCTGCTGCCTTTGACACTGTCTGCCACACCATCCTCCTCAACCACATGGAAAAGGTTCTGGACCACACTGGAACGCCACTCAACTAGTTCCGATCCTACCTGGCTGACCGGAAGCAGTACGTGTTCTTTGGAGACTCTAAATCTCCCCCAGCCCCTGTCAACCAAGGCGTACCTCAAGGTTCCATGCTTGGACCCCTGCTGTTCATCATCATACATGCTTCCCCTGGGCCAGATCATCCGCTGCCATGGTCTCAACTTCCACCGCTATGCGGATGATGCCCAAGTTTACATGCAGACCAAACCCCTCTCACCTCCCTCCTCCGTCTCTGATCAACTGTCTGCAGGACATAAAAAACTGGATGACATCCAATCTACTCAAACTCAACAGCAATAAAACTGCTGGTGGTTCCCAAGGCTCTCCTCAAGAAAGTGGGTGACTTTGTGATGTCCATCGACAGCTGCACCATCTGCCCATCATCCAAGGTCAGAAACCTGGGTGTCATCCTGGACCACACTCTTTCCTTCAAGTTCCACATCAAGTCTGTCACCAAATCCGCCTTCTTTCACCCCCGTAACATCTCCCAACTCTGACCATCCCTCATAGACCTGGTAGCGGAGATCCTCATACATGCTTTTGTAACATCATGTATGGACTACTTGACCGTTGAGACACGGTAATCTCCTCTTATGCACTCTGGACCTGCGTTATTAGAACCAAACTCACTAACGACCATCAGGTCGCTGATGGCTTGGTACTCAGCACTCTATTGTCCCTCTAACCACTCTGACATCAATGCAAATACAATGGAAAATCACATCAAACACTTATCATCAAAACAGTATGTGCTTTTAAAACTCACCTCGATGTGGTTGATCAATTTGAAGAGAGAAGTTCAACAACAGGTTGAAACAGTGGAAAATATGGTCTTTGTGGATATTGTTTTGAAGCCGAACACAATGAAATGGATAGCGCTTTCTAAGGTGAGCATAAACATAGGCCTATATATGAGCCCAAGCTCTAAATAATTAAAATAAGGATTGTGCCAATAAACAGCCTACACATATCATGCACTGCAGAAAAACATTTTAAAAGTATATATATATAATATATTTGGTACATACACTACCGGTCAAAAGTGTAATAACACCTACTTATTCAAGGGTTTTTCTTTATTATTACTATTTTCTACATTGTAGAATAATAGTGAAGACATCAAAACTGTGAAATACCACATGCGGAATCATGTAGTAAACAAAAAATTGTTAAACAAATCAAAATATATTTTATATTTGAGATTCTTCAAATAGCCACCGTTTGCCTTGTTGACAGCTTTTCACACTCTTGGCATTCTCTCAACCAGGAAGTGCATAGGAGATGTTGTACCCCCTGTGACTATTAAAAACTACCCTAACCAGAAACCATGGATAGATGGCGGCATTCGCGCAAAACCGAAAGCGCGAACCACCACATTTAACCATGGAAATATGGCTGAATACAAACAGTGTAGTTATTCCATCCGCAAGGCAATTAAACAAGCGAAATGTCAGTATAGAGACAAAGTTGAGTCGCAATTCAACGGCTCAGACACGAGACGTATGTGGCAGGGCACCTACAGCACCCGATGTCAATGGAAGGCCAAAAAGATAATCAAGGACAACAACCACCCGAACCACTGCCTGTTCACCCCGCTATCATCCAGAAGGTGAGGTCAATACAGGTGCATCAAAGCTGGGACCGAGAGACGGAAAAACAGCTTCTATCTCAAGGACATCAGACTGTTAAACAGCCATCACTAACACAGAGAGGCTTCTGCCTACATGCAGACTTGAAATCATTGGCCACTTTAATAAATGGATCACTAGTCACTTTAATAATGCCACGTTTTACAAAATATGGCAGCCGATACTGGATAAATGGTCTAGTCCCGCTTCATAACTTGGATGATGATCTGCTGCTGCTCTGTGCTGTACTCCACTTAATTTTTATATTTGGTTTAACTACACTGCTTGTAATGACTATATGCTGTCTTCTTATACATTTATACATGTACCACCTAATAGGATTTAGTTTTATTTTGTGTATGTGTGAGTTTTGTTTTGTCCTCTAAATTGGCCATCCCATTCAACAGTACAATGAATGTCAATGTTTGTATCGCTCTCTTTTTTAATTTATCTTTTATTGGAAAATAACAAACATATTATAAAAATAATAATAATAATGCCACTTTAATAATGTTTACATATCTTGCATTACTCATTTCAAATGTATATACTGTATTTTCTACCATCTATTACATCTTGCCTATGCCGCTCGGTCATTGCTCATCCATATATTTATATGTATGCATTCTTATTCCGTTCCTTTAATTAGATTTGTGTTTATTAGGTCGTTTTTGTGGAATTAAGAGATTACTTGTTAGATATTGCTACACTGTCGGAACTAGAAGCACAAGCATTTCGCTACACTCGCATTAACATCTGCTAACCATGTGTATGTGACTAATAAAATTTGATTTGATTTTTTGAGGTAGTCACCTGGAACGCATTTCAATTAACAGGTATGCCTTCTTAAATGATACATTTGTGGAATTCCTTTCCTTAATGCATTTGACCCAATCAGTTGTGTTGTGATCAGGTAGGGGGGTATACAGAAGATAGCCCTATTTGGTAAAAGACCAAGTCCATATTATGGCAAGAACAGCTCAAATAAGCAAAGAGAAACGACAGTCCATTATTACTTTAAGACATGAAGGTCAGTCAATACGGAACATTTCAAGAACTTTGAAAGTTTCTTCAAGTACAGTCACAAAAACCATCAAGCTCTATGATGAAAAGATGAAACTGGCTCTCATGAGGACCGCCACAGCAATGGATGACCCAGCGATACCTCTGCTGCAGAGGATAAGTTCATTATAGTTACCAGCCTCAGATATTGCAGCCCAAATAAATGTTTCACAGAGTTCAAGTAACAGACACAGCTCAAACTGTTCAGAGGAGATTGTGTGAATCAGGCCTTTGTGGTCGAATTGCTGCAAAGAAACCACTTCTAAAGGACACCAATAAGAAGAAAATAATTGCTTGGGCAAAGAAACATGAGCAATAGACATTAGACCGGTTGAAATTTGCCCTTTGGTCTGGAGTCCAAATTGAAGATTTTGGGTTACAACCGCCGTGTCTACAACCGCCGTGTCTGTGAGACGTGTATGGCTGAATGGATGATCTCCGCATGTGTATTTCCCACCGTGAAGCATGGAGGAGGAGGTGTTCTGTGTGGGGGTGCTTTTTTGGTGACTGTCAGTGTGTTAACCAGCATGACTACCACAGCATTCTGCAGCGATACGCCATCCCATCTGGTTTGCGCTTAGTGGGACTATCATTTGTTTTTCAACAGGACAATGACCCAACACACCTCCAGGCTGTGTAAGGGCTATTTGACCAAAAAGGAGAGTGATGGAGTGCTGCATCAGATGACCAGCCCTCCACAATCCCCCGACCTCAACCATATTGAGATGGTTTGGGATGAGTCAGACCGCAGAGTGAAGGAAAAGCAGCCAACAAGTGTTCAGCATATGTAGGAACTCCTTCAAAACTGTTGGAAAAGCATTCCAGGTGAAGCTGGTTGAGAGAATTCCAAGAATGTGCAAAGCTGTCATCAAGGCAAAGGCTGGCTACATTGACAATCTCAAATCTAAAATATATTTGGATTTGTTTAACACTTTTTGGGTTACTAGATGAATCCATATGTGTTAGTTCATAGTTTTGATGTCTTCACTATTTTTCTACATTGTAGAAAATAGTAAAAATAAAGAAAAACCCTGGAACGAGTATGTGTGTCCAAACTATGGACTGGTAATGTAAATCGTCAAGACTTGAAAATGGCTTGACAGAGCTTGAATCGTTTAAAAAATAATAATTTGACTTATTCAAATGTTTGCAGATTTATAGAAAATTAAATACAGAAATATCTGGATTGTACATTGTAATTTCTTAGTTCTTCTAAAAAAAAATCAAAAAACATGTTTTCACTTCATCAGTATTGGGTATTGTGTATAGAACTGTTTAATCCATTTTAAATTCAGGTTGTAACATATCAAAATGTGGAATAAGTCAAGGGGTATGAATACTTTCTGAAGGCACTGCATGTGTGAGCCTGCCTGTGCATTGTGTCATCTGTCACAAACCATCCTAGTTCAAGCACAATACAATTGTAAAACTGTCAGCCCTCATATGAAACACTTCCACTGACTTAGAAACAGGTCTACAGTTACCTGTCAAACTGATTACTCTGTAAACACTGCACACGGTGCGTGTTTTCGTTAGGCTCTACGTCTGTGTGTGAGCGTGCGTGCGTGTGTGTGTCCATGTGTCTGTGTTTTGTTGGGCTTTACCCATGCTGTGTGATGGAGGAAATGCATTACCCTGAGCCAAGGACGTGACAGCACATTACACCTCTTATACCAAAGCTAATACAGCCACACCGGCAGCCGTCATACAGGCAAGGCCAACTGTCGGGTATTTATTTTCTGAAATGTGATAACATTTGCCTCCAAACTATAGGTATTTGATGCAACTGTGAAAATGGAGAAGAAAACATTGACTCTATTTCTGTTTGAAACGGAGAAGAAAATGTTAAATAAATTGTTGTATTACTCATAAAAGTTTAAATAGTGTGTGGTAAAATAAATTGTGAAGCACAACATGATAAACACACTGGCAAAAACCTCCAGCTTCTGCTTTAATATGTGGAATATTGTAAGGAAAAAACGTGTATTTGATAAGAAGAGCCTGGACGATGTGGAGTGACTTCAAACTTATATGAAAAACACATTTGAAGTTTAAATGTGACTAATTTCATTCTCACTTCTCGGAGGATATGTGGTTGTCAAACGTATCACTGAGAAGTAAATGGACCTTTGACATATGAGGGATGCATTTTTACAGTTTAGCTGAGTTGTCCACCAAGTTGTCATATGGTTTAATATTTTAGTCAATTAAAATTGGTTAGTTCATATATATGATGCAGTTCTTTCTAATGGTTATTTATGATTGATTTTCAGGGTTAGGGTTAGAGCTAACCCTAACCCGGGCTAACCCTAACACTAACTAGTGATTCTGATGTACTAGTCTACAGAGCATTCGGAATCTATTCAGACCCCATGACATTTTCCACATTTTGTTACGTTACAGCCTTATTCTAAAATCGATTAAAAAAATGTTCACCCTCATCAATCTACACACAATACCCCATAATGACAAAGCAAAAACGGGTTTTTAAAACTCAGCAAAAAAAGAAATGTCCCTTTTTCAAGACCCTGTCTTTCAAAGATAATTCGTAAAAATCGAAATAACTTTACAGATCTTCATTGTTAAGGGTTTAAACACTGTTTCCCATGCTTGTTCAATGAACCATAAACAATTAATGAACATGCAACTGTGGAACGGTCGTTAAAACACTAACAGCTTACAGACGGTAGGCAATTAAGGTCACAGTTATGAAAACTTAGGACACTAAAGAGGCTTTTTACTGACTCCGAAAAACACCAAAAGAAAGATGCCCAGGGTCCCTGCTCATCTGCGTGAACATGCCTTAGGCATGCTGCAAGGAGGCATGAGGACTGCAGATGTGGCCAGGGCAATAAATTGCAATGTCAGTACTGTGAGATGCCTAAGACAGCGCTACAAGGAGACCGGATGGACAGCTGATCGTCCTTGCAGTGGCAGACCACATGTAACAACACCTGTACAGGATCGGTACATCCGAACATCACACCTGCGGGACAGGTACAGGATGGCAACAACAACTGTCCGAGTTACACCAGGAACGCACAATCCCTCCATCAGTGCTCAGACTGTCCGCAATAGGCTGAGAGAGGCTGGACTGAGGGCTTGTAGGCCTGTTGTAAGGCAGGTCCTCACCAGACATCACCGGCAACAACGTCGCCTATGGGCACAAACCCACCGTCGCTGGACCCAGACAGGGGGCAAAAAGAGCTCTTCACTGATGAGACGCGGTTTTGTCTCACCAGGGGTGATGATCTGATACGCGTTTATTGTCGAAGGAATGAGCGTTACACCGAGGCCTGTACTCTGGAGCGGGATCGATTTGGAGGTGGAGGGTCTGTCATGATCTGGGGCGGTGTGTCACAGCATCATCGGACTAAGCTTGTTGTCATAGCAGGCAATATCAACGCTGTGCATTACAGGGAAGACATCCTCCTCCCTCATGTGGTACCCTTCCTGCAGGCTCATCCTGACATGACCCTCCAGCATGACAATGCCACCAGCCATACTGCTCGTTCTGTGCGTGATTTCCTGCAAGACAGGAATGCCAGTGTTCTGCCCTGGCCAGCGAAGAGCCCGGATCTCAATCCCATTGAGCACTTTTGGGACCTGTTGGATCGGAGGGTGAGGGCTAAGGCCATTCCCCCCAGAAATGTCTGTGAACTTGCAGATGGAGAAGTGGGGTAACATCTCACAGCAAGAATTGGCAAATCTGGTGCAGTCCATGAGGAGGAGACGCACTGCAGTACTTAATGCAGCTGGTGGCCACACCAGATACTGACTGTTACCTTTGATTTTGACCCCCCCTTTGTTCAGGGACACATTATTCAATTTATGTTATTCAAATATCTGTGGAACTTGTTCAGTTTATGTCTCAATTGTTGAATCTTGTTATGTTCATACAAATATTTACACATGTTAAGTTTGCTGAAAATAAACGCAGTTGACAGTGAGAGGACGTTTCTTTTTTTGCTGAGTTTAGAAATATCACATCTAAATAAATATTCAGTACTTTGTTTAAGCACCTTTGGCAGTGATTACAGCCTCGAGTCTTCTTGGGAATGATGCTACATGCTTGGCACACCTGTATTTGGGGATCTCCTCTGCAGATCCTCTCAAGCTCTGTCAGGTTGGATGGGGTGCGTCGCTGCACAACTATTTTCAGGTCTCTCCAGAGATTTTAGATCGGTTTCAAGTCCAGGCTCTGTCTGGGCCACTCAAGGACATTGAGACTTGTCCCGAAGCCACTCCTGTTTTGTCTTGGCTGGGTTGTTTTGGCTGTGAGCTTAGGGTCGTTGTCCTGTTGGAAGGCGAACCTTTGTTCCACTGAGGTCCTGAGCGCTCTGGAGCAGGTTTTCATGAAGAATGTCTCTGTACTTTGCTCCATTCATCTTTCCCTCAATCTTGACTAGTCTCCCAGTCCCTGCCACTGAAAAACATCCCCACAGCATGATGTTTCCACCACCATGCTTCATCGTAGGAATGGTGCCAGGTTGCTTGGCATTCAGGCCAAAGAGTTAAATCTTGTTCATCAGACCAGAGAATCTTGTCTTTAGGTGTCAATTGGCAAACTCCAAGCGGCAGGCCAATCTACTGTTTGGCCACTCTACCGTAAAGGCATGATTGGTGGAGTGCTGCAGAGATGGTAGTCCTTCTGGAAGGTTCACCCATCTCCAGAGAAGAACTCTGGAGCTCTGTCAGGGTGACCATCGGGTTCTTGGTCACCTTCCTGACCAAGGCCCTTCTCCCCCGAATGCTCAGTTTGGCTGGGCGGCCAGCTCTAGGAAGAGTCTTGTTGGTTTTAACATCTTCCATTTAAGAATGAGGGAGGCCACTGTGTTCTTTGGGACCTTCAATGCTTCAGACATTTTTTGTTAGCCTTCCCCAGATCTGTGCCTCGACACAATCCTGTGTCGGAGCTCTACGCACAATTCCTTCGACATCATGGCTTGGTTTTTGCTCTGACATGCACTGTCAACTGTGGGACCTTATATAGACAGCTGTGTGCCTTTTCAAGTCATGTCTAATCAATTGAATTTACCACAGGTGGACTCCAATCAAGTTGTAGAAACATCTCAAGGATGATCAATGGAAACAGGATGCACCTGCACTCAATTTAATTTCTAGTCTCATAGCAGAGGTCTGAATACTTAAGTAAGGTATTTCTGTTTACATTTTTTTATCTACAAAACCTGTTTTCACTTTGTCATCTTGGGGTATTGTGTGTAGATTGATGATTAATTTTTTTTAAATCAATTTTAGAATAAGGCTGTAACGTAACAAATTGTGGAAAAGGTGAAGGGGTCTGAATACTTTCCGAATGTACTGTATAGTCTTTTTTGTATCAAATAGTCTTAGATTTTCTGGCTTGTATAGCTCCATATCTGAATATAAGCACAGAACCAGCATTATTGACATGAATTTGACCAACCATACTACATTTTTTTCAGGGGTTGCATTCTTAGGGAAATGAGTGGATCAGAGGAGGAATCTCACAATAACTTCTGGCTTTGTAGCTGTAAAAGTATATCAAAACAAACATATTCCCTCATGTTACGGAGCTAAAAAATAAAGTGACCTGTGTGTGTGTGTGTGTGTGTGTGTGTGTGTGTGTGTGTGTGTGTGTGTGTGTGTGTGTGTGTGTGTGTGTGTGTGTGTGCGTGCGTGCGTGCGTGCGTGCGTGCGTGCGTGCGTGCGTGCGTGCGTGCGTGCGTGCGTGCGCGTGCGCGTGTGCGCGTGTGCAGGGGCGTCACCCATTATTTTAGAAGGGGTGTGTGTGTGTGTGCGTGTGCGTGTGCGCGTGTGCAAGGGCGTCACCCATTATTTTAGAAGGGGCATAAAGATGGAGGCGGGGTGGTTTACAAGAGCCATAATCATGATGCCTAATTCTATTTAAAAATAAAATAGAAATTCTGCAAAGGTTATCTAGCAAAGCTCTTTACCTCTTTAATTGTCATTTTAATGAGGGTGTTATTCTGACTGTTGTAAATCACACATCTCAAAATACTGCACTAACCTGCCTAGGATATTATATGCAAATTACAACACAGTACAAGGGATCATAACACGCATCATCAATGCAGGCACATATCATATGGCATCATAATTAATACACAAATATCATGATATTATCATAAGGTGCCAGATTACATTTACACATTTATTTTCCTTCATGTCTAAGCATACCTCTTGAGCTGTCTGTATGCTCCTTACTGATGGTTCTTTTTTTAAATAAACTAAATATGCTTCTCTGCATCTCAGCTAAAATCTGGGTTGAAGACTGAATGGAATGTGAGTTTTATTCAGTACATTTAGTAACTGCTTGATTTTCCAACAGGCATGCCAACTAAGATAGTTAAGACAAGCTACTCCAACTTGATTGATAGCCTGAAATGGCTAGGTGGCTAGTTATGAGGTTGGAAGATTCGGAACCTATCTAGCTGGCTCGCTAAAGCGAACTCCATAAAATGGCTAGGTGGCTAGGATAACAGAGGAACAACAAAATATTTTTGTTTTATTTATTAATCAAGAAGGAATCAATAAGATACATATCTTGATCAAATTCATTTACAAACATATCTCCTGCTGAGTGTGTGCGGGGGGGGGGGGACTCTTTGCCTGGTCCAGTCAGTGTGCCCCCTCCACAAAATACAGTGGACAGATTTTTAATGAATAATTATGATGACAGCGCTGTCTTGCGTCTTCTTTCCTCTTTTCTTAGACTCTGGATCAATGAAAAGAGTTCACAGCCCCTAAGCAGCGGGATACCTTTGAGTCATTCTCCACTTTTTACAGGGACTTATTCACAGCTAATTTACTTACAATAGTTTCAACCATGTACTGAGACTGTGCGGCAAAAAAATACAGTACAGTACAGTCAAAACCACGTGGAGATAATCGCCAAGCTTGGGAAATCAATGTTCTGGTGAGGTGCTATTGCTTTCCAAGCCTAGGCCGACTCCTAACAATGTTCCCTTATTGAATCACAAGGGTTTCAAGATCACGGTGGCAGGCTTTAAAGGCAGTCAATGTTAAAGCAGTAGGATATGCTACTGTAATTTGACCCTGGACTGTATAGCCAACATCACATGTATTTTATTATACTCTACTGTAGCAGGACAACAAGCCTTCATGATGTGAACTTAGGAGGATTGGCTTTTGTATGGGACATTATGCTCTACATGCTTCTCTATCTGTTCTATAACAGATACAGTAGAACAACACGCGTGTGTATACAAACATACATATAGATGTTAAACGTGTGTATGTCAGCCCACACAATTCACTTTGTTTTGAATATAGCTGCTGGATAGCTAAAGGGTAGTGTTTACTCACCAATGTAACAACACAGTGTCGTCAATGTCTTAATAACTTAGATAAGTCACAATCTGGTTACCTGTAAGGACAAACATAGTTATGTTTTGGGGTTATTACATATTTATTAACTTATTTCGGGATATCTTCTAAACTACCCACAATACACTATTTCTCAACGTCATATGGAGGATCTACTCTGCTACCGAGTTCGTATGCTAGCTCGGTATCTATCTCAAGCTGGCTAACATTATTCACTAGCCATGCTAGCATTTAATTACATTCCAGACCAAGTGGTGGCGGTGGTGAGCTACAATCCACCAATCACAGGAAGTGTGACGTAAACAGAAGCAGATGGGGAACGTGTGGCCTGAAAGCGCGAACCACTGCTTTTAATCAGGGCAAGGCGACCGGAAACATGACCGAATACAAACTGTGTAGCTATACCCTCCGCAAGGCAATCAAACAAGCTAAGGGTCAGTATAGAGACAAAGTAGAGTTGCAACTCAACGGCTCAGACATGAGAGATATGTGGCAAGGTCTACAGTCAATCACGGACTACAAAAAGAAAAACAGCCCCGTCGCAGACCTCGATGTCTTGCTCCCAGACAAACTAATACAACTTCTTTGTTCACTTTGATGACAATACAGTGCCACAGACACGGCCCACAACCAAAACCTGCGGGCTCTCCTTCACCACAGCCAACGTAAAACATTTAAACGTGTTAACCCTCGCAAGGCTGCCAGCCCAGACGGCATCCCTAGCCACGTCCTCAGAGCATGCGCAGACCAGCTGGCTGGTGTGTTTACGGACATATTCAATCAATCCTTATCACAGTCTGCTGTTCCCACATGCTTCAAGAGGGCCACCATTGTTCCTGTTCCCAAGAAAGTGAAGGTAACTGAGCTAAACGACCATCGCCCCGTAACACTCACTTCCATCATGAAGTGCTTTGAGAGACTAGTCAAGGATCATATCACCTCCACCCTACCTGACCTAGACCCACTCCAATTTGCTTACTGCCCCAATAGGCCCACAGACGACCCAATCGTATTCACACTGCACACTGCCCTAACCCATCTTGACAAGAGGAATACCTATGTAAGAATACTGTTCATCGACTACAGCTCAGCATTTAACACCATAGTGCCCTCCAAACTCGTCATTAAGCTTGAGACCCTGGGTCTCGACTCCGCCCTGGGCAACTGGGTCCTGGACTTTCTGACGGGACGCCCCCAGGTGGTGAGGGTAGGAAACAACATCTCCACCCCGCTGATCCTCAACACTGGAGCCCCACAAGGGTGTGTTCTCAGCCCTCTCCTGTACTCTCTGTTCACCCATGACTGCGTGGCCATGCACGCCTCCAACTCAATCATCACATTTGCAGACAACACCACAGTGGTAGGCTTGATTACCAACAACAACGAGACTGCCTACAGGGAGGAGGTGAGGGCCCTCGGAGTGTGGTGTCAGGAAAATAATCTCACACTCAACGTCAACAAAACAAAGGAGATGATCGTGGACTTCAGGAAACAGCAGAAGGAGCACCCCCCTATCCACATCAACGGGACAGTAGTGGAGAAGGTGGAAAGTTCCTTGGCGTACACATCACGGACAAACTGAAATGGTCCACCCACACAGACAGCGTGGTGAAGAAGACGCAACAGCGCCTCTTCAACCTCAGGAGGCAGAAGAAATTTGGCTTGTCACCAAAAACACTCACAAACTTTTACAGATGCACAATCGAGAGCATCCTGTTGGGCTGTATCACCGCCTGGTACGGCAACTGCTCCGCCCACAACCGTAAGGCTCTCCAGAGGGTAGTGAAGTCTGCACAACGCATCACCGGGGGCAAACTACCTACCCTCCAGGACACCTACACCACCCGATGTCACAGGAAGGCCATAAAGATCATCAAGGACAACAACCACCCGAGCCACTGCCTGTTCACCCCGCTATCATCCAGAAGGCGAGGTCAGTACAGGTGCTGTCTCTTATACACATCTAGATGTGTATAAGAGACAGCTCCAGGACACCTACACCACCCGATGTCACAGGAAGGCCATAAAGATCATCAAGGACAACAACCACCCGAGCCACTGCCTGTTCACCCCGCTATCATCCAGAAGGCGAGGTCAGTACAGGTGCATCAAAGCTGGGATGAGAGACTGAAAAACAGCTTCTATCTCAAGGCCATCAGACTGTTAAACAGCCATCACTAACATTGAGTGGCTGCTGCCAACATACTGACTCAAATCTCTAGCCACTCTAATAATTAAAAATTGGATGTAATAAATGTATCACTAGTCACTTAATACAATGCCACTTTATATAATGTTTACATACCATACATTACTCATCTCATATGTATATACTGTACTCTATACCATCTACTGCATCTTGCATATGCCATTCGGCCATCACTCATCCATATATTTATATGTACATATTCTTATTCATTCCTTTACACTTGTGTGTAAAAGGTAGCTGTTGTGAAATTGTTAGATTACTTGTTAGATATTACTGCATGGTCAGAACTAGAAGCACAAGCATTTCGCTACACTCGCATTAACATCTGCTAACCATGTGTACGTGACAATAAAATTTGATTTGATTTGGCCATGCAGCATGCTTTTCACAGACTTTGTGGCTGTGTTATCTAGTGTGAAACTATTAGCACGGCAGGCTCTGGTGCCTTTCCGTGGGCTCAAAACGAAAGAGAAAATCATACCTGCTTGCTCTAATTTTGCAGTACCCAGTAGAGGTACGTGGGTAAAAACACTGGTGAAGCCAAGCCAGAAAAAAGCCATAAGCCTAACTTCCTTTCATGGGCAACATTACCCTTCTGCATCTATCTACATATTGAACATCCATCCTCTCAGGCTAGGTGGCAAAATGTGTGAATTTACAGTTGAAGTCGAAGTTTACATACACTTAGGTTGGAGTCATTAAACTCGTTTTTCAACCACTCCACAAATTTCTTGTTAACAAACTATAGTTTTGGCAAGTCGGTTAGGACATCTACTTTGTGCATGACACAAGTAATTTTTCCAACAATTGTTTACAGACAGACTATTTCACTTATAATTCACTGTATCACAATTCCATTGGGTCAGAAGATTACATACACTAAGTTGACTGTGCCTTTAAACAGCTTGGAAAATTCCAGAAAATTATGTCATCGCTTTCGAAGTTCTGATAGGCTAATTGACATCATTTGAGTCAATTGGAGGTGTATCTGTGGATGTATTTCAAGGCCTACCTACAAACTCAGTGCCTCTTTAATTGACAACATGGAAAAACAACAGAAATCAGCCAAGACCTCAGAAGAAAATTGTAGACCTCCACAAGTCTGGTTCATCCTTGGGAGCAATTTCCAAACGCCTGAAGGTACCACGTTCATCTGTACAAACAATAGTATGCAAGTATAAACACCATGGGACCACGCAGTCATCATACCCCTCAGGGAGAAGACGTGTTCTGTCTTCTAGAGATGAACGCACTTTGGTGCAAAAAGTGCAAATCAATCCCAGAACAACAGCAAAGGACCTTGTGAAGATGCTGGAGGAAACAGGTACACAAGTATCTATATCCAGAGTAAAAACGAGTCCTATATCAACATAACCTGAAAGGTCGGTCAGCAAGGAAAAATCCACCACAAAAATGCCAGACTACGGTTTGCAACTGCACATGGGGACAAAGATTGTACTTTTTGGAGAAAGTCTGCTGGTCTGATGAAACAAAAATGGAACTGTTTTGCCATAATGATCATCATTATGTTTGGAGGAAAAGGGGGGAGGCTTGCAAGCCAAAGAACACCATCCCAACCATGAAGCACGGGGGTGGCAGCATCATGTTGTGGGGGTGCTTTGCTGCAGGAGGGACTGGTGCATTTCACAAAATAGATGGCATCGTGAGCAAGGAAAAGTATGTGGATATATTGAAGCAAAAACTCAAGACATCAGTCAAGAAGTTAAAGCTTGGTCGCAAATGGGTCTTCCAAATGGACAATGACCCCAAGCATACTTGCATAGTTGTGGCAAAATGGCTTAAGGACAACACAGTCAAGGTATTGGAGTGGCCATCACAAAGCCCTGACCTCAATCCTAATGAAAATTTGTGGCCAGAACTGAAAAAGCGTGTGCAAACAAGGAGGCCTACAAACCCGACTCAATTACACCAGCTCTGTCAGGAGGAATGGGCCAAAATTCACCCAACTTATTGTGGGAAGCTTGTGGTAGGCTACCCAAAACGTTTGACCCAAGTTAAACAATTTAAAGGCAATGCTACCAAATACTAATTGAGTGTGTGTAAACTTCTGACCCACTAGGAATGTGATGAAAGAAATAAAAACTGAAACAAATCATTCTCTCTGCAATTATTCTGACATTTCACATTCTTAAAACAAGGGAGGCTAAACGTTCGCAGGCTTCCTTTGCATTCAATGCTAGGGGCGGCAACAATGCCACACTCTTTTTGACCAGACAACATCAGATAGATGGGCTACACATACAGAGACAGAGGGGTGCTGTTTCGCTTGCTGGTATCCTTTCTCAGGTGAGATACATTCAGCCTCTTGGAAATGTTAGGACTATAATGAAATGCAGAGACACTAAAGATGGATTATTTTATATGTTTTTTCTTTTTTTCTTCAAATTCTTTGGAGGGAAGCATAGCTTCCCTAGGTATCCATGAATACATGCCACTGGTAGTACCTCATCTGTTCTCCTTTTTGTTTTGTCAACTTTTCGGTATATTCTCCGTGAAGTAAGCTACGGGAGTTTTGTAATTTTTTCCACCTTGACGGACATCTGGAATCTATCTATTTGGGATTTTCCTGACTCTCCATCAGCGAGGGAAGCACCCGCCTCCCCCTGGTAGGGGTAGCTGACTCAGCCTGCACGCTTTTAAAAGTTTTAACATCGGCTGGACCCCAGCCATTAATCTGTAATTCTCTGCTATCTCTTCGCTTTGATCTGGGATTATGTTTTAGTTATGTTGTGTTAGTTGTGTTCTAGCTGGTCTCCAGTAGTTGGACTGTAGCTTGCCGATCGTAACCGTGGTTGTTGGATAGGGTGGCCAGACTAATAGCTAGTTGGCTAAATAGCTAACGTTAGCTGGCTGACTAGCTTGTTGGCTAAGATAACTGCATATAGCTACAATTCTTTGATAACTGGTTAGATGTCAAAATGTATTTCCCAAACTTTGGTTTACTTTAATGTAGCTGTATCTAGATGTTGATCGCAACTGGCTGACTCATGTACTGCTAACTTAATGTTAGCAGGGTGGTAGGGCTAACGTTAGCAGGCTAGTTGGCTATCAACCTTGCAAGTTGATTTGTAACAATAAATTCATAATGTATTTGCTTGTAAGTTGGCTGATTATGAAATTGAAACCAGTTGTCATGAGTACAAACTATTTGGTTTAATTTGAAGTTATACATTTGAAGGTATATCTGTTGGAGTTTACATTATAGGGAATAGGCTGGCTTGCTGGGTCCTCCATGTTACATCACCCAACCCAGAAAAACATTTTCTAACTTCGGCATTCTTCGGAATTCTGATCGGTTATATGTAATAACTTGAACAATAGGAAAGTGAGGTGTAACTTTGCATTAGGACTTTTGCTGTGTATACTAATGCAAATTCATATGTTACATGTGGTTACATTTATGCTACCCTTTAAGAGGTTCAGCTTGTCTCTGACCTTGAGTGGAGCCTCTCCCATGAACCAGAGGGCGAGGGAGGGAGGAGGAAGAAAATATGTTGATTAAACTGCATTAGTTCGTTTCTTGTTACGTTACCTGGCAACAGGTGATGGCAGACAAACAGTCACGGCAGAGAGTCAGTCATTGTCATCAAGGCCAATAGTCAATAGTCTTTGTCAAACTGTAACCATGTTGTTGATTCTAGTTTAATTCACCTGACTCTGTTAGAAATATATGGTTCTCCTTTCTCCTGGCCTTTAGAGGGTTATTGTTGAAATTATTGTCTGTAAGAAGATTGCTGTCGCCCTGTTAACAGTCAAAGTTTAGTAGTTTACATTCTACAGCAGCCAGTGTTTAAAGTGGTAGAAATGTAAGCATATTTGAGATTATTTCAACTGTGAAATTTAGAATAGCACTGTGATTTGGCACTTCAAAACATTATGAATGAATGAAATGAATAAATGAATACTTTTTTGTGTGTCAAATTGCCAGTTAGCATCCCCATCCCCTACAGGGATGAATTGACACATACTACAACGATTCACAGTGATAATTCAGTGATCATTCTTCTATGCAGTGCGCACCGCATAAAGAATGAAAATAAATACATACATAAAAGTAGATAAGGTTATCCAAGCAATAATAATAACCCTAGAGCAGTAAAAATAATACAAATAAATACAGAAAAATAAAACGGAAGGCATTTGTATTTATTATGGATCCCTATTAGCTTCTGCCAAGGAACCATTACCACATATCTACAGTACAAAATCCATGTGTACTGTGTGTGTGTGTGTGTGTGTGTGTGTGTGTGTGTGTGTGTGTGTGTGTGTGTGTGTGTGTGTGTGTGTTGTGTGTGTGTGTGTGTTGTGTGTGTGTGTGTGTGTGTGTGTGTGTGTGTGTGTGTGCTGTGTCTGCATGTGTCTGCATGTGTCTGCATGTGTCTGTGCTGCTTCACAGTCCCTGCTGTTCCATAAGGTGTATTTTTATCTGTTTTGTAAATCTAATTTTACTGTTTGCATGAGTTACTTGATATAGAATAAAGTTCCATGTAGTCATGGCTCTATGTAGTACTGTGCACCTCTCATAGTCTGTTCTGGACTTGGGGACTGTGACGAGACCTCTTGTGGCATGTGTTGTGGGTTATGCATGTGTGTCCGAGCTGTGCGCCAGTAGTTCAAACAGACAGCTCGGTGCATTAAACATGTCAATACCTCTCATGAATACAAATAGTGATGAAGTCGATCTCCCCTCCACTTTGAGCCAGGTGAGATTGACATTCATATTATTAATATTAGCTCTCTGTGTACATCCAAGGGCCAGCCGTGCTGCTCTGTTCTGAGCCAATTGTAATTTTCCTAAGTTACTTTTTGTGGCACCTGACCACACGACTGAACAGTACTCTAGGTGCGACAAAACGAGTGCCTGTAGAACCTGCCTTGTTGATAGTGCTGTTAAGAAGGTAGAGCAGCGCTTTATTATGGACATACTTCTCCCCATCTTAGCTACTGTTGAATCAATATATTTTGACCATGACAGTTTACAATCCAGGGTTACTTCAAGCAGTTTGGTCACCTCAACTTGCTCAATTTCCACATAATTTTTACAAGATTTAGTTGAGGTTTAGGGTTCAGTGAATGATTTGTCCCAAATACATTGCTTTTAGTTAAAAAAAAATTATGACTAACATATTCCTTGCCACCCACTCTGAAACTAACTGCAACTCTTTGTTAAGTGTTGCAGTAATTTCAGTCACTGTAGTAACTGACATGTATAGTGTTGAGTCATCCGCATACATAGACACACTGGCTCTACTCAAAGCCATTGGCAAGTCATTTGTAAAGATTGAAAAAAAGTAACGGGCCTAGACAGCTGCCCTGGGGAATTCCATTAAAGAACACCCTCTGTGTTCTGTTAGACAGGTAACTCTTTATCCACAATATAGTAAGGGGTGTAAAGCCATAACACATACGTTTTTCCAGCAGCAGATTATGATTGATAATGTCAAAAGCCGTACTGAAGTCTAACAAAAACAAAGAGAAGATTCAAGTGTGAGAGATATAGGCCTACACACAATCAATATACACTACCGGTCAAAAGTTTTAGAACACCTACTCATTCAAGGGTTTTTCTTTATTTTTACTATTTTCTACATTGTAGAATAATAGTGAAGACATCAAATATATGAAATAATACCCCATGGTGTTGGTTACCCCATGTAGTAACCAAAATTGTTAAACAAATCAAAATATATTTTATATTTGAGATTCTTCAAAGTAGCCACCCTTTGCCTTGATGACAGCTTTGCACACTCTTGGCATTCTCTCAACCAGCTTCATGAGGTAGTCACCTGGAATGCATTTCAATTAACATGTGTGCCTTGTTAAAACTTAATTTGTGGAATTTCTTTCCTTCTTAATGCGTTTGAGCCAATCAGTTCTGTTGTGACAAGGTAGGGGTGGTATACAGAAGATAACCCTATTTGGTAAAAGACCAAGTCCATATTATTGCAAGAACCGCTCAAATAAGCAAAGAGAAACGACAGTCCATTATTACTTTAAGACATGAAGGTCAGTCAATAGAGAACATTTCAAGAAATTTCAATGCTTCTTCAAGTGCAGTCGTAAAAACCATCAAGCTCTATGATGAAACTGGCTCTCATGAGCACCACCACAGGAATGGAAGACCCAGAGTTACCTCTGCTGCAGAAGATAAGTTCATTAGAGTTACCAGCCTCAGAAATTGCAGCCCAAATAAATGCTTCACAGAGTTCAAGTAACAGACACATCTCAACATCGACTGTTCAGAGGAGACTGTGTGAATCAGGCCTTTATGATTGAATTGCTGCAAAGAAACCACTACTAAAGGACACCAATAAGAAGAGACTTGCTTGGGCCAATAAACACAGGCAATGGACATTAGACCAGTGGAATTTTGTCCATTGGTCTGGAGTCCAAATTGTAGATTTTTGGTTGCAACCGCTGTGTCTTTGTGAGACGCGGTGTGGGTGAACGGATGATCTCCGCATGTGTATTTCCCACCTTAAAGCATGGAGGAGGAGGTGTTATGGTGTGCTATGCTGGTGACAATGTCTGTGATTTATTTAGAATTCAAGGCACACTTAATCAGCATGGCTACCACAGCATTCTGCAGCGATACGCCATCCCATCTGGTTTGGGCTTAGTGGGACTATCATTTGTTTTTCAACAGGACAATGACCCAACACACCTCCAGGCTGAGTAAGGGCTATTTGACCAAGAAGGAGAGTGATGGAGTGCTGCATCAGATGACCTGGCCTCCACAATCCTCTGACCTCAACCAAATTGAGATGGTTTGTGATGAGTCGGACTGCAGAGTGAAGGAGAAGCAGCCAACAAATGCTCAGCATATGTGGGAACTCCTTCAAGGCTGTTGGAAAAGCATTTCAGGTGAAGCTGGTTGAGAGAATGCCAAGAGTGTGCAAAGCTGTCATCAAGGCAAAGGGTGGCTATTTATTTCACAGTTTTGATGTCTTCACTATTATTCTACAATGTAGAAAATAGTAAAAATAAAGAAAAACCCTTGAATGAGTAGGTCTTCTAAAACTTTTGACCGGTAGTGTATTACGTGCACTTTGCTATATATCTGGAGCTAAATATTTGTATAATTTAATTATAAGTCACCCTTTTAATTTTATTCCAGGCTTCATAAAAAAAATCTGCTCACCGAAATACACAATGGCCCCAACAAAAATACAGTTTCTCCTCATCGCTAAGCCACATAATGCCAGGGTCTACATGATCTGGTGGGCTTTCTGGAATAAGGACAAGTGTCACACCCTGACCTTAGTATTCTATGTTTTCTGTATTATTTTGGTCAGGTCAGGGTGTGACGAGGGTGGATATGATTGTTTTGTATAGTCTAGGGTTTTTGTATGTCTAGGTGTGTGTGTGTAGTCTAGGCATATGTAGGTCTATGGTGGCCTAGATTGGTTCCAAATCAGAGGCAGCTGTTTATCGTTGTCTCTGATTGGGGATCCTATTTAGGTTGCCATTTTCCAGTTTGGTTTGTGGGTTATTGTCTATGTGAGGTTGCATGTCTGCACTCAGTGTTTATAGCGTTCACGTTTGTTTTGTTATTTTGTATAGTTTGTTCAGTGTTATTTCTTTATTAAAAGAAGATGGATTATCATCACGCTGCGCCTTGGTCTTCCTTCACTACGACGATCGTGACAGAATAACCCACCACAAAAAGACCAAGCAGCGTTTTCTGTGGAGGAATGGACATGGAAGGACATTCTGGACGGGAAGGGGTCCTACACATGGGAGGAGATCCTGGCTGGAAGGGATCGCCTCCCATGGGAACAGGTGAGGCAGCCAGGAGAGCGGAGGCAGCAGGAAGGGAACCAGCATTACGAGGGAACACGGCTGGCAAGGAAACCGAGATGCAGCCCAACCAATTTTTTTTGGGGGGGGGCACACGGGGAGTGTACACGGGGAGTGTGGCGAAGTCAGGTTGGAGACCTGAGCCCACTCCCCGTTCTTACCGGGCGAGCATGTGACTGGTCAGGCCCGTGCTATTGGTGATGCGCACTGTGTCTCGGCCGAGCATCCACAGGCCGGTGTGCTCGGTGCCAGCGTCCCGTATTTGCCGGGTGGAAGCTGGCATCCAGCCAGAACGGGAGCAGCCAGATCTGCGCTCGAGACGCCAGTGCGCCTCCACAGCCCAGTGTATCCGGTGCCTCGGCCAAGGACAAGGCCTCCTGCATGTCTCCCCAGCCTGGTGAGTCCTGTGCCTTCTCCAGAGCCAGGCCTCCTGTGTGTCTCTCCACTCCAGTGATGATCCATGGCACGAAGCCTCCAGTGATGATCCATGGCAAGAAGCCTCCAGTGATGATCCATGGCAAGAAGCTCAGTGATGATCCATGGCAAGAAGCTCCAGTGATGATCCATGGCACGAAGCCTCCAGTGATGATCCATGGCACGAAGCCTCCAGTGATGATCCAAGGCACGCAAGCTCCAGTGATGATCCATGGCACGAAGCCCTCCAGTGATGATCCATGGCAAGAAGCCTCCTGTGATGATCCATGGCACGAAGCCTCCAGTGATGATCCATGGCACAAAGCCTCCAGTGGTGATCCATGCACGAAGCCTCAGTGATGCTCCATGGTAAGAAGCCTCCAGTGATGCTCCATGGTAAGAAGCCTCTCAGTGATGATCCATGGCACGAAGCCTCTAGTGAAGATCCATGTCACGAAGCCTCCAGTGAGGAGTTATGGCACGAGGCCTCCAGCGACGCCCTCTAGTCCGGAGCCTCCAGCGACGCCCTCCAGACCGGCGCCTCCAGCGAAGCCCTCCAGTCCGGAGCCTCCAGCGTCGCCCGTCAGTCCGGAGCCGCCAGAGTCTCCCTCCTGTCAGGAGCCGCCAGAGTCTCCCTCCTGTCAGGAGCCGCCAGAGTCTCCCTCCTGTCGGAGCCCCAGAGTCTCCCTCCTGTCCGGAGCCGCCAGAGTCTCCCTCCTGCCGGAGCCGCCAGAGTCTCCCTCCGTCCGGAGTCGCTAGCGACGGTCCCCAGCCCGGGCTCCAGCGACGGTCCCCAGCCCAGAACATCGACAATGATCCACGGGTCAGTGCTACAATTGAGGACTCGGTGTAAAGAAGGGGGGCGGCATCCAGATCCAGAGCCGCCACCGAGGGTAGATGCCCACCCCTATAAGTTCAGGTTTGCGGTCGGGAGTCCGCACCTTTGGGGGGGGTACTGTCACGCCCTGACCTTAGTATTCTATGTTTTCTGTATTATTCTGGTCAGGTCAGGGTGTGACGAGGGTGGATATGATTGTTTTGTATTGTCTAGGTGTGTGTGTGTAGTCTAGGCATTTGTAGGTCTATATAGGCCTAGATTGGTTCCCAATCAGAGGCAGCTGTTTATCGTTGTCTCTGATTGGAGATCCTATTTAGGTTGCCATTTCCCAGTTTGGTTTGTGGGTTATTGTCTATGTGAGGTTGCATGTCTGCACTCAGTGTTATAGTGTTGACGTTTGTTTTTTATTATTGTAGTAGTTTGTTCAGTGTTATTTCTTTATTAAAAGAAGATGGATTATCATCACGCTGCGCCTTGGTCTCCTCACTACGACGATCGTGACAACAAGCCTATATCGTGAATCCAATGAAACCTTATGAAACCAAAGGGTTTACTTTAACATCTGTTTTTCCCTTATGGAATTCATACCTAACACAATGTGGATATTTATTTTTCATTTAAAATGACAGCTGGTACCATGATAATGCCCCCTGTGTCATGCACAGAACAGACAGAAAAACATTTAGAATTTTGCATCGTGATGCATTGATGTATCACTGCCTTCGTGCAGGATATTGGTCAAGTCATATTTCCGTGGCAACTACCTGCCATGAAAAAAAATGAGGGAAGACAAAAATGGAGGCAGGGAACAGCAGGGGAGGTGTAGATACATGCTATTTTCTTTAAGAGGAGAGTCAGTATGAACTCCAGTAATCTGTTTTTCTTGTGTAAGAAAAGAAGGAAGAAAAACACTCCGCAAAACAGTTAGCACTTGCTCTATTATACCCACTGTACACTCTACAAACATTCCTCAACTTTCCTCAACTTATATCTCCTTATAACCAAGCAAACTACTTTGTGTATATAAATGTTAAGTGCATTTGTGTGAACCTTTTCCATAATACAGTCACCTTCATTTTACAGAATAAGACGTGGCTTTTAATGTTACATTATTATCCCCACAATGCTTTTTTTTAAAGTGTTCTTTTTGTTAGTCAGTGTCTCCTACAGGGCACAAATGTATTGATTCAAGGCTGTGCGTGGTATTAACATTGCTATATGTATTGAAAAACAGGCCTGGATAGGCCTTTATGACGTTCATTCTCATCTTAAAATGAAAAGCTGTTCTTTGAGTGCATCATTCCAAGCTGTAGCCTACATTCAATAGGTAGTCAGGGTTCTTCATCCATATAAGAGGGAGCTGTGTTTTTGTGGCCGTGATAGTGTAAAGGTAAACTAGCCGTGTTTCAGTGCTCTCAGAGCAATACGCTTTATCGTTCCAGTATCTGTCATAGGCTACCAACCACAATATGACCAGATGTAACATCTAGCTCTAAACCCACGGTTGTTTGATCATCCTTATCCGTCTAGTACACAGTGGTCCTGTAGCAGGTAATCTGTCTGGGGCAGGGGAAATTACAGCACATATGCGTAGTATAATACTGTACACTCATTATATAATACAATATCGTACAGAATTACAATGAATTATCTTCATGATGACTCACATCAACTAATAGCAGAAAACAAACATGTTTGAAACATGTTGAATTTTTCATTCCGCATTATTCTATTATGGATTCACATGGAAAATTATAACAGGAAGTTTAGTGGCTTCCTATTTATTTAATTGAAGTATCCAAATCAAATCACATTTATTTATAAAGCCCTTCTTACATCAGCTGATATCTCAAAGTGCTGTACAGAAACCCAGCCTTAAACCCCAAACAGCAAGCAATGCAGGTGTAGAAGCACGGTGGCTAGGAAAAACTCCCTAGAAAGGCCAGAACCTAGGGAGAAACCTAGAGAGGAACCAGGCTATGAGGGGTGGCCAGTCCTCTTCTGGCTGTGCCGTATCCAATATTTCTAGGTTGTAACTATTTTGCATAAGTGAATAAAAAACATTATTTGTATTTTTATGTGATATATGACTATTTGTGATCTATTAGTGTCGATCTATGTACACCTAAAAAATTACTTATAAGAAAAAAAGAGAATAGAGCAACAGGATTGTCCTTGACCCCACTTGATGCTCAAAGAGCATTTCATGTGTTCCCGGGTGACTTTTAGGGTTTACCGGAGATTAATGTGCCATTTAAGAATGGCAGCTGGAAAAGTGAACAGGAACATGTTTACCAACCTCACAAGAGCCTCTAAAGCTGGGGCTGTCTCTGAGTCTCTGACCACCTCATGCAAACACACACACACACACACACACACACACACACACACACACACACACACACACACACACACACACACACACACACACACACACACACACACACACACACCCTTCTTCTTAACCCCCTGAAGATTCCCAGTGCTTGCCGTAGACTAGTCGATTATTGTTCATTTGTCATACATTGTGTCTCGTTAATTATTGATCGAGGCAACGTTTAAAAGACATAAATTAGATCATAATAGAAGGGCTTGAGTCAGGGGATTACTCTGTGAAAAATTGCGCTCCAGCAACATAATGTCCAGTAGTTGAGGACAGCAATGGGTAAGATGTGGCCCCTTTGTAGAGTATTGTAGCATTAATGATGAAAATACAGTACATCAATTGTGCTACATGTTTTGGGCATAGGCCTATATATTTTGCACAGGAAGAACAAATCTTAAAGGAGTAGTCATAAGTATTCCGAGAAGATTAATTTTGTCATAAAGAGGACATACAGCTCTCCTCTACGAGTCTGCTCTCCGCAGATGTGTGCATGTCTGTAAAATGTGTGTCTGTTGAGGAGGTTGTCCTAGTTGTCCTTGAGATACACACAGAAATATTCACATGCACACACACACATAGGCTTCTGCACACTCACATAGTGTACATACTATACACTATAGATCCTCTTGCCTAGACTCAATCAGTAAACAACACACACAGACACATGCACGGACCCACACACACACACACAAACAAACACACACACACACACACACACACAAACACTTTTGGGACTCTGTGTGTGTGTGTGTGTTTGTGTGGGTGTGTGTGTGTGTGTCTGTGTTTTCGCGTGCGTGCGTCTGTGTTCATGTGTGTGTGAGTCATCAGAGCTGACAGCTGGGTAAGTGACACAACCCGGGGCCCTACCATCCAGATTAGACTGCGGCCCCGGGGGCCGCATATTGTCTAATAAGTTTAGCATTAATTGCTTCTCTTGGGGACGTTTAATCTTGAATTAATGAGTTAGCAGAGAACCTCAACACTTCATAAGCTGGGTGGAGGAGAGGAACATTTTCTGTGACACATAACTCCTGCTCATAGCATGATAGGACTTGTTTCTGACTGTGTCAGCACTGCAGATGTAAACTTAAAATATCAAAGTGTTAAACTTGCCATGAATGTGACAGTAACTTACAGGCAGCAAATTGGCAAGTAAGTTACTGTATTTCATATTGCAGTACACCTATTGTAATCTTATTACAGAATCAAAGTAAGTACTGTGTAATGACACAGTACAATACTATAGAATTTCCAGAAATAACGTTGCATGGAATTTTTTAAGCTCTATCAACTTTAAATTTCAAGCTATCGTAATTTACACCAAATTTACTTTGACTAATGAATGAAAGTTAAGTCAACTTTACAGTTTGTCAGTCAAATATACTATTTATAGTTTAATCAATTTAGGTTTCAGTAGAGATAACTAGCCTCCATTTACAAATTACTCCTTYTTTTCAATTAATATAACTTACTATCAAGTTAAGTAGACTATATACACAACAAGTGTACAAAACATTAGGAACACCTGCTCTTTCCATGACATAGACTGACCAGGTGAATCCAGGTGAAAGCTATGATCCCTTATTGATGTCACTTGTTAAATCCACTTAATCAGTTTAGGATTAAGGGAGGAGACAAGTTAAAGAAGGATTTGTAAGCCTTGAGACAATTGAGACATTGATTGTSTATGTGTGCCATTCAGAGGGTGAATAGGCAAGACAAAAGATTTTAGTGCCTTTGATCGGGGTATGTTCGCAGGTGCCAGGCGCATCAGCTTGAGTGTGTCAAGAACTGAAACGCTGCTGGGTTTTTCACGTTCAACAGTTTCCTGTGTGTATCAAGAATGTTCCACCACCCAGTTGACACAACTGTGGAAGGCATTGAAGTCGACATGGGCCAGCATCCCAGTGGAACGCTTTTGACACCTTGTAGAGTCCATGCCCCGACGAATTGAGGCTGTTCTGACGGCAAAAGGGAATGCAACTAAATATTAGGAAGATGTTCCTAATGTTTTGTACACTAAACAAACCTAAACTGTAAAATAAATCATGTTTTTTTTTACAGTAACTTACTGGCAGCTAGTTACCTGTAAGATACTGTAAGAAATATATATATTTTTTTATAGTGTAACAATGATATAATGAAGATTTCAGTAGGGACCTTTATGCTCCCATCTGTCTCTTGCCCGTGTAAGCTTTTTCACCAGTCAAAACTGGCAGTGCACTCAGTGATGTCAACCAACCAACATAACACTTTAACTATAATGACATTCTCAGTACTGTTATAGAAACGTTTTACTTGTAACTTTTTATGCACTGACTAATTGAAGTTGCTCTGGATAAAAGCGTCAGCTAAATTACCAACATGTAAATGTAACAATTAACGATTGCAAACCATTCTGGGTATTATTCAAATAAGCTCTGCCCCCCCCAAAATAAGTTGAAGTCATCTGAACTTCACATTTTTWGTCAATACAGCTGTTATGTTGTTTCAGTTGATTTGACTTTTTGGTTGTGAATTTCTAAATTGAGTAAACACATTGATCTTTGTTGATTCAACTTAATTCTACAAATAGACAATTAGACAAGTTGAAGTCATCTTAACTTGACATGTTAAGTCAACACAGCTGTTACGTTGCTTCAGTAGATTGATGTTGTGAATGTATAAGTTGAGTAAACATATAGTTCCTAGGTGATTCAACTTGATTTCATAAGTTAAGTCAATTTGATAAGTTCTGGTTATATAAACTTGATGTTTTTTGTCAACGCGACTGTTTCAGTTGTTTTGACTTTATGGTTGTGAATTTCTAATTTGATAAACACATTGTTTTTTGGTAACTTGACTTGATTTAATACATTTTGACATTTTGAGTGAGTTAAAAAGTCAACTCAATTTAAAAATAATTGTCAACTCAACAAATTTTGCAAATGTAGTTTACTTCGCTACATTTGACTGAATCTCAATATATATATATTTTTTACAGTGCAGTATGATGCTTTCACAGTATGTTACTGTTGATAATACCCCAAATGACCATATACATTCGTTTTCCATTGCAGTGTAGTATTCAGCCACCATGTTAACAATGTTTGGTCACTAAATCTTCAGAGTTACATAGGCTAATGGAATCTTGTATGTCTTGTATGGACATTTGTGAGGGGTAAAAATCCAACAGAATCAATAACTCAAGTGTTCCTCCTCTTTAACGTTTTTTGTTCCTGACTTGTCCGGTTTGCCATTACACGCACACACATGCACACACGCAAGCAAGGACACACACACACACACACACACACACACACACACACACACACACACACACACACACACACACACACACACACACACACACACACACACACACAACACACACACACACACACACACACACACAACACAACACACACACACACTAGACAAAACGCCTGCTGACTTAGAAGCCTGCGACCGTCTTGTCCATCCTTCAAAGAACTGTCCAGAGCGGCGAAAAAGCCCGGCCATCAGCTCTCCTCTCAGAACCTGTCCATCACTGTCAATGTGGATCAGTGGTGCAGAACTCTGCCTGTCTCTCCTACAGTGCTAGTCCCTGCCTGCCCGACTGGACTTGTGCAGTCCAGCCCTCATATCGCTGTCAGGAGGCAATGCCTGACACCCTGCTGCTGCAGCTGATTCCAGTTTGTATCCATGGATCGATGCCAATGATCTGCCGTTGTCGGTGGTAGTGTGCTGGGAGTGCAGTACTAGGAAGACAAAGTGGAAGAAAGTGGAGAATGGAGTGGTGCAGCACTCAAGGTATGTGTCAWAATGCGTGTATGATGGCAAGCTATCATAATCGTGATATCATATGCAGGCTATCATGGCTTTTCATAACCGACAATGACAGATGACGTGACAGTATACACGAATACCATTCCCCCTAAGAGAGACGGGGGGACGTGAGTCACACACACAATAAGCAGTGAGGCTCTTGACTTCTCCCAGTTGAATGAGCAGGACAGAGAACCATACATGATTCTATTCTATGATTCTATGATTCCGCCTGTACTGACTGAGCATAGAGGGGCCCACTGCTGTTGCACCACATGTGCGAATTCCATCGTTATAGCAGGGGTTTCCAGAGAACTCTTCCAGAGAGCTTTCAAACAAACCACAACAGGCGGCAATCCCAACTTCTCAACCTCCCACTGAGAGAGCCGGGGACGGCRAGTGGAGAACTGAGAGCTGGGATTGGAATTTAATTATAGCCTGAAAGCCCTCTCTCTACTTCGCTCCGAGTCCAATATGGGAGAGAAGGATGAGGTATAGACTAGACCTGGGGGCTGCCTCTGTTTGTGTGACGGATACGAAGGCCGGGGGAAACCACTCAAAACAGACCACTGAGACGCTCAGCCTGCTAAATGGTGTTTGAAAACCTTGACAGACTGACAACCTGCTTGACAGGCAGACAGACTGACTCATTCAATTCAGTCCAGATTTACTTCATTAACTCGTTCAATCATATTCCAAACGAGTGCAAAATCCACTCTCTCGATTTCTTAGTTATAACAGTCTGTTCAGTAGCTTGAGTAGTAACATGAGTTTGATTCTGGAATATGTTTGGCACTATAGAAATAGCCTGCCTACATGATATGGCATTATTCTATCATTATGTTAGATTCATTGCTTTTTAACTGATAAGAAAATGCACATGGACTCTCTTGATTCCCTACATCTGTCTGGGAAGTAGCGTGAGTAGTAGCATGAGTTTGATGGTGCATTCTGGAAGATGTATAGAACACTTGGCTGTATTGTATAGCAAAAAAATATTCAATCCCCATTTTAGATTTAGTGCATTTTAATTGATAAGAAAATGCACAAAATGGACCCCCTTTTTTCTTATGAGTTTTACCATGAGTTTGAGTGTTTGACTGAAAGATATATACTCGGCAGGAAGTTGTATAGAACACTTGGCTGTATTGTATAGCAAAAAAATATTCAATCCCCATTTTAGATTTAGTGCATTTTAATTGATAAGAAAATGCACAAAATGGACCCCCTTTTTTCTTATGAGTTTTACCATGAGTTTGAGTGTTTGACTGAAAGATATATACTCGGCAGGAAGTGTGTGGGAAGAGATGATGATGGCGTTATTCCATCACCATATTAGATTCAGTGCTTTTTAACTGATAAGAAAAATTCACAAAGATTGTGATAAACGACTGTCAGCCATAGTGTGCGAGCCYAAGGAGTAAATTGTTATCTCCTCAGATTAACTACCGTATAGATTTACTGGACTATTTATCAGTTTTTCTCTGCTGAAATACATCACTGAGGGACCTGAGATTTGTGGCGAAAAATCAATCTGTCTTTTTCCACATTGCTGACCATAAACGCAATTCCCTGGTGTCCCCTCTCCAGGAACAGGGATGGACTATTACAGGGGAACCTATGGCCTTATGATTGGATTCAAAGCTGCTCTGGCTGACACATCAAGGGAGGTTCTGCGCAGCATATTGGGCCAGACTGGCGGCAGAGCATGGAATCTGCAAAGTGAGTTAAAAGTCAAAGTCATGGGCCTGCTCCCAATCCATTGTGTACAGAGCTAGGGCAGGGCAGCTGACTGACTTGACTGAGGATGAAAACCAGACTGGGCTCTCTGTGGTCCCATATGGCTGCTGAAGAGAGAACCCAATCTGTTGGACTGCTGGCTCTTCACCGTTGCATCACTCTTCTCATAGGGGATACAGGAAGCGTCTGTAGAGTTCCCCTCCAAAGATAGACGTGATAGAAACATCGAAGGGCATACATTTAGAATGTTGAGGGTTGGGGGGTGTTGGTGTTACTGACAGAGGAAGAGAGCTGCTTCTGAATGAGTTTCAGGCTTTGGTTCTGTATGGGGCTCCTTTCAAGGAGGGTGGTGGGCTTTCAAGGAGGGTGCGGGGGTGGGAGGGGTTCGACGACCCGCAGCACACAAATCTAGATGGAGGTCACTGCCAAAAAATTCCCAAATCCTGATCTGCTGGCCGACAGGAAGGCTGCAAAACTTTCCCCATGTAAATAATGTCAGCAAATCACCCCCCTGTACAACGCTTTTATAAAAATCTGGATGTGTTTAGACCAAGACAGCCATGAGAATATGAACTGCATGTCTTTTTCTGTTATGGTTCCTTAAATCACCTCAGCARCGTTAAAACAAAATACCAGAGTCTGTTCTGTCAGGTACAAGGCAAACAATGGGCATGGAGGATGACGTCCACTGGAGGGTGGGGACTAACCTGTCAAGCCTTGATTGGATCGGCATCGAGCTTCATGCTAATATAACTTTCCAAACCGTTTTCCTAACAAATTGTTAACATAATTTCTAAATTCTCAGACCTCCATCTATTGATTTGGACAGTGCTGTGGTGTTGAACTTTCCACCTCGATTCTTCACTGTCAAACATACTGGAGCCTAGCCAGTAGACTTGATGAATAGGTTTTAATGCTTCGCAGCATGGGTTCTATGGTCGGACTTGCATGGGCCAGTGGCCCAGTGCCACGGACCACAACTAGCTGGGAACCCAGTATTGAAYGCCGTTGGCTGAGAAGGTCAATGTAAATTCTAACTAGGGTGGATTCTCTTCTTCGCCAATCCCAAAATGAAACTTTCTTCGCTGTACTGAAAGATGGCTGCGAAAATACCTTTAATTGATTAATGTTGCTGACATGTATAGTCTCCCAGTGTTAAAGATGACTTCACCTGTTTTCTATTCATTTGTGTAATCACACTCCTCCAAGTGTCACATTCCACCCCGTTTTCAGTTTCTGCTCAATTCCACCATTCCTCATATCCAATTTTATGACACATGCAATCTCTTTCTTTCGAGCATGATTACTTTTTTTTCCCTAGGAAAGGTGTTATCCACCAGATGTTTCATCTTCACTCCTTTCACATCGCCGTTTTGGTTTTGAGATTTTGAGATGTAGCTTCAAAAGATGTTGTCAGAGTGTAGCAATGTAAAGTGATGTTGGGGGAAATGCGGAGGTGTTCAGAACCAGGAGAACGTTCCACATAAGACTGGCTACCAGAGCGGCCACTGTCTTTGCCTTTTAGTCCTACTACAATATGGCTGCTTCTACATCTGCAACTCTATAGAACTGGAACTGTTTTGTACTAGAACCAGATTACTAGCCAATGTAATAGACCAACATGGGTGGCCCTTTTTCCACCTCCTGGGTCTTGATTTAGTGTTCAAAAGAAACATGAGTTATTGTGTGTATTGTGTATCCAAACTCCTCCTTCTCCCCCACTTCTGCCTCCTCCGTCTCTACAAGTCTCTGTGTCCAAATAACTGAACTGATACCCCCTATAAATAACTTACAGTATAAAAGACAACACTAGTAAAACATTGGAATATAAAACAATGAGATTAGTGTTTAAGTGTGAATACATGACAGTACATTGMAGCTCTTTCAAATAGATTAAATAATTTAATGTCACCAAGACATTTTTGGCATATCATTAACATCCTGCTCAAATATTGTTGAGGAATCTTGAGTCATACAATACAGTCTTGTTTGACCTAACTTTGCAAATGGCTTTTAGTATGTTTCCAAAACATTATGGCAACACACCAAGTTCACGTACATAGTTCTCGTTTTTTTTTCTTGATGAAAATACCCTGTGAGTTCAGCTCTAAACAAAGTGCAAACAAAGGGGGCCAGTACACAGATGACATGTAGGGGCTGTGACATGTCATCATGAATGCTAGTATTTATCCCGGCACTCATTGCGACTGACTGGGCCTGCCGTGGCAGTCGCTAAGTTTAATTAACTATCTGGAAACTATTTCAGCCCTGCCAAGTTTCTGTCACTTCAGGTATGTCTCCATTTAACTCTGTCTTCCATTCTATGTATAGTGGGCTGGCATAGAGTCAGAATGCTTTTCCGCTGTGAGTAATTATAACGACAGACAGTGCCAGGGATGTAATAACAAGGCAAGGTGAAAAAATAAGGAGATTTCTCTTAGCTAGTTCTTGGAAACATTGTATGTTTTGGGCTCATAAACTGTGCCATGACAAGCACTGTCAACAAGGGCATCCATGTGCTGGAGGCTACAACTGGGTCACGCCTTCTTATTCTGTAGCCTGTGAGGATTGGCTATTCAATTCTCCCACTTCTTCAACCTACATAAGTTCCAGTTAAAATGTTATCAGTATTTGTCAGACCTATTGGTTCAAATATGATAATTTTTCCAAACATTGGGCATTAGATTGAGCCTGCATTGAGTGCCAAATGCGCTCGGTTTGAACATTTGGGACTATTCCATTGGTTCAATTGCACCAGACAAGCTCAATCAAGCACACATCAAGTATTCCAAAAGAGAAAAAATACTATTTGAATCCAGTTTTTATATTTGTTGACATTATCACCAGGCTCTGTAAGCACAGCTTTCCAATTTCATCACCTTCTTCAAGAATATAAATTATATTTCTGTTGCAATGTTTTCATTGTTACCAATCCTTTGTCTCCGGAAAAACRGTGCCACACCACAAAGACATTGACTGTGCTTTGCTGTGGCTTCCTGCCTTCCTTTACAGACCTTCTTCTTCGTTTGTCTTATTAGCATAATCAAACATTTATGTTTGAAATACAACTGTCATATCGCTGTTATGTATTGTTCATGCGTTCCATGTGTAGATGTTATCACATCTGTTGAGGTACTGTAATTTCGCGGCATAATTCATTGGGGACATCAAAAGCTTTTGTTCTCTATGTTAAACAGGGCAATGTTCCTCTCCACAGCCGTTTCATATCCAACTTTGTTAATTGGCACTTCAGGATGGATACAGGAAATATGCCACCAGCCGACACAATGCATGGAGATGTCATATTGTCCAATTCACCAACAAATATACATGTATGTAAATATAAAAAAAATGTATTGCCTAACTTCATCTTGATAAAGTGCAATGCAAAAACATGTTTCATAGTGGGATTAAATAGTGATGTAATGTTTATTTCATTCTATTTACATATTGTGTTTAAATTAGGTATCAATTATTATTTCATCTTTAATTTGTGGTTAATAACATTTGAGTAGATGAGAGATACAGAGTAGATTGAAAGCAGGTGCTTCCACACAGGTGTGGTTCCTGAGTTAATTAAGCAATCAACATCCCATCATGCTTAGGGTCATGAATAAAAATGTTGGGCAGGCCTAGTTGCCTATTAGATTGGCTACCATGACTATGCTCCCATAGGATGACAATGCTCCCAACCACAGGGCACGAGTGCTCACTGAATGGTTTGAAAAGCATGAAAATGATATAAACCATATGCGGTCTCAGTCACCAGATCTCAACCCAATTGAACACTTATGGGAGATTCTGGAGCGGCAGCGTTTTCCAACACCATCAACGAAACACCAAACTATTGAATTTCTTGTGGAAGAATGGTGTCGCATACCTCCAATAGAGTTCTGAAAACTTATCAACAGCGACCCTGGAGCAATTCTGAGGTTGGCAACGTTACATAAACCTATTTGTCTGTTGTGCAGCAAGTCTTGGCATGGGTGGTTTTTATTAGACAATAATATTATTATCGCTACATTCGACTCCAGAAATTAAAATAATTAGCACAAAGCATATTTTAGTACACATCGCTGGCCTCCCAGATACAAAACATGAGTTCAACAAGATGGGGCCTAGTGCCATAATTCTGTACATGCAGAACACTGTAGGTGGGGGCTTGTGGTACGGAGTTAGTTTGGTACATGGGGTGGAATTGATTACTGCCATCAAATTCCAAAATCAAAAATAATTTTTCAAAGTGAGTGAGTACAGTACTGCGTGTGAAGCATTAGTCATGTTGACTGTGGAGTCATAAATAATATTTTATAGCTGTGAGGAGATGTGTGTCCGTTAGCATGACATCTGGGTTTTAATTATGAGAGGAAAAAGCCCCATATCTGCATGATCCTACTAACACAAGCCATCTGAGGAGAATACAGATGTGTGTCTTTCTCGTTAAACCTCCTCGAACAACATAGCAAGGCAACGCTCTGTAACCCATCAATTTCAATGCTCTAACCTTTGTTGATTAAACATGTGTTTTCTTAGCTCTGTTTATACCTAGTTCTAACATGCATCCTTAGTCCTGAACTTGTCCACATTCTGATTGTGCCCACATTTTTTGACAGGTGTAGGCGATTAAAAGACGCAATCTGAACAGATTTTTACTTAGATCAGTGTAAACGGCAAGATCAGGACGAAGCACGCATGTCTGCATTTCTTGTCAAAGCCATGCCGTGAGTGCGTGTGGTCTACATTGTGTATCTACTGAGCACCTACAAGGGTGCTGGACTGTAAAAACAAGGGGATGGATTCAAGTCATTTCAAAACCTTGGGCTGGATTCAATCTGTATTGCAGAAGTATCGCAGAAGATTCACATTAAAATACAAAGGTAATTTCCGATTGAGCCGACATATGCAGAGTTAACTGTGAATACAGTCTCCATGAACGCGGGAACATTGAAGTTTAAAGACAATCGAGCTATAACGCAGATTTTCAGCGATACTTCTGCTATACGGACTGAATCCAGCCCAAGGTTTTGAAATGACTGTAAACAATTTCAAATGATTTGAAATCAGTAATAAATAAACACATTTCACACACCTATGAAAAAATTAAATGGAAATGAGAGGTATAAAAAGAACAGTAAAACATGGCTTCTTAGAAAAGATTGATATGTCAGTTCTGATGAATGTGGTGTGCGTGTGTATGTGTGTGTGTTTGCACATGTGACTGTACGTCTGTGTGTGTGTGTGTGTGTGTTCGTGCGTGCGTGCGTGCGTGTGTGTGTTCGTGCGTGCGTGCGCATGCGAATGTGTGGGGAATAAGTAACTATGTGGTGTGCAGTCATTTCAGAGGAGAGATAAGGGCTAGGATTGATAGGATGTATATTCAGCCGATGTGTGTGTATCTGTGACTCGAGACGACTTCATTGCACGATCATGGGATCTTTGGGACTTATTATCATCACTCATTTTAATGAGGTAGCAAGCGATAGGGCATCTAGAGCGCAAAGGGTAATGTGTCACAGCGAGAGTGTACAGAGCGCCACAACATGGTTTGTTCCGGAATTACAGCTTCTTCTAACAAGACTGCTAAAAAGACCCACTCAACACAGCCTGAGTGAGAGAAGAAAGGTGCAACATACTCTTTCATACAACTGTCATTGCCTGGGTTACCAATCCAACTCCAGGGCCCTAGCAAAAAGGAAGGATGGAAAAATATCAACGCCTCAATATCCTGTATATGCAGTATTCCCATTAAAATGAGCTTCCATCATTATCAGTACCTACAGTAGATTTGAAGATTTTGCACAAATGGCATGAACATTATTCTTTAATACGTTACAGTATAATATCCACGGGTGGTTCTGTGGGCCAAGCTAATGGGGAGAATATATAGCGCGCAGTGGGATGCTGTTCTCTTCTGTCCTTCATAACCCAAGGCACTACTGACACCAAGCGTTACTTATTCAAGGCACAATCGGAACATAAGGAGATATAATATACCCTCTATAGTATGATATGTGATATCATAAAACCCTGGGTTGGGGTCTTTGAATCAGTTGGTAACAACGGAAATTGCRAAAATGTATACCTGTTCGGTTATCATTAGGCCCATCACTCCTCGGGGCTGCTTAAAACCCCTCTATGCGCCTGAAAGGGAACAAAAGGAATATGAATTAAGGGTGTAACTGAGCTCTGCATTGGCTGGTCTCAGCGGTGCCTTCGTTCTGGGTCTTTCATCTGATTCCTGTCTCTGAATACTTTKTTTTAATTACAATGGGTAAAGGCAGAGCGGTGTGGACTTTAAAAAAAAATTACTTTAGGCACAGGAGGCAGAGCTGCAATAAAATGAAAAGCCAGAGACAGTAGACACCTACTGTCATGGTCTGTCTGGTGTCCATTGGAGACAGACTGTAAGACTTTTCAGAGAGAAACAGAGGGGTTGAAAACACTCCTGCAATGTGCTGAGAGTAAAATAATGAGAGACAGCCAGTCAGCCATACTGTAACCTTTTGCATGCACTCTATAATGTTACCAGTGTTTTCTCTGTCAAGCACAGCTGCACTAATACAGTTTTGGCCTCTCATCTCAAATGACAAAAAAAGAGAAAGGTAAAAAAAAATTAAAACACAACATTCCTACAACATTCTTACCATTTTAAACTCGGATAATCTGAGTGGTGTTTGTGAATGGTCAGTCCATAGTCACATCTTGTTTAGTGAAACGTTATGCAGGGGAATGCCAGATGATCATAATGGACAGATATTGAGAGCAGAGGCTGAGGCAGTGGTCGTTTTATTTGCTTGGAGTCCGCCACCACACTGACACCATTGATGGATTCTCCTAGAGTATGCTGAGATCTGGATGTGCTGAGAATTAGGGGACACGAACAGTGGAACAGCGTATATTCAAACAGTAATTACAGCTGTCAAAGACTACACTCTTACAAATAAAGGTGCAAGTTGGAACCAAATAAGGTTCTTGAGAGCACCGCCATAGGGGAACCATTTTATGACCTCTGAAGAACCATAAATGGGATGGTTCTTTGAAGAACCATACAAAAATCCCAAACCAGAAACCTAGTCGGCCCTCCAGGACCGGAATTGAATAGCCCTGCTGTAGGATTTTAAGCCTTATTTGCATATTTCCCAGGATGACGTTAGAGTGAATTTTAGAGTTACCAGTACCACCCAGTGACTGTGCTTGCTAGTGACAGAGACATGGCTGTTGCATTCATTCATTTTTAGCCCTGTGGTTGTCACCATTAGATCCTAAGTGAATATGTTATCATTAAAATTACATTATTTAAAACCATTCAATTCATGTTTCTTATTTTGAGGACCTAGTTTTACTCTAATACATTGGCCTGAAACTCATAGTAAACATGCCACATCASGCATGCAAGTCACATTATGTTGGCTTGCAAAGGAATGTGTAATTCCAATTGGAATCCAGCCAGTGGGGATATCCACAACCTGATTCAGAATGACTACTAGGGTTGAGAAGACTAAGATACACTACATYACCAAAAGTATGTAGACACCTGCTTGTCGAACTGCTCATTCCAAAATCATAGACATTAAAATAGAGTTGGTACCCATCTTGCTGCTATAACAGCCTCCACTCTTCTGGGAAGGCTTTCCACTAGATGTTGGAACATTGCTGCAGGGACTTGCTTCCATTTAGCAGTAAGAGTTTTAGTGAGGTCGGGCACTGATGTTGGGCCATTAGGCCTGGCTTGCAGTTGGCGTTCCAATTCCTCCCAAAGGTGTTCGATGGGGTTGAGGTCAGGGCTCTGTGCAGACAAATCAAGTTCTTCCACACCGATCTCGACAAACCATTTCTGTATGGACCTCGCTTTGTGCGCTGCGGCATTGTCATGATGAAACAGGAAAGGGCTTTCCCCAAACTGTTGCCACAAAGTTGGAAGCACGGAATCGTCTAGATTGTCATTGTATGCTGTAGCGTTAAGATTTCCCTTCACTGGAACTAAGGGGCCTAGCCTGAACCATGAAAACCAGCCCAAGACCATTATTCCTCCTCCACCAAACTTTACAGTTGGCACTATGCATTGGGGCAGGTAGCGTTCTCCTGGCATCCGCTAAACCCAGATTAATTAGTCCGTCGGTCTGCCAGAAGCGTGATTCATCACTCCAGAGAACACGTTTCCACTGCTCCAGAGTCCAATGGCGGCAAGCTTTACACCACTCTAGCCGACACTTGGCATTGCGCATGCTGATCTTAGGCTTGTGTGAAGCTGCCTGGGCATGGAAACCCATATTCTTGAAGCTTCCGACGAACAGTTCTTGTGCCYAGTTGCTTCCAGAGGCAGTTTGGTAGTGAGTGTTGCAACCGAGGACAGACAATTGTTATGCGCTACGTGCTTCAACACTTCGCGGCTGAAACGTTGTTGCGCCTAGACATTTCCACTTCACAATACCAGCATTTACATTTGACCGGGGCAGCTCTAGCAGGGCAGAAATTTGACAAACTGACTTGTTGAAAAGGTGGCATCCTATGAAGGTGCAACACTGAAAGTCAATTAGCTCTTCAGTAAGACCATTCTACTGCCAATGTTTGTCTATGGAAATTGCATGGCTCTAGAGTTCTGTGGAGATGGAAAAATCTTCCAGAAGGAAAACTATCTCTGCAGCACTCGCCAATCAGGCCTTTATGGTAGAGGGACCAGACAGAAGCCACTCATCAGTAAAAGGCACATGACAGCCCGCTTGGAGTTTGCCAAAAGGCACCTAAAGACTCTCAGACCGTGAGAAACAAGATTCGACGGGACAGTAGTGGAGAGGGTAGTAAGTTTTAAGTTCCTCGGCGTACACATCACGGACAAACTGAATTGGTCCACCCACACAGACAGCGTTGTGAAGAAGGCGCAGCAGCGCCTCTTCAACCTCAGGAGGCTGAAGAAATTTGGCTTGTCACCAAAAGCACTCACAAACTTTTACAGATGCACAATCGAGAGCATCCTGTCGGGCTGTATCACCGCCTGGTACGGCAACTGCTCCGCCCACAACCGTAAGGCTCTCCAGAGGGTAGTGAGGTCTGCACAACGCATCACTGGGGGCAAACTACCTGCCCTCCAGGACACCTACACCACCGATGTCACAGGAAGGCCATAAAGATCATCAAGGACAACAACCACCCTAGCCACTGCCTGTTCACCCCGCTATCATCCAGAAGGCGAGGTCAGTACAGGTGCATCAAAGCAGGGACCGAGAGACTGAAAAACAGCTTCTATCTCAAGGCCATCAGACTGTTAAACACCACCACTAACATTGAGTGGCTGCTGCCAACATACTGACTCAACTCCAGCTCACTTTAATAATGGAAATTGATGGAAATTGATCAAAAATTTATCACTAGCCACTTTAAACAATGCCACTTAATATAATGTATATGTATATACTGTACTCTATATCATCTACTGCATCTTGCCATCTTTATGTAATACATGTATCACTAGCCACTTTAACTATGCCACTTTTATGTTTACATACCCTACATTACTCATCTTCATATGTATATACTGTACTCGATACCATCTACTGCATCTTGCCTATGCCGTTCTGTACCATCACTCATTCATATATCTTTATGTACATATTCTTTATCCCTTTACACTTGTGGATATAAGGTAGTAGTTGTGGAATTGTTAGGTTAGATTACTCGTTGGTTATTACTGCATTGTTGGAACTAGAAGCACAAGCATTTCGCTACACTCACATTAACATCTGCTAACCATGTGTATGTGACAAATAAAATTTGATTTGATTTGATGAAACCAAGATTCAACTCTTTGGCCTGAATGCCAAGCGTCACATCTGGAGGAAACCTGGAACCATTCCTACAGTAAAGCATGGTGGTGGCAGCATCATGCTGTGAGGATGTTTATCAGTGGCAGGGACTGGGACACTAGTCAGGATCGAGGGAAAGATGAACGGAGCAAAGTAGAGAGATCCTTCATGAAAACCTGTTCCAGAGCACTCAGGACCTCAGACTGGGGCGACGGTTCACCTTCCAACAGGACAACGACCTTAAGAATACAGCCAAGAAAACGCAAGAGTGGCTTCGGGACAAGTCTCTGAATGTCCTTGAGTGACCCAGTCAGAGCCCAGACTTGAACCCAATCGAACATCTCTGGAGTGACCTGAAAACAGTTGTGCAGCAACGCTCACCATCCAACCTGACAGAGCTTGAGAGGATCTGCAGAGAAGAATGGGAGAAACTCCCCAAATACAMGTGTGCCAAGCTTGTAGCGTCATACCCATGAAGATTCAATGCTGTAATTGCTGCAATAGCTGCTTCGATAATGTGCTGTGTAAAGAGTCAGAATGCCTATGTAAATGTGATATTTTTATTTTTAGATTAGCAAACATTTCTATAAACCTGTTTTTGCTTTGTCGTTTTGGGGTATTGTGTGTAGATTGATGAGGGGAAAAAACGATTTAATACAATTTAGAATAAGGCTGTAAACTAACAAATTGTGGAAAAAGTCAAGGGGTCTGAATCCTTTCCGAAGGCACTGTATAGTGTAGGAGACTATCTAAAACATCTGAACTGGAACAACCATTTCATTAATGGGTGCAATAATTTCAAATAACAGATTGGAATAGTTAAGTTAATATTTGAGCAGCATAAGATGAATTAATCAATTAATGTTTAAGCAAAAACATTGAAAATAACAGTAAAAAAAATCTACCTGTAATAGAGCATACTGGAAAATATGATAATGATGGGCTTGGTTTTGGTTCAACTCTGGATATTAACACCAACACTTAGATATTTTTTTTTACACCAATTAGTGCTCATTTAACTCTTGAATCAACACTAGAAATGTTACACTGAAAAGTCAACACTAGTTAACACTGGCCATTTTGCTATTTGCTATGAAAGGGACACGTCTGCAGGCTTCCATACATTTCAAGAACCATTAAGAATTCTAAAGAACCGTAGGTGCTACGTCAAGAACTCTTCACTTAACTCAAAGGTTCTTTATTGGGCAAAAGTTGTCCAAGGAACCTTAAGAGCTAAGGAATAACTTGTTTTTCGGTGTATGAAATAGCTAACCACAGGTGACATGAGGTGACCATGATTGTACAAATGACATTGACAGAAAGAAGGAAACAATAACTGAGAGAGAGAGAGAGAGAGAGAGAGAGAGAGAGAGAGAGAGAGAGATGAATGGATTTATTAACTCAAGTGTGGTGTTTTTTTCAATAGAGAACACTGTACCTTTGTGTGCATATGAAACAGTTCTAAAAAGTAATCAAAAGTATTCCAATTAACATCAACAGTGGTTAAAGAAAGGTATGCCTATGTTGCTCAAGGACAGCGTATCCTATCTGCCATTTCCACTTGCCTTAGTACAGTAGTATAAGTATGACTTACACTTTGTGAAGCATTTACTGTATGTGGCGTTTATGAAGACCACCATTTTCATACCAGCTTCACACATTCTTGCACTATTCTAAAACCAGCAGCAAACCAAACACATTCTAATCCAACAGCATAGATAGAGAGGACAATACAGATTTTTCATAACGAGGTGCTGGTCTATATTCATGTATATAATTGTCTATAGGGACTACTGAGGAAATAATGTAACTGCTATGACTCATACAAAACCAATGCTTAAGCAAACCAAGCACTAGCCCARTGCGAAAGAGAAAGGGGGGAGAGAAAAAAAGCTTCAAAAGGCTTGATGAAATGTAGCATCATCAAAGTGAGGATTCGTCCCCTGAGGAGGTTCATCCTCACTATCTCCACAGACATCATAAGTGCTCGGAGAGCTGCTGTCTGTAGGAAGTGACAAGCGTTGTCGGGTCACGGGGGGTTTGATCTCAATCATTATCACACAGGTTTGTTCTGCCGCAGTATGTCCGTCCAGAAGTCCAGGCAGTGAAGGCAGCGCTGTGTCTGTGTCGTGGACGGTCCTGTTTTTATCTGGTCCTCTCAGGAGGGAGGAGGAAGTGGTGACCACACCTAGAGACTTGTTATACTACTGTACCTGCCCTGTCAATGATGTGAAATCAAAGGCCTGAGACAGGGGTGTCGAACATGTGGCCTGTTAGTCATAATGGCCTCAGGCCCACAATCTGATCCAATCTCCCCACACAAGACATCCCAACACTAGCCTCATATTAGTAGGAAAGGGAAATGATTCACATAACAGATCATGTAAAGTTAATGCTGTTTAGGAAAATCAATTGCTACACTATGAGCATGTATCTACACAGGTGTCTAAGAGATTTGCCTTAACTTGGATTCAGATGGCCTCTTCAGCAAAATGACATTGACACCCCTTCACCTAATAACAGAGACAATATGGAACTCAAGAATAGAATTATGGATGACTCAATGGACAACAGGAGGAGTCATTTGACAGCTCCCGATAGGCTATTGAAATTCTGTTGAGATTCCACGTGGAGTTCTCAGGCACGGTAACACTTCTCCAGCTGAACTTCCTGTCAGAGCCCCCTGTGAGACAACATCTTGCTTAGTTTCTATCTCAACCCCCTGCATGAGTAATGGCAAGCCATTTGTCATCATATATATCCCATCATAAATGYTTAGGACCTGTGTCATGTCATATCTATATTAGCATTACATAGGCTTCATGACATTGCCGTTCAGCAGAGCATTTACTGGGGTGTTTGCATTCGTTTGAAGGATTTATGTCTGAGCCACTTACTGTGCAATGTCCAGTCTTCATGCAAAAGGGGCCTCCAAGAGTATGTGAGCCTCTCTCCAAGAAGTTGATCATTTGGGTATGGAAACAGTTGAAGAGAGTGATGTAACAGTCAGTGAGGGTGGGGTGGTGGAGACAGACATTTAAAAAGGAGCGTACTGGGGCTGGAGCACTCACTCTGGCTTTCATTGTCTCTGCTTTGATCTGGCTCACATGGCCATGTTGTATGCAGTGCTATCCTCCCATAATCTTTGCTCTGTCTCCAAAATGTGGCAGTAGACTGTATAGCTGAGACGGGGTCTCTCTGCATCTTTGCATTGCCTCTAATGTCAAGCTTGAATGTCCTCCTGTAAACTGTAACTATTTGGAGTTGGTTGTTCAGAGGAAAATATTATTTCATTTATTACCAATTTCAAGATATATTCTCCTCTCTGGGTAAAATAAACAAAGCGCACCAGAGAAAGCAAGCATTTTGCTACACCCGCAATAACATCTGCGAAACATGTGTATATGACCAATAAAATTGGATTTGATTTGAAACAACATCACAAGTATCATCATCTTTTCCTTCTTTCATTCGTTAGGCTACTTAACAACATTGCACATACCAACACAAATGTAATGCTTGGGTGACTTGAGGACAGTCAGTAGTGTCACAAAAAGGACTGTAGTATCCTTTTCATGTTCTGTAAGTACCAGGGAAGATTCTGAGCTGTATAACTCTGAAGCAGCACTTCAAAGGCAGATTGGCCATCTATCTCAAATTAGCTGCTTGTTCAACCGTCTGAGCACTCTGGAGCCATCCTCTGTTCTGAAAAGTAAATTAGCTCTATCTCTCTCATAATATTCTGTGTAGGGGAAATTACAACCATTTATGTTGCAGACACTAGACAGTGCAGCCATGCAGGGTTCATTGTATAGAAGCATAAAACAGCAGCACAAGCTTTCTCTCTGCAGCCAGACAGCCATAACCCACAATGGGACAAAGAGATCTGGTACCGTGAGTGAAACAAAATAGACACGAACCCTACTACACCTTATGGGTTTCAAATCAACATTCCCAGACAAATACAGACTAAGGGCACCCCGCTGTTCTGGGACAGAGTGCCCAGACCCGACCAGTGGAGAGGTGGCAGAGGGGACACTAAACTGTAAATCCCCTGGATCAAATCCTTGACACTCAGGAGAGGAGTGAGTTACAAAGGTACAACTGTGTGGAGCTGGAGAAAACCTGGTAGAGCTGGAGAAAACCTGGTAGAGCTGGAGAAAACCTGGTAGAGCTGGAGAAAACCTGGTAGAGCTGGAGAAAACC
>NC_036859.1:14796243-14849930 GCF_002910315.2 Salvelinus sp. IW2-2015
ACCTGGTAGAGCTGGAGAAAACCTGGTAGAGCTGGAGAAAACCTGGTAGAGCTGGAGAAAACCTGGTAGAGCTGGAGAAAACCTGGTAGAGCTGGGAAAAAACCTGGTAGAGCTGGAAAAAACCTGGTAGAGCTGGAAAAAACCTGGTAGAGCTGGAYAAAACCTGGTGTAACTAAGACATGAAGGCTGCTTGTCAGTTGCCTCTACTGTATAGCCAATCTATGTTGTGTTGAGCTCAGGACTCGATGACTCAAGGAGTCAGGAAGTATTTGCTTTTGGTGTATAATACATTTTCTGACAAAATAATGAATGCTCTGTTGTTGGAAGAGAGATGGCTGCATCAAAGGTCTGCAAGAAGGCTGCATCTTGCAATAGACTGTATCAAAAACATACACTTCCTTCGGAAAAAATCCAGACCCTTTGACTTTTTCCACATTGTGTTACATTAGACTTATTCTAAAATGGATTAAATAAATGCAAATCATCAGCAAGGCACTGTACATAATACACTTGCTTCATGTATACAACACATTGTTTGAGCTTGTCAGTGCCAAAAGTACATCGTCAGTGGAACGAAGGGGTCAGTGCTCAAGACTACACTGTTGACATGCTATTGGAATGTCTTCTGACGGCAGCACATGGCTTATATCACCTGCACATCATTAGACCACGAACTGTACTTTTCAGCACTCACTATATGAGTGGCAAACAAAGCCAAGAACTATATCCCAATGAAATACTAGATCAGTCCTCATCTGATGAGAACAGAAAGAGAAAAAGATCTTTCTTTGGCTCAGATTTTCTCTGTTTTAATTACATAAACAAATGTGTGATTGGGGCTCTTGCCTGCTGTTGTATTTCGGGCCCGGCACCAGCTGTTTGAGACAGGCAGACACAGCTGTATACATGTGTCTTTGCACACTAAATCAAATGTCCCCTTGTGCTCATCTGGAGTGAATTAGGATGGAGGAGGGGGGGAGGAGAAGGGATGCAGGCTCTGATATACAGGGGAGGAAATGGGTAATGTCCTGGAACCACATGCAACATCCTAATAGGAGCTAGTGATTGATAATAAAGAGATTGCCAGATCATCTCTCTCTGTCTCTCTCTCCCTCTCTGTGTGTCCTCAGTCCTCCCTCTCTCTTCTCCTATCCCTATAACCGTCTCATAACTTCTAAATTAGTCTCACTCTAACCACCTCACAGAACAGTGATAACTTTCCCATGATAAAAAACACATGAGGATTTTATTTTCAACATGTGGTGACCCCACTCACTACACATTGGCAAAGCACAYACATAGGTGTTTGGCCATAGACTACAGTACATGACCTGCCGGCYTACCACCACCACCACCACAATGAAACGAAAGGCAGGTAGGAAATGAACATCCCATGCAAGGGAAGTCTCTCCAATTCAATTCCTTTTTGGAGGTCAGTGAACATGTACAAGATAAATAATGCAAAACTATGTGACAGGGTTACTGTACATTAGTCARAACAGTGATGGGAAAATTTGTGGCCTCTCATTCAATCATTTGAGAACTTCAATCTGGATTCCCTTTGACCCTGCTTTGCAAAGAACATGAAACGGAAAGCAAGAAAGGCAATATGGAGAGCAGCTGGTTCTTTGGGATGAACATGACATGCTGTTTGTTGGTGAGAGGAATGGGAAAATAGAGGAAATGAAAGATTGAAAACAGACTCACTTTCACATTTAATATCCATGTGTCTTCACATTATTGCACACAGTCTGACTTTAAAATGCATTCTCTTTTGATTAGAATGATCTAGCTGTACATGCATTTGGTGCAAGAATGACAATCTATTTCTTACTAGAACAAGCTAGTCGTACTCTCACTTAAATTGTTTCCTGCATATTTGAGGCTGCTAAAGGTGGTCCTCAAGCATAGGCTCAATGCTTACAAGTTAGTATACTATATAAGACTTCATTTTCTGAGGTTAAATCAACAATTTACTTCACAGAGTAATGCTTCTCCCTGCTGGATGTTGTATGTACTGTCAGGTCAATTTGAAACCATATACGGTATGTGCTTGAAAAAATCTAGGGGGAAAAGTCCATATTATCTCAATGGGAAAAGATCATGTACTTTGAAGACCCTTTAACCAACCTCAAATASTTTCGACTTAAAAACAGTGAGATGTAGTCAATGTTTACATTATCACAGAATGGAAAATGAATTATTTATTTAATCACATGAAGTTTGACTGTTAGAATTAATAAAAATATGTGTAAGGAATCAGATATGATCATTATATACAAAATAAATATCAATGCAATTGTTGAAAGAGCTATATGGCTATTGTATTTGAAACTATTGCGGTGAATTAAATCTACAGTATGTCACACATTTCCACTAGATGGAGGCCTAGTCTTACTTWAAAAAWATATATTTTAAAAGCAGGAAGCTGTTCCTCCTCAAGCACATTAAACTTTTCTCTGTACCTACAGCAGGCCTACTGTTCATCTACATAGGCTACATAAGACCAGTTCTGGAGTATGCTYTCCCTGCCTGGCCTCAAACCCTGACTGCTCAGCTGTAACGTGTCCAGAAGAGAGCCTGCAGAATAATTCTGTACAGGTTATATACCAGCTACCGGGAAACCCTCGAAACCCTCGTAATCATGTCCTTGGAGAGCAGGATGGGCAACCTGCAACAGCCAAAAACGTAACACTCCCATGACACTCACAGGCCGTTATCAGAACTCTCCCATCCCATTCCACACTAAACTGATCAATGCACGCACCATATAGCCCAGAAGCCTTAGAAATGCCTCCCTAAGGACTCTAAAGACTCTAAATTTGTCGTTGTAATAATGTTGCTTTGTATATATTGCATATTTTAACATTATATCCATGTGTTTTGTTGGTTTAGGATTGTACTATTTGATAATTATATATGATTGATGTCATGACTGTAAATTGGTGTACAATTCAGTCTATGACTGCGAGAAACCAATGAAACCTACTACAACTACTACTACTATTGCTACTACTACATTTATGACAAAAGGGAAAGAATCACTCAATGACAGTCAGAGATGGGCTGATGAATTGCTCATTACTTCAGCTTTTTCAATGTTTATGTTCAAATCAAATTGTGGAAGGAACTTGGAATATTGAAATATGAGAAGGTGACAGCTGATCACAAAAAGTGATATATGAGTGACAAATAACAACTTGAATTCAAGGACTTCCTGATTTGAAAACATGGCCCATTATGACATTACACATTTGACCATGTTGACTGCTCTAGAATGTTCAAATGGATTACTTTATGCTCTGTGTTCTGTCCCTTACTGCACATTCCATGCACTGTATTGACATCAGCAACGCATCACCCATTCAAATTCTCTAACTATGTATTGTACAATATCAAAATGCGCCACAGCACAAATGCTGTTTGGTGTAAATGCATAAAATTTGGTGTCAACATCTTTCAAGTGTCTATACAGGCCACATTTAAATATTAAGATTGCAATGATCTATCATACTTACAGTGTCAATCAAAGTTGGGATTTTGAGAACATTTGAAAGAATCATAAAAATGACTTCACCATCCAGTACCAGTCAAAAGTTTGGACACACCTATTCATTCAAGGGTTTTTCTTAATTTTTTACTATTTTCTACATTGTAGAATAATAGTGAAGACATCAAAACTATGAAATAACACATATGGAATCATATCTAGTAACCCAAAAAGTGTTAAACAAATCAAAATATAGCCACCCTCTGCCTTGATGACACTCTTGGCATTCACTCAACCAGCTACACCTGGAATGCTTTTCCAACAGGAGTTCCCACATATGCTGAGCACTTGTTGGCTGCTTTTCCTTCACTCTGCGGTCCAACTCATCCCAAACCATCTCAATTGAGTTGAGGTCGGGTGATTGTAGAGGTTAGGTCATCTGATGCAGCACTCCATCACTCTCCATCTTGGTCAAATAGGCCTTACAAAGCCTGTAGGTGTGTTGGATCATTGTTCTGTTGAAAAACAAATGATAGTCCCACTAAGCGCAAACCAGATGGTATGGCGTATCACTGCAGAATGCTGTGGTAGCCATGCTGGTTAAGTGTGCCTTGAATACTAAATAAATCACCAACAGTGTCACCAGCAAAGCACCCCCACACCATCACACATCCTCCTCCATGCTTCACGGTGGGAACTACACTTGCAGATACATCCGTTCACCTACTCTGCGTCTCACAAAGACACGGCGGTTGGAACCAAAAATCAAAATTTTTAACTCATCAGACCAAAGGACAGATTTACACCGGTCTAATATCTTCACTATTATTCTACAATGTAGAAAATAGTTCAAATAAAGAAAAACCTTGAAGGAGTATGTGTGTACAAACTTTTGACTGGTACTGTATCTATTTTGAAATACAATTTAGAATTAAACTGTTTTTCAAAATTCAGAAGGTACTCGCACATCTGAGCTTTCTTTTTTTGCCGGCCAATGGTAACAGTTGAATAAAATGAGAAACAACAAGGCCGTGAGGCCGATACATAAAGCTTATTAAAGAGCAGTGATACTATCAAGAGCGGTGTGCAGGTTTCTTCTTTTTTCTCAGAATTAAGCTGTTTAAAATGTATAGTATTGTTACCTATATGATCAACTCAATGTTTGTGAAATACATCCCTTTCTGTATGGTACTATATTTAGTCTTTGGACGCATTTACACATTTGAATACATGTTCAAATGATCAGATCTTAATATTTGTTGGTATGTAGACCAATTTATATATAGACAATATCTAAAGAAATCCACACACACTCTCTCTCACTCTCACTCCCATAGAGTATATGCAGCATAATCAAATCCATTGCAAGTCAAGACTGAAGAGTGAGTCATTTTGCAGCATTTTTCCTCTTTCTCAGGTCTTTATCATGTTCAGATCTTAATACTTTTTGTTATATAGAATGTCTTGCCAATACAGTGTATATTTTCTGTATATGTAAAATGACCTTACTGAAGAGCTCAGTGACTTTCAAAGTGGCACCGTCATAGGATGCCACCTTTCCAACAAGTCAGTTCGTCAAATTTCTGCCCTGCTAGAGCTGCCCCGTCAACTGTAAGTGCTGTTATTGTGAAGTGGCAACATTTAGGAGCCACAACGGCTCACCCGCGAAATGGTAGGCCACACAAGCTCACAGAACGGGACCGCCAAGTGAAAATCGTCTGTCCTCAGTTGCAACACTCACAACCGAGTTCCAAGCTGCCTCTGGAAGCAACGTCAGCACAAGAACTGTTCGTTGGGAGCTTCATGAAATGYGTTTCCATGGCCGAGCAGCCGCACGCACACAAGCCTAAAGTCACAATGTGCAATGTCAAGCATTGGCTGAAGTGGTGTAAAGCRTGTCTCCATTGGAATCTGTAGCAGTGAAAATGCATTCTCTGGAGTGATGAATCACGCTTCACCATCTGGCAATCCGACAAACAGATCTAGYTTTGGTAGATGCCAGGAGAACGCTACCTGCCCCAATGCATAGTGCCAACTGTAAAGTTTGGTGGAGGAGGAATAATGGTCTGGGGCTGTTTTTCATGGTTCGGGCTAGGACCTTTAGTTCCAGTGAAGGGAAATCTTAACGCTATAGCATACAATMACATTTTAGCACAATTCTGTGCTTCCAACTTTGTGGCAACAGTTTGGGGAAGGCCCTTTCCTGTTTTAGCATGACAATGCCCCTGTGCACCAAGCAAGGTCCATACAGAAATGGTTTGTTGAGATTGGTGTGGAAGAACTTGGCTGGCCTGCACAGAGCCCTGACCTCAACCCCATCGAACACCTTTGGGATGAATTGGAATGCCGACTGCGAGCCAGGCCTAATTGCCCAACATCAGTGGGCGACCTCACTAATGCTTTTTTTAAACCTTTATTTAACTAGACAAGTCAGTTAAGAACAAATTCTTATTTACAATGACGGCCTATCCCTGCCAAATCTGGACGACGCTGGGCCAATTGTGCACTGCCCTATGGGACTCCCAATCACGTCCGGATGTGATACAGCCTGGATTCGAACCAGGGACTGTAGTGACTGAATGGAAGCAATGTTCCAACATCTAGGGGCAAGCCTTCCCAGAAGAGTGGAGGCTATTATAGCAACAAAGGGGGGGACCATTTCAATAATTTTGCCCATGATTTTGGAATGAGATGTTCGAATAGTAGGTGTCCACATACTTTTGCCCGTGTATTGTAGTTACCACAGCTATTTAGCTAAAGGGTTAGCTGTATTTGATCATACTGTAGCGGTCCTTGCTATATGAGCCACGTAACCAAAGATAATTTAATAATTTTGAAAAGTTACAATTCCCACCAAGTGGGTTAACCCTTATTATTAGAGTGATGTACTGACCGGGGTACTGCAGGCTGCTATTAGCAACTTAATTATCGTTATAACGTCTTCTGTGTGAGATTTATTTTATAATCAGTTCACGGACATACATCTGGCGTATTTTTGTATTTACACGAAGATTGACCAAGAAMATTGAGAATGCCATTTTTACATTCACTATAATGGGGGGTCCTGTTTTCTGCAAACAATGCCTGCAGTACCGCGGTCYGCCTTGAATTTCTGTGGCTTCAGTGAGAGGGGGCAGTCGTTCTTCCCTGGACCACCTCACAAGCCTCTAACTAAAGCCTTTAGTAAAGGCGGAAGCAGATTGAGTGCGATATCCCATCTCTTCACATAGAAGGTCTTTGACCAAGCAATCAACAGTGAACGCTTGGGGGGAGAAGTGTGAGAGCAGTGACCGCTAGCTGCAAGTCAGCGAGATAGAGAAGAGCCAGGAAGGGGAATATCTAAAGAAGGGGGGTGGTGAACAGGGATTTGGGCTCCTTCTTTCATATTTGACTGTAACGTTATCAATTGAATTTCTCTATATAGTTCCAAATTAACGATTTTGCCTACAAGGGGAACACCACTCAACAACAGCTGTAGCTAGCTACCACCATCTCCCGCAGTCTGAGCGATCGCCGTGTCTTCCATACCATGGGAAACGCTGCTACCGCCAAGAAAGGCAACGAGCTGGAGAGCGGTGAGTTGGGGSGATCGTGGAGCATTCTCTTTACTAGCTAAAGTTAGCTAACTACCCAGTTAGTATGCTGACATTAGCACATTTGACATTTTTTATGGACAACATCGGGAGGGCGCACACGCAAATGTATCCCTGATGTTGTAAACATTTTTACATGAATTACACCCTCGCCCCTGTATTTGGCTATCGACGATAATTTATAGTAATTGGTTTCTGAACTAATCTCAGCTAGATCACTAGTACAAGGGATGTGTAACTAAATAGTTACAACCTGGTCCAGAGGCCTAGCTAGCTACTAACATTAGCTAGCTAGCTAYCGGGTTGTTTTAGCACTTTCGCTATGATGTTGTCTACCTAGCTAACGTCAGTGAGAGCTAGCTGTATATCAGCGTTAGTTAGCCACCACCAGGCCCGTGAGACATCACCAAGCCAGAGTAATGTCCAATGCCAGCTACAGTACTGTAGCATAGCCAGCCAAAGGCTTGACTCTCTGACGTGTGTTGGTCTCATAGCCTATGAGGCCTGTTGTTTTGATATTGCGTTTGTAGATTAGAGTTGTTTTAGCTAGCTAATTTGTAATTTTACAAATGTGATAGATCATTAGCAACCAAAAATTCACTCCACTCCTAAACTATTTACAAATGTCATGTTAGATTAACCACACTAAGGATAAGTAGTTTAATAAGTATGGGGTTTCAATTATCAGACTGCCTCCACATCTCAGTCTTGAGGCGCTGTATATATATATATACAGCTTTCCCTCTACAGTACTCTCTAGCGCTCCTCTAAACAGTGACCAAATATGGTGAAGAAATGACAAATGCCCACTTGCCATTCATAAAACCAGGCCCGTAATACAACCTTCCCAAGTGATTTATCTCACAAGTCATTTTGGTTTAGAGTCTGTTTAATCTTAGTGATGTGCAGTTCTACATGCACATACACACAGCACAGTTTGTCATTGACTGGAACAGCTTGTCACCAGACCTTCGTAAGAGGATAAGGGGAATTACAAGCTTTGACGCAACTAGCCCTGGGACTGTATTAATTTGCAGTGGTACACTTTGACATATGTATGCTGATGATCAATGCACTGCATGACTTGATACATTTTAAATGTTTCCCCATGAAGTCCTATACAGTCAGGAATATCCAGGCGTTGGTTTGTGTCCAGATCTGAATGTGTGTGAACTGCTTGCAAACTAATCTGGCATAAGTTAGTCTGGGAAATGCCACTGACTTGTGAGTTTGCATATGTGCTGTTCCATCTACTTCACTTTGATATATGTACGGACAAATGTGAACATTTATGGTAGGTAGTAATGTATCTAGGTCGTTTAAAAMCTTTGTCACTTTACAATGCTGTTAATCTGTTCATATGACATTTACTGAAGTGTTGGAAGAGACCAGGCAGAGGCACAGGAACCTGGTCAGCCACAGGTATCTTTCCAGTTTCAGGAAGCAAGCGGTGTTCTTTGATCTGATCAGTGCAACCTAAAGCCTGTGCTGTGCCGTCTGTTTTCCTGTCTGTTTTGACATAACATGAGCCCCAGTCTCTCAACCTTCTGGTGTTAAACCTGTCTAAGCCACAGTGCCCTAAACTGCTGCTGCTACAGATTTGTCTGCCCTATTGCTGTTTACAGTGCCGGCAACCTGGTTCCTGATAATAGCCCATGTGTGTGTTGCACTAACCTCCTCACCAACTCAGACTCGTTGTCTTGGCTTGGCTCTTGGGAGATGTCAAAACACTCCCAGTTTGACAGGGAGGTAGGCTAATTCTGACACTGTATGAGCCTTGTTTCACTGTTCCATGTCACAACCTTCCATGTTGTTAAACATGTTAGGCACTTTAAAAAAAAAAAAAAGGAAAATCTTGCATTAGCCAACCATGTTCTAAAAATATGAACTTAGTGGTGCTGATCTCTAAAAACTGTACTGTACCGAGGTGTACCTTATTACCTTATTCTACTGTTCAATARTGGACACCTAGCTTATGTCTTTTAAAAGGGATCCCATTCAGTACAGTTAACCGTAACCAGCTCTGATTATGTAAACATTTACATTGGCTAGGTGGTCATACAGTGCATTCAGAAAGTATTGAGACCCCTTGACTTTTTCCACATTTTGTTACGTTACAGCCTTATTCTAAAATGTATTAAATAAATAAAAATCCTCAATCTACACACACTACCCCATAATGACAAAGCGAAAACAGGTTTTGTAGAATTTTTTTCAAATATATTACAAATAAAAAAACATACCTTATTTACATAAGTATTCAGACCCTTTGCTATGAGACTTGAAGTTGAGCTCAGGTGCATCCAGTTTCCATTGGTCATCCTTGAGATGTTTCTACAACTTGATTGGAGTCCACCTGTGGAAAATACAATTGATTGGACATTATTTGGAAAAGCACACCTGTCTATATAAGGTCCCACAGTTGACAGTGCATGTCAGAGAAAAAACCAAGCCATGAGGTTGAAGGAATTGTCCGTAGAGCTCCGAGACAGGGATTATGTCGAGCCACAGATCTGGGGAAGGGTACCAAAGGTTTTTCAGCGGGAAGTGACTGGGAGACTAGTCAGGATCGAGGGAATGATGTACAGAGAGATCCTTGATGAAAACCTGCTCCAGAGCGCTCAGGACCTCCGACTGGGGGGCAAAGGTTCACCTTCCAGAAGGACAAAGACACTAAGCACACAGCCAAGACAACTCAGGAGTGGCTTTGGGACAAGTCTCTGGAGAGACCTGAAAATAGCTGTGCAGCAACGCTCCCCATCCAACCTGACAGAGCTTGAGAGGATCTGCAGAGAAGAATGGGAGAAACTCCCCAAATACAGGTGTGCCAAGCTTATAGCATCATACCCAAGAAGACTTGAGGCTGTAACCGTTGCCAAAGGTGCTTCAACAATGTACAGATTAAATGGTCTGAATACACTATGTAAATGTGTTAATAAAAAAATCATATACAGTCTYCTTTTCAGGCCAGGGTTATGTGGGATTTTTAGTGCTTCAACACACTGTAGCCTATATAAAAAGAACTGCACAATTATTAAAGCCTTTTTCTGTTTGCTACATCTTTGTATTTGTACAGCATTTGCCATCCTAGTCATGTCTGTTGTAACTTTCTTACCCACAGGAGTCATTAACAAACATTCTAATTAGTCGCCTTGTTTTTCTTTATCACACTGAATTCCAGAAGAATGACAACTCTTTCTCTCTGTATCTAATACTGTCTTTTTCTTTCCTTCGTTGTCATCTTCTATTGTTCTTCACTGCATATGGTCCATGTTTGTTGATCTGATATACTTGTTAGATTTATGCACTCTCTCTCTCTCTCTCTCTCTTCCACATCATCCCTTCCACATTGTTCCTGCAAATCCTTGGGTGATCTATAGAGACTTTTGGTATGCCCATTCTTCCACTAGATTCCCAAAATGACAGAAGTCTGAAACCTTGCACGCATTGATTCTATTGTAAATGAACCCAAGCTTGGCTTGTAGTAGTGGTTCAGTATATGCTTCGATCTAGGTTCTGCCAAAACCATTACCTAAACCTCTGTGTTTTTGTCATCTGCATTCTGTCATTCTGGATATCTCTTGTCTGCTGTGTTTTTCCATGTGTTTTGGTTTGTCCTGGCTCATCAAAAACAATTCTGTATATAATACTCTGTTTTAAAGCCTTCCCGTGAACAGTATTGGGCCCTAATGCACAGTCAGTGCAGAAAGTGATGCACAAGAGTTCTGCATGCTTCGATTGAGCCCAGCCTCTTCACCTGTCTTAGTGAATTCTTACATCCCCTATCTATTTAAAAAAGAGAAATGGAGCTCTTGGCATCACTTCTTACTTAGACTGTCCGTCTTGGTTGGTGTGTTTTGTTGTATCACTAAAAACAAACGTTTTGATGTTGTTTCCCCCCCCCCCCCCCCTTTCTCCGTACATGTATTTTGTGGATGTAAAATGCAGATAGGAGTTTGGTTAGTTAGACCTTACCAGTCTTTGTCTCCATTGAATTCCATTTCATACAGATTTTGTTACAATTGATACCCTGTCACTGTTCTAGAATTTCCACATAAGATTCCATTAAGATGTCCTTTGTACTTTGTTGCCCACTCCATGCAAATCAAATCCCAAGTCAATAAATAGGAATTAATCATGCGTTGACAGACAATTCCTTCCTGTTAGCTAATTTGCCTGTGTATATCTTTCTTCCATACAGTGAAAGAGTTCCTAGCCAAAGCCAAAGAAGACTTCTTACGGAAATGGGAATGTCCACCACAGGTGAGATGTTTTCATGCTCTGAAGGTTGGAGCTACAAATCCAGGGTTTGGGGACTCTTTCTCATTTATTCTTTCTGTGATTCCTCACATCCTATCTCTTTGCCTTCTTCTCAACCAAAGTCCTTCACCAATGTGTATAGAAAAGGAGATGTGGATGTGGGGAATATCTGGGGAATATCTAAGTTGAACTGAGTAAAAGCCTGGGACTGCTGCTGTGGTATATCCATTAGGTAATCCACATCCTGTGTTTTGTGTGACCCATTCTAGAGCACGACGGGCCTAGATGACTTTGACAGGCTAAAGACCCTGGGTACAGGCTCGTTTGGAAGAGTCATGCTGGTCAAACATAAAGGAACAGAGCAGTTRTTCGCCATGAAAATACTGGACAAGCAAAAGGTTGGTGCCCAGTGGAAAACAGCTGGCCTTTTCAAGGACGGGTAACCCATGTATGAGCTGACAAGGCAATGTATCACCTTGCTATGGGAAGAGGATGAAGAGATGCTATTTTAGGGCATCAAACGGGGCAACAAGTGCAAAGCCTTGGTCGAGTGGGTATCACTCCAGGCAGCAAGCACATGCATGCCTCCCCACCGAAGACCTGGGTTCAACCCCGTCTTCCACCTATGTCTACCTCCTTACTCTCATCCCAGCTGTTTGTACCCGTCTAAATGAAGCATCAAAAATACAGTAAAGATAGTGTGCAATTCCACTCCAATAAAATAATATCAAACAAAAAATGGGGCAAGAATGAAATAAAACACTGTAGATCAGTCGTATTCAAACGTTTCCAGCGGGACCCCATTTTTTTCCGCCAGAATTTCTCGCGGCCCCATCCCAAATCTAATGAACCAACCTTAAAAATCGGCACATTTCGATTTTTACATCAACAAATAACTTTTAATTCAGTAAATGTATTTTTAAATGTATAATTCAGTAAATGTAAATGTATTTTTTTAAATGATCTTTCTCAAATGTATGTTGTGACTTGTTCCATACAATAACATGTCCTCAAATATTTGTAATTTTTTAATGGGCAACGCCACTGCAAGGTTGCGACCCCAACTTTGAATACCGCTGCTGTAGATGTTATCTGGTGGCATAACATAAGTATGATAAATATGTGTAATGTCTGCCAGTGGTTTCTCCCATCACATGCACAGATATGATCTGACCTGTTAGTGTCTGGATTATAATACCATAGTCTCTTTCCAACCTCTCCCTCAATGTGAGCAAGAKAAAGGAGCTGATCATGGACTACAGGTAAATGAGGGCTGAACAGGCCCCCATTAACATTGACGGGGCTGTAGTGGAGCGGGTCGAGAGTTTCAAGCTCCTTGGTGTCTACATCACCCACAAACTATCCTGGTCCAAACATACCAAGACAGTCGTGAAGAGGGCATGACAACACCTTTTCCCCCTCAGGAGACTGAAAAGATTTGGCATGGGTCCCCAGATCATCAAAGTTCTACGGCTGCACCATCGAGAGCATCCTGACCGGTTGCATCACCACCTGGTATGGCAACTGGTCGGCATCCGACCGTATGGCGCTACAGAGGGTATTGCGTATGGCCCAGTACATCACTAGGGCCTAGCTTCCTGCCATCCAGGACCTATATACTAGGCGGTGTCAGAGGAAGGGCCCCCACACATTGACTCGCTACCGGTACCCCCTGTATATAGCCTCGTTATTGTATCTTTTTTAAAATTTATTTAGTAAATATTTTCACAACTCTATTTTTTTTAACTGCATTGTTGGTTAAGGGCTTGTAAGTAAGCATTTCACGGTAAGGTCTACAGCTGTTGTATTTGGCGCGTGTGACAAAAATGTGATTACTGGAATGCAATCTAAAAGCTGCCCTAGCCACGCAAGCCTCCTGATCTCGCGAGCTAACATAAATGGTCTGCTACCTCAGTCTGGTAATTACGAGACTAAAGCTCCCCCCCCCCCAAAAAAAACCCCTCTACAACTTTGTCATGCCATCATTAAACTGTACTTAAACTGTCGGTCAAGACTGTTGTCTGATGATCACTTCTTTGTCTGGTAGGTGGTGAAACTCAAGCAAATAGAACACACGCTAAATGAGAAGAGAATATTGCAGGCCGTGTCTTTTCCCTTCCTCGTCAGACTTGATTATGCCTTCAAGGTACAGTTCAGTTTTTTTTCCTTCTGCATACAGTGTTTTTAATCTGGCCATTGAGATCAGAGGCTATGAATCAAGCGTCTCAAACTAGGAGTGCTGATTTAGGGATCGTTTTTCCTTTTTGATCATAATGAATTTGATTTAAATGGCCGCGGGGGGCTGATCCCAGCACTATGAGACGCTTAATACATATGGCCTCTTTATTATTCAGTTACCTCAGTATCTGACTGGATTTGTGTGTCCCTCCACAGGACAACTCCAATTTGTACATGGTGATGGAGTATGTTCCAGGAGGAGAGATGTTTTCACATCTAAGACGAATCGGAAGGTTCAGGTGAGTGTCTGTCTGAACGTTCTGCTCATCAATACAATATCTGGTTGATTATAAGTTGTTTATAGATTTTCCATTTGTTGATTGAAAATTGTTTTGGGAAACATTTTTTTAACCTACATTCATGTATTTTTTTTGGGACAGTGAATTTATAACATTTTAATTTGGCTTTGTTCTCCAGAATTAGATTTCATATCAAAAGTTCTATGTGAGGTGACAGTACAGAATGTCATCATTTATTTGAGGGTATTTTCATACATATGTTTTACCATTTAGAAATGAATGCACTTTATGTATCTAGTCCCCCCATTTTGAAGGTTGTTGGAAGTATTTAGAAAATTCAGTTTTAAAAGTTGAGTATTTGGTCCCATATTCCTAGCACGCAATGACTACATCACGCTTGTGAATCAAAGTTGTTGGATGCGTTTTCAGTTTGTTTTGGTTGTGTTTCAGATTATTTTGTGCCCAACAGAAATTAATTATAAATAACGTTGTTTTGGAGTTACGTTTATTGTAAATAAGGCTGTAACGTAATGATTATCCGTAATCATGGTAGCATCCACATTACTGTAGAAGTGTTCAGAAACATATTCTATTCTTATATACAATTAAAATGACTCAATACGTTATTTCTCATTCATTTCTATTGAGAAAGGGAAAGGTGATACCAGTTGTARAACTGAATGTATTCAACATAAATGTGTCTTCTGCATTTAACCCGCATTTAACCTGAGTCCGAGAGGTGCCGGGGGCTTGCCTTAATCGATATCCACGTCATTGGTGCCCAGTTGTTTTTGGGGGTTAACTTCCTTGCTCAGGGGCAGAACGTCGGCTTGGGGATTCGATCCAGCAATCTTTTGGTTACCGGCCCAACGCTCCTACCCACCAGGCTACCTACCACACGACATAATCCTGCAAATGCAAACTGCAAATGCATCCAACAAGTTTGTAGAGTCACAACCTTGACGTAGTCATTGCATGCTAGGAATATGGGACCATATAGTAAACTTTTGTACCAACCAGAATACACTACAACAGAAATCCAAATACTTATGACGCCTTCAAATGGGGGGGACTAGTGCATTATATGTTTTTGCTTCACTGTCCAAATAAATACAGAGGGGAGTGTGTGTTTTTATTTTAAATTCAGTGCTCATATAGCTGGTAGTTAATTACAACTCCGCTTACATTTTTGCGCCTACTACGTGATCAGTTAAACAGATTCTTCTCCCTTTCCTTCACAGTGAACCGCACGCACGGTTTTACGCAGCCCAGATAGTACTGACGTTCGAGTACCTCCATTCACTAGACCTTATCTACAGAGATCTGAAGCCTGAGAACCTTCTAATCGATCAGCATGGCTACATCCAGGTATGTGTTACCAGTGCTTCAAGTGGATCATTTTCATTTTACAGCACCAGGGTTCTTATTTTAGAGTCAATGTTGCATAAGGGATGCCGGTAGGCCTACTGACAGATATGAAAACCCGTCGCTTTTCGGCGATATTCACCGCTTTGATCTCAAAATAGGCCATCCAAGTGAATCGTGTAGATCCGAAGAGAAAAAGGGGAAGGGGTCTGTGTCTCATATTGAAATCATTGACTGAGCACAGGAAGGTATTAAAATGTATTGAACTTATGACAAAAGTACTTAAATTGCACTAGTTTCTCATAATTCCTGAAAATAGTGCATCAGTGATATGTATTTCCTGCAACTTTCTGAAGAAGTAACACCTGTTTGTGTGCACCTGTATGTGTTGTGTAGCCAGTTAGCATGCTGAAAAWTTTCTAAAGGCTTTCCAAAAAAAACTTTCCAATTAAATGTCTGCAAAGTAGGCTTACCTGGCTGGCAGAATGATATCATGATAAATTTGTACCAATCAGGTTCACATGAAACACCGCTACAGAAACACTGCTACTAGCCAAACACAGTCTCTTGCTGGTGCACAATTTAATTAAAGGGCAACTACACTCTCCCACATAGATTAATACATTTTTTGACCTCAAATGTGGTCTCCTGATGTGGTTTTAAGCATTGTTGTGGACTTAGAACATAACATTTTGTTGGTTTTCTATCAATAAAAGGGTGATTTTTGAGAGAAATTCTGAAACCTGGAAAAGCTAAACCAAGAACAGAATTTGGCAAAACAATAACAGATTTTAGAGTGCCCTATTTATTTCTGTCTGGGGAGGCAGATTATCATTACCTGTCATAATAAACCTTAAACCAGACCAAAGAGCCCAACTCCCCCCTACCCCAGGACACCATTTTCTCTGTCTATTGTGGTTTGTAAAGTTAGGAGTGTTGAGATTATTCAAATGTGTATTTATTACTTGTTATTCTCTGAAAATAAGCCACTTTTCTTACACCTCACACATTTTATATGTCCAAGTGAATTTTTGTGTTACCATTTTGGGCCCTCACCAGTTTGCATCCTTGTACTCAAGCAGTAGAACATTTGAGGTGCCAGTACTGTGTACCGGTGAGCACCGGCCCAACTGGAGCACTGTGCATGACACATCACTGCCTATGGCGTATACTGTAATGTCAAATCAAATGTATRTATAAAGCCCTTCTTACATCAGCTGATATCTCAAAGTGCTGTGCAGAAATGATGGGTTATGTTTTCTCTGCTATGTTGCTTTACCGACTGTACGTGTTCTTGGTGGTCAGGTGACAGACTTTGGATTTGCCAAGAGGGTAAAAGGCAGAACCTGGACGTTGTGTGGAACTCCAGAGTACCTGGCGCCCGAGATCATACTCAGCAAGGTGAGAGTCCTGTCTGTCTCTCTCTCTCACACACACACAGTGCATTAAATTACTACATTTGAAGACATGGAACATTAGTTTGTTGCCATGAATTTAGATTACATATGTGTATGTGAACTACATTTGTCATTGTGCTGTGRGTAGGGCTACAACAAAGCAGTGGACTGGTGGGCCCTGGGGGTCCTCATATATGAGATGGCTGCTGGATACCCTCCCTTCTTCGCTGACCAGCCTATTCAGATCTATGAGAAGATTGTGTCTGGAAAGGTATGGACAAGTCCATTTTTACATTAAMCATGTCTGAAATGGCCTACCTATTTAACCTCCAATTTTAACACATTTTGAACACCTGTCATGTTCTCATGGAGTAAGTTTAACTCAGTAGGAGGTTTTAACTGCCCAATGAATGCTTGGCTTGCTTTTGGCTTAGCCTCTTCTGTCTTTAATCACTTACTATACAGGTCCAACTAGGAGCAAATGTACATTTCTCAATACATGACCATTTAGACAAACCTCTGTGTCCCCCTGTAGGTCCGCTTCCCATCRCACTTCAGCTCTGACCTGAAGGACCTGCTGAGGAACCTGCTGCAGGTGGACCTGACCAAACGCTACGGCAACCTGAAGAACGGCGTCAACGACATCAAAGGACACAAGTGGTTCGCTACAACGGACTGGATTGCCATCTACGAGAGGAAGGTACATACAAGGATGTGTTGGAGGATGAAGACTATCAATGCGGAGTTGAATTGCTCTTTATAGCACCTAACCTTTATGAAACACATTGGCCAAATTCTTGCCTACTACTTGCTAAAACAACATACTGTGTACTAATCATACTACATACTATTTCAGCAACAAATATCAACATACTACTCATCCATACTGAGAAGGCGTAATCTACATGCACAATCTCTCTTGTTCCACGCCATTCGTACATTTTTGCAGAGCATGTCCCCTATTCTGGTTATCAGCTGATGTCAAACAGACATGGGTCTGAAAACACTTATTCTCTTCCTCAATAGGGTGCAGCGAATTCTAAATGAAAAGCCGAAATTAGTATGACATCCTGGGATTTAAAGTATACTACATTTTTAAATTTCACATTCTATAAAACGTTCTATTTTTGCATCGCCAAAAATCCTAACACAAGTACGGGTGTTCAGACAAGGCCTCTGTATTTTATTAGTGTCCAGTAGCACTTTCTTGAGTATTATGATCTTGCAACAATAGTCTTTATATGGTTTCATGATGTTTTGTATTTGGCTTACTAGAATTACTTCATAATGCATTTTGCTGAAAGGAGGTATTACCTAGGCATCTGAAAATTCTTGCAGTATTAGAATCTCATTGAAGTACTGGCTTGGTCTCCTCTAAGGCACACTAACTCCGCTCCTGGTTGTCCTGCTCTCTGTGTTGTCAGGTGGAAGCCCCGTTCATACCAAAGTGTCGAGGCGCTGGAGACACAAGCAACTTCGACGACTACGAGGAGGAGGAGATCCGCGTTTCTGTAACGGAAAAATGTGCAAAGGAGTTTTCCGAGTTTTAGGACGTGCACACGTGGATATATCAGGGCTAAAACACACATGAAAAATAAGGGGATCTTTGCACTCTTCTAAAGACTTGGGGTTGGAGCAGAGACCATTGTTCAACTATTACTACGTAGTTCCTTCATTCCACAAGGCTGAATGAGGTCGCCATGATCCTTGGGTGCCAATGATAACACCTTCACTGTCACATATACCTGCGTATTAAAGCAGACACGCCACCTTTTTTTTTTATCCCCTCTACCCACTCTGTTTTTGAACTTTGAAGCAGTTGTCTTGGATGTTGTGCTCCCCTTTACAGATGTGATATTTTTCGATTTAGGAGGAAAACCAGAGAGGYTAACTATATGAGAGAGGCCAATTTCATATAAGTCCACGCAGTGTAACTTCAAACCGACTTGTCTGTGGCAGTAACACACATGGTTGTGTGGTTTTGTAGGGCAGTGCCTCCAGTCGTCAACAGTTTCGATTTTATGGTCTGTTACAAATCTGATGCTTTTCAATTGAAAATTATTCTCACCTTCTGCTAGGACAATGTTTTGGCCAGCTTTCAGAAATAGTATTTGTCCTTTGTGTATATTTTTTGTCACTAAGTAAGACACATTAAACACCATTGAGTGCTAAGAGCATGACCAAAATATAACTAATTGGGTGACAGAGGAAGAGAGGTCCCTTCCTTTCTTTGCCTTTGTCTGTAGACCCCTTTAGACCAATTCCAACAGCCCCACAAAACATCCATTCTCTGGCCAATTGGTATTCTAGCCCTGTAAAAGGGAAGTCATTGCAGGGAATGGCGAACCCAACTACAAACAGAAAATAACATAAGTGGTCAGAGAAATTCTAGAATTTGTAATCTCTCCTTTTTATTTAACATTTTAATACATGGATTAAAACTGAAGGTTTTTTGGTCCCTAAGATTTCAGGTCCGCTTATAAAAAAGGACACTTTTAAATGAATTTGTGGAGCTGCAGAGCTCCTGATGCGTTAAAGTGWAATCAAGTCCTTTTGAGGTGCGCTCTTTAAATTGATCAGTTCAGTGTGTGTAGTGTTGTGGCTTTTGCCTCAACATTGTTAGTAAAACCAGTACACACTTCATAACAATATGTTGATACTAAGCAGTCTTGCAAGCTTCTCAAAAGGGATCACAAAACACAATTTTCCCCCATGTTTTTCCCTATTGCTGTTCTTGACTTCCCTCCTTTCCTTGTTTGTTTCATTCTTATGACAGAATGTAGTGTTGCAACTTATAGGTATGCATAGTTTGAAATGCTTGATTAAGGTACATTAGTTTTTTCTCACAGACATACACTGGCAAAAGACAAACAAGACTGCTCCTTGACCTTTGTATCACATATAATCCAGTCATTGTTCAGCTCATTACATTATAAGTATATGCATTGTTTCATATGTTTTTATTTATACACATTAGAGATGCTAATACATTTTATTTTTTAAAGTGTCAACGTTTGGAAAGTTTCTTTTGTAATCTTGTAGTGTAAATAGCGGCATACTGCTCTAGGAGTGTTCATGTGTGGGCCTTATATTTGTCAAACMATATAATGCAGGATAACGTCCAAGAGAGAGACCAGGCTTCATCACACATCATGACTGAAATGTTCATGTACTTGTTAATTACCACATGAAGTTTGTGATTTATTTATTTTTGGATCACTTTCGCGTATGTCATAGGTTTTGTTTGGCATGTCCACTTCTCTCAGTTAAATCCTTTCATAAWTTCCCAGTCAAATGAGAAGGCTTTGGCATTACAACAGCAATCATTTCAACGAGTTTGGCTATAAATTAAGTAATTCAGGAAATTCCATCAATATTTATTTTACTGTTCACGATTCACAAATGATTACATTTCCTGAAGAAAATGTGTTTTCCTTAGCTGTCTTAAAATATTTGTGTGGGAGATGTGTTAAATGTGGAATACAAGCTCTTCAGAAGCTGATGCGGTTCAATATAGTAAGAATAGGTCTGATTTTACTAGTAGACTGCTATATATGAAAAAATGGCAGTTTGCCTCCAATGAAATGTGCCTAAAACTCGTCAGGGATGTGCTATCCTACTCCTGACACCAGTGTAGTTTAATTAGGAGTTACCCTGAACGGACCTTAAACCCTCTTCCCTGTGACTGTCATTCCAAAACCATTATGCCAAAAGTCTTAAATGGGTGGTTCACTTTTATTTTGTACCAAATCTATGTTTTTATGTAAATGGTATGTTATATGTTTTTTCCTTTAGATTTCACATGCTTTTGTGAAACTTACCGCACCAGCAATAGACTTCCTCATTGCTCCTTCTGCTGCAGTATGGGGGCCACTAGCACTCCACAATGACTCTCAGTTCTATTACATTAGTCAATTTATTGAACAGAGGCGTCTTCTGTACGGGGGAGTTTAAGAGCCTCGACGCTCAGTCTGAACATTAACACGCATCGCTTGCGGTACAAGCATAATTTTTTTGTAAGCATAATACTTATCGTTCATATCAGCGAGGGAAAAAATAATTGATACACACCTTTTTATAGGGTTAGTGTTCCCACACGGCCATATCCATGTCACAGCGCGTGTTTACGGATGACAGAAGGACCACCTGTGCTAATTAGTTATCTCGCATGTTCCGAACACCTGTATGTAACAGAAGAAGGCCGTCAGAAACGTTGTCTCTGAGGAAAAATATTGTCTGCTGCAACTGTGATAAAGCCGGGTAAAACAGTGTACAGTAAGTGTGTATTTCGCGTTRGTAAAATTAGTTTGATGTGATATGAAAGTTAAAGGCTTTACGTTTCTAGAACCACATTGCAATTGAGAATCTATTCYCGTTTAGATGGAGTATTTGGCTGTTTTGGCTGCCATAGCCAGTCTACTTCTAAAAATAAGGTCCTTGGACCTTAACTATTAACGAAGGGTAGGCTCCTTAAAACCTTTTACTGCGGTGGGCTAAATCAGGGTCACACAGTGTTTCTTGGTCTTAAACAAATCTACTTTGAAACAAAACTATATACGTCACACACATGGTTATGGGCTTWAAAAAGGAGACACTGGTACCATATCAGATACAGAGTTCAAATGTATTCCAATTTGAGTTTGCATCCAAATATTACACTTTATATACAGCAGATACGATTTATAACAAACACAATTTTCTGTAAAAAAAATGTTGTACATGGTGTTTATTAATAAGTGGAAATAATATTACACCCATGAGGACACTGGGTATTTTGACTGCAGGAAAGGGCTACAAGTACATATTCGGCTAGAGGGCCATGGATAAACACAAAGGCACACAAAAAGATCATTTTGTAAATAGCAAAGCGCTCTATACAGTGATGCAGGTCTTTAGAGGTGGTACACATTAAATGGTGTATTACTTTATCCACAACCTTATTCCATTTTGTTGGACTCAAGCGATACTTATGAGTGCGAGCTTGTGGTGATACGACAAATGAGAAAGCACGCGCATGCTCGCAAAAGAGTGAATGGAAAATTGTTATATTTCCATGCAATTTACATCAGAGATTTGTTTGTTTTTTAAAGTTCATCACTACTTTAAATGTCTTGGTAAGGTCGCCACACCGTATTTGGTTTACTTATAGGTTAGTGATGGGAAGTTCGGCTCTTATTACTGACTTGGATCTTTTCGACTCGTTCGGTCAGAAGAACGAATCTTTCGACTCATTTCGTTCCTTTGAATCAGWAATACCCAGAGCACGTAGGACCCCCAATCAGCGAAAGATGAACTGAAAACTCGAGTCGATGACCATAGGCGGTATATTGGAGCTATCATTTGTGACAAGACTTGTAAACGTGTGCTTTAAACAATGTACATTTGTTGACTGCTAGGCATACAAATAATATTATTTATTGATACATTTGAAACGAGATCTAGTTGTTGCGCAACAAGACTATATTGTGAATAACTCTTGGCGGAATGCATTGCTTGCTGTGAGGGTGATGAGCACAGTCCCAAACGATTCGTTCTCGAGTTCGAGTAATTTGAGCAGAGGCTGTGTATGTTTTGGTTCTACAAAGCTGTGTCCATAACATTCAATAATCAATTAATTGCACTCATTCTTGCATTATGTGAATAATTATCAGTTCTAAACATGCATTGTTCTTCTCTATGCTTATTTCATGATCTATTTTACTGCGCTCATATGACAGACAGTTAGTAGTTGGAGCATATCTCTGGGGCCGCTGAGCCGTAGGAGCGTGTATTAATCCTGCTGTTTGTCTCATTGCAACCAGCACTAGTAGGTCAAACGAACGACTGAAATGAACGAGTCACTCAGAAAAACGAAAAATCGAGTCAGTGAAAATAGTCGTTCAAAAATAATGAATCGTTCGCGAAGTGTACATCACTATTTTGGTTGCCTAAAGCCACCGTATCTACTCCAGTGGGCAATGTAGTGTATAACACACGTGCGTAGTTTTCTATCGCCATTTCAAACGTTAAAATATGGCAGGCTTGGAATTATTGTCAGATCAAGGATATCGTCTTGATGGAAGAAAACCTGCTGAACTGCGGAAAGTACAAGCTCGTATGGGTGTATTTGCCCAAGCTGACGGGTCTGCGTACATAGAACAGGGAAATACCAAAGCGCTGGCAGTTGTGTATGGTCCTCATGAAGTAAGTTTCTTGCTAGAATAGCGTGTTAGCAAGATACCCAGTTAGCTAACGTTACATAGATAACAACACGCTAGCTAATATACAACTGAGATTAATTAGCTATGGGAATGTATTCAGCTCGGCTAGCATTTCAGATCAGTTTGTTTATCCAAATTGTAATTTTTCCAACGTAAATGTGTTCAGCCCCCTTGTTCTAGTCTAGAGAGCTAAACTAGCCACCCTGCAGGTCCAGACATCTTTGCAGATGTGGTAGTATACGCAGGGAGACTACACTTTCCCATCTATGGCCTAAGAACGTGAGGGTATATATCACTGCTGCCACCAATGCAGTGATTGAGAAGGAACAGTTGGCGCAATACCTGAAGAATCAGTGAGACTGCAGTTAGGCGGTAAGAGAGGAGTGCATTTAAAATCAAATGTACTCTGTTCTCCAGGTGCGAGGCTCCCGCAGCAAGACCCTCCATGACCGTGCTGTCATCAACTGCCAATACAGCATGGCTACCTTCAGTACAGCGGAGAGGAAGAGAAGACCCCACGGGGATCGCAAGTCCACAGAGATGAGCCTTCACCTCAAGCAGACTTTTGAGGCAGCAGTGTTGACTAATCTGTACCCACGCTCTCAAATAGACATTTATGTCAAGGTACCACACTATTTCAGATATGAATGAARTATGAAATGGGTTGTGGTGGAGTCTGATGCTATTCATAAAATTGTGAAATTAAAGTGGTTGTATATCCTGTCTTTGGGATTTGGAACCAATTTTAAGTTTTGTTTGGTTCGTTTCATGTTCTCGGGTATTGAGATTTCTTCATCAATTTGAACCCTGAAAGATGGGGTTAAAAAAAACATCCTGACTTGAATTGAAACATTTCACACTCCCTCTTCCCTCTCAGATCTTGCAGTCAGATGGAGGGAACTACAGCGCGTGTGTGAACGCCGCCACTCTGGCAGTAGTCGATGCGGGCATCCCCATGCGTGACTATGTGTGCGCCTGCACTGCAGGCTTTGTGGATGAGACCCCATTGGCAGACCTGTGCCATGCTGAAGAGAGTGGAGGGGGCACATCACTGGCCCTGGCATTGTTGCCCCGTGGCGGGCACATCGCCCTGCTACAGATGGACGCCCGTCTCCACCAGGACCACCTAGAGACACTGATGGAGGCAGCAATGACGGCCTGTAAGGGCGTCAGCAAAGTGTTGGACGAGGTGGTAAGGCAGCATCTACAGGAGGTGTCTGCGCTGACTGGAGAGTGATGTAGCTTGGACTTTGCGGTAGATTGGTCTGCGTGAAAGGCAGGGGAGGTAGAGGAGCAGATGGAGTAAACTTTTTTTTATTGTACAATCGTGTTATGCTTTTGTATGAAATGCTTGATAAAAAATGAAATCTAAACCCATTGATGTGTTCTGTCTGTGTTTTGAATGATCCATAAACTTGACTGAGATGATTGGTTGACAGAGCCATAGATAAGGGTCTACATCAGATAAATCAGTCAGCAAAAATAAAACTACTGATTTGTAGCATCACCTGAACCGGGTGTTTTTGTAATAGATTTCTGTGAAACTTCGCTAGGGTCATCTTCCAAACCAATAGGGAGAGCCAGTCATAAATGACAATACAGTAATCTATGTTTATGTATACTGAACAAAATGTGAAGTGTTTTTTTGCTAAAGCGATAGTTGAGTTGGTCCGTCACACAATAGTACCGTAAGAAACGAGGAAAAACATGTAGCGCAGTATGGCCTAGCTGCACCTGTCATCTTGGGTGTTACACTTACTGTGCCCGAGAGGTAGGCTCTGGCTTATAACTATACATTTGTAAAGGTATTAAGACACATTGTTTGGTTGAAAATAAACACCGTTTCTGTATTTGCGTGTGCAACGTACCTGGTTCTATGACGCCAGCTAACACATCTTCCCAATCAATATTGGGTTAGCAGGTACGCTAGCTAGGTTAACGATGTTGAGCGCTAACGCTATATTATTGTGTGAGTCTTAGTTTCCTAGGGTCCAACTGAGCCAGTGTGAGTGGTACAAGGCAACAATATGGGACTGCTGACCCAAACCAAAGGCGAGCCCTGACCGACCTTCRCACCTGTTTCAATGCACCAATTTGGTGAGTCCTTGTAGAATCCCGAGGGAGAATCCGTTGGGGAATGGAATGTAACTGGGCAACCTTTTGATGTAAGTTACCCAATCCACTTTGTAGGGTATCATTTAAATGGTTCCCCTATAAAAGTAGGGTGAGTCAGCCCAGCCCAGCCTCACATTCAATTCGCGCATATATGTACAAAATGTATTTCAGCAGATTTCGTGCGTTTTTGRGCATTTTTGGGGTGGTTCAATTCGTTTGAAAATACACGAATTTCTGTGCTACTTAATTCGTGCGAAAATACACGAATTTCTGTGCTACTTAATTCGTGCGAAAAGACACGAATTTAACCAGTAGGCGACACACAAGCCGTTGCAACAACCATAGACGCGATCGCCTGTATTTATTTATTTTACGTTATGAATATATAGATATTTTGTCTTTTTTTTAACCATTTAACCATAAGAGGTTATATATATATTGTCTTTATTTAATCCCTATTAAAACATTGTGGTTTTATGCCTATATGTACTGTTTTCGATTTTTCTGAACAGACTTTTCAGGATAGAATGAATGTAAGCAATGCATGATGGTTAATGYTGTTTTATTCGGTTGTAGTTCCATGTATTTCTTAAAAAATAAACGTGTAAACCATTTTTATTGAACAGAATGTAACTGAAAATACAATGGCAGCCTTGCCATTGTCCARCAATAACAAAACATTTTTTTTTCGTATAACATTTGGGGAAACGTATGCAGTCATTGTAGTCTTACATTTTGTTGGCCAACCAAAATTACCAAAATGTTAACCCGTAATAAGGCTAGGGTGGCTGAGTGTAAATACATGGCTCTGAGTGTAAGCACCTTTTCACTAGAAACGTTCTTGTGTTCAAATTACCGTCAGTGCGAAATAGCTAGAAAGCTTTCGTATTTCCACTTGGCTGCACCTACGGTTACGATAACGATAAATCAAGTGCAATACCTGCGTCGACCTGTGTCGAGCAGCAAAACACCGGAAAGCTTCTAGCCTACCGGAAAGTTACAAGAAGAACAAGAATAGTTACCTCATCCGGTCATGTGACAATCTGGATGCCCCCTAAAAGCAATTTCAACCGTTTTGAAAAAMGACGCCTGGTAACCCCCAAAAAATACCAGGTGCATGAAAAGTTTGGACTTAGAATATTTTTTGAAAACCTCCATAAATCACTCAGGCCATTGACTCGAGAAGAAAAAACATAAAATATTTTCCAGAAGAAAAAACAGAATATTTTTTGAAAACCTCCATAAATCACTCAGGCCAGCACCCATTGATTTGGGGCGGTYGTATAGCGCTCCCAGAGCGGGTATGGAAGTCTGGATCCCCCCTAAAAGCATTTAAGGCTCTGTGTGTCTTTAAGCACCATACTTTTTCACTCCATCCTTGCTGTGTGTGTGTGTGTGTGTGTGTGTGTGTGTGTTGTGAGAGAGCTTTTCTTTGACATCTGTTTAGCGAAATTACTGATTTACAGTTCATGAGGGTTGACCGATTCACACATTTAAAGTTTTGGAAAGATCTGACTTTTTTAAACCTTCGAAACCACCTATGACCCCATTTTAAGGCACTTCCGGTTGGCACAGGAAGCTATAAGTAAATACATATCCTGATCGGGTATGCTTTTACAGAATCCTGAGTTTTAAGTCTATACGTTAAGAACTGACTGATTTACACAGGGTTGAATGCACTATATATCACAAACTGCTGGTTGGGTATGGCAAAACACTTTAGGGTGTTTATCACTTCCGGTTGCTCCAGGAAGCTTAGAATCAACACAGGTAGACCTCATAGTGGCTTGATGGATTGTCATTGAAGACAGGTTCATAAGACATTCATAACCCACATAGGCTTCAGGTTGAATTTAGGGGTGCAGGCAATGTGTTCCTATGGGGTGAGATGTCATTGTAAACTGTTTGATGAAACACCTTCTTTAACTGTTAAGGGTTAATGCCACACGGTCAATGTTAGGCTTGCACAGAGACCTTAGGAACGTTCCTGAGGTCAAATTGTGCTTCTAAACCTTAACAGTTCTCTCTCTGTCTCCCAAAAGCAAAAGACTTAAATGTAGGTCAAGGGTCATCTTCTTGTCGCTGCGCTCAGACCGAGCAAGCTACGGTCAACGGGGCATCTCGTTGAACTCGGCACGGCTATGGTGATGTCATTTTTAGTGGTGATTTCAGAATGCTATTTTGGTGGTTTTTCACTGTTGAAACATATTGCAAATGCACAAAAGTCAACTAGCAAGTCAGTGTCCATCAGCCAATTAGATATTTTCAGACACCAAACTGATACCATCTGACTCCAAACTCACTTTTTCCAACTCGTTTAGAAGCCAACTATCACATATTTCAGCGGCCCAAAATTCACAGCGCCTTCCATTTAAACCATAATAAAACAAATAATACGTAGTTATGTTCTAGCTGCGGGTCCAGTTTTCACATTATGTTTAGCCCTATGTGAGGCGACCTCGAATCCCAAGTTTCGTCTCGATAGGTCATTCGGTGCCCGAGCAAAACCTTAATTGGTGCTGAAATTCCACTTTTTTCCATGCCTTGCTACGGGGTCCTTGAATGAGCTATCGGACAGAAATGTCGGGGTCCGTCTCTATGGGCCGAGCCGGTTTCAATGCACCTAGTCTTGCAACTCTGGGACTTTTCTAAATGTCACCATTTGTTAATGCTCAAAATGAATTGAAGTCATGCAAATGCACCGAGGCTTTTTATCGGTCCGAAACCGTCTAGAACCACATAACTCACCGTGCTTAATCGACCTGAGCTCTAGAACAGGTTTGTAAGTTTCAGAACTCTAGGTCTGACGGTTCTTTAAAAGTTCAAACAAAAAAGTAACTATTGCAGGCACTGTCTGCCTCTAAGCCCCTCAGTGTGTCACTCCATCCTTTCTGTGTGGGTGTGTAAATTTTTCCTTGAAATCTGATGGGATGAATGACTGATTTACAGTCATGAGGGTTGCCTATTCACATATATTAATTTTGGAAAGATTTGACTTTTTAACCCTTCGAAACAGCCCTTTTGACACCAATTATGGCACTTCCGGTTGGCACAGGAAGCTGAAAGTAAACACATATCCTCATTGGAGTGGGCTTTTACAGAATCCTGAGTTTTAAGTCTATACGTTAAGAACTCACTGATTTACATAGGGTTGAATGCACTATTCTCTCAAACTGCAGGTTGGGTATGGCAAACACTTTTAGGGTGATTTAACCACTTCCGGTTGCTCCAGGAAGCTTAGAATCGACACAGGTAGACCTCATAGTGGCCTGATGGATTGTCATCGACGACAGGTTCATAAGGCATTATTTAACCCACATAGGCTTCAGGTTGAATTTAGGGGAGCAGGCAATGTATTCCTATGGGGAGACATGTCATTGTAAACTGTTTGATGTAAACACCTTCTTTTAACTATTAAGGGTTAATGCCACACGGTCAATGTTAGGCTTGCACAGATCGGGAGGACCTTAGGAACGTTCCTGAGGTCAAATTGTGCTCTAACCTTAACGGTTCTTCTCTCTGTTCCAAAAGCAAAAAATATGAAATTGAGGTCAAAGGGTCATTTGGGTCCTTCTCTTGTCCCTGTCGCTGCACTCAGACCGAGCTAGCTACGGTCAAGCGCGGGCATCTCGTTGAACTCGGCACGGCCTGGAGATAATGGCAATGTCATTGCAGGCTTTGTGTGTCTTTAAGCACCGTACTTTTTCACTCCATCCTTTATCCCCTTTTCTTCGTGGTATCCAATCGCTAGTAATTACTATCTTGTCTCATCGCTACAACTCCCGTATGGGCTCAGGAGAGACGAAGGTCGAAAGCCACGCGTCCTCCGAAGCACAACCCAACCAAGCCGCACTGCTTCTTACAACAGCGCGCCTCCAACCCGGAAGCCAGCCGCACCAATGTGTCGGAGGAAACACCGTGCACATGGCCCCCTTGGCTAGCGCGCACTGCCCCCGGCCCGCCACAGGAGTCGCTGGAGCGCGATGAGACAAGGATCCCTACCGGCCAAACCCTCCCTAACCGGACAACGCTAGGCCAACGGACCTCCCGGTCGGGCCGGCTGCGGCGAGAGCCTGGGCGCGAACCCAGAGACTCTGGTGGCGCAGCTAGCACTGCGATGCAGTGGCAGAGCTTCGAGACCCACTTAAAAAATGTTCGTCTGAACACACTGCAACTGGATCTGTAACTTTTTTTTTTTTAACTCCTTTTTGTGACACATGACCAGTTTGTCAATGTACGATTTCTCTTAAATTACGATAGATAAATGGCTGGTTCTTTTTTTCCTGACACCGTATGCTATGTACTTTGACGTGAAGCGGTCAAATTAGCACCCTACTTTACGTTTTTGACCTTTAATCCCAGAAAAATGGCCATAACTAAAAAGCGTTGAGGCCTCGACGCCATCTTGTTCGGGGCCAACTGTCCATTACGTCTTCGAAATATTTTCCGTTTAGGAGAAAAGGCCACATGCATTTGCAATGTGCTTGTGCATTTGCAATATTATTTATTTTCCCTCTGGTGGGAATTCCTAGACTGCGGAAAAATGACCAAAATGTGTTTTTTATAAAACCGAAACCGAACGTCCGAGAGATTTAGTTTGATGACTTCCTGAAAGATCTCTCCCCCGCGCACGGCCCGACGCCGTCCGCGAATTTTAGAACGTTGCAGGACGTCTAGTAAGGGACCTTACATTTGCAATGTGGCGTTTCTCACTAACCATAGGCGAGTGCTAAAATGTTCCCTTAAGGTATGGAAAGGCCTTGGAAAGGCCATAAGTGTAAGCCAACATAATTCATTATTTTACTTAACATGTAATACATGCATTATGAAGAAAATTGTGTAATTTAGGCTCCACGAAATATGAAATGGGTTATGAAGAAAATCGTGTATGGTTGCCTACATGACAAAAAGGCGTTCTGATTACAAGTGCACCAGTATCCAAAGTATTAAGCGAAATCAAGCACAGAAAACAGCATTGGCATTAATAAACATATTTCCCACGAATTAAGTCGCAGGTAATGTGCGTCTTTTCTCAAAAATTCTGTTCAGCAAGTCTAAAACAGTACAATTAGGCATACAACGACACATTTTAAACAATGGTTAAACAAAGCAACATTTCGTATATTCATGACGTTGAATTAGCCATTAGAAGAACAAAAATGAAATATAAATTATCGCGTCTATATGGTTGTTGCAAAGGCTTGTCGCCTACTGGTTAATTCGTGTCTTTTCGCACGAATTAAGTAGCACAGAAATTCGTGTATTTTCAAACGAATTTAACCAGCCCAAAAATGCACAAAAACGCACGAAATCTGCTGAAATACATTTTGTACATATATGCGCGAATTGAATGTGAGACTGTGTTGGTCAGCCTGATAAGCCTTCTTCCTATTGCCTATCTCTAGGTCAGAAAATGATCTGCCCTTCCTATCACTAACCCCAACTTTGACATTCAGTGCTTAATTTACCTATCACAATTCCAGCTGTAAGAATGATATAATCCCCCTGTCTCTCCCATAATTTCCTTCTGCGTTTCTCTTCCTCTCCTCTGTAGTGGGATGCCGGTGGATTGGCTGGTGACACTATGCAGTCTCAAGGCTGGGAAGTGTTTACTCAGAGCTTCACCTGCAAACTTCCCTTCCCGATGAAAACAAAGAGATATGCGAGTGTGTGCTAAGACAAAGTTGTCTAAACATGCATTTAATTTGATCACAGTGTGCACACACTTTCACACAGATGCATTCCTTCCTCTCAGGCTTTAATTTCTTCTTCTTCTCTCACTCATCCTTTCTCTGTTTGTCTGTCAGTCTCGGTCAGATGGTGCATGGCACTAACATTTATGGGATCCTGCAGGCCCCCAGAGCCCCTCATACTGAAGCCCTGGTGCTGAGCGCCCCCTGTAGTGAGGGAAACAACAACAACCAGGCTGGGCCTTGCCCAGTATTTCAGGAGTAAGCAAGTTTACTACTTACACAGACCATTGGAGAAGCACCACACAAGCATACACCCCTACCTTCTTTCTTTAATTAATCAGTCAATGATTCGGTCTCTTCTCAGGTCAGATCCACTGGGCTAAGGATATCTTTCTGGTCAATGAACATGAACTGATCGGCATGCAGGCCTGGCTCGAGGGATACCACCACACCAACACCACTGGTCAGTACCTGCATCTCTGTAATGATGTAACCCTAAAATGCACCAGTCGTAGAGACACCATTATGGACTCTGTATGTATTCTCAATGTCTCTATACCATCAACCCCAAACCTGCCAACACTGTGCCTCACTCTGGGTCCCCCAGGTGGTGACTGGTCTCCGCTGCAGGGGAGAGGTGGCTCCATCCAGGCAGCATTGTCTCTGGAGCAGAGCAGTGACATCATCACCAGTCTGCACCTGGTGCTGGAGGGGCTCAATGGCCAGCTGCCAAAACCTGAACCTGGCCAACCTCTTCTAAGCCTTCTGCCAGAATATGGTATACCTGTGTACCATCCAGGGAAAGGTAAGGAGGAAGTCCAAATGCCAGTAGTTACTTCAGTGAGTAATTCATTTGATATACTTGCAGAAGGTACTTATATTTAAAACAAATGTTTTCAGAGGTCTAATAATAGCACACCACAAACATTTCAGCTTGTCCCTTCCTCTGTATTTGTGTCAGGTAAGGACGAGCCAGTAATAACATGTTTAATTATCTGGCTGTCATGCTGACTGCCCTCTCTCCATCCAGCTCCAGAGGAATGACGTTGGYCTACAGCTACGTGGCCCAGACCATGATGCTGTTGAAGCAGGCCAGCGGGCGGCCCTGGGGGAACCACGGCCCATTCCTTACATACCACATAGAGGCTGTGTTATGAATTTTATGAATAATGACTAAATGATGTATACATTTAACGTAGTACTATAACTAACAGAATTCTACCCTGTCATTGTATGATTGTATGACATTTATTTATCATACAACTATAAATCTGATGTGTGTGGTTTTGGTCAGAATTGGAACGGGGACTTTTTGTTCCTTTTTGGTACGTAGGCAGGGTGCAAGTGTGAAACAAATGATAAGAGGAGCTATCGACAGACAAGCTGGACTACTGTGTTCCTTACAGGACATTCTGTCCCCACCCAGGGAGGGGAGAGACCTTGGGCTTGTAGTAGATTGTATAACAGGTGGCAGACAATGTATAAGAAAGAGAAGACTTGTAAACTATATTGTCATTGTCTCGGAGAGGAGGAGGGACATTTATGACGAAATGTGCGGTATATAGACCAATGTACAGGAAATGATTAGCAGAGCTCTCGTAAATAAACATTCATGACTATTGTAGACTGGCCTCTGTCTGTTTTCATTTCTATCAGTATCCTACAAATCCTGATATAGCAGACTGAGTAGTTAAATTGAATTGGTTTATGAACATCGAGAACATGATTCTCATAACAGGCTGCCACCGTCAGGGGCATCAACACCTTCAGACAGTATAAGACTGACACCACCACCATTGGCAGGTCAACTACTGATGTCCAAGCTTCAATTCAGATGATCAGAAAACATTAACATTTTTGTAATTTCTATGGTGACATTTTCACTCTTAAAATTCCATGCAAATAAACCTGTGTGTGTCCCTCATCCTCAGGCTCCTGGAGGGGATATACCGGAAGCTGAACAACCTCCTGGAGCGTCTGCACCAGTTCTACTTCTCATGCCCTCACTCTCTCGCTTTGCCTCCAGTGGTTACTACATGCCCGCCTTCGGCCCGCTGGCTGTCATCATGCTGCTGCGTGTGTRCTTCAACCTCTGGGACCTTGGGGATTCTAGTTTTATTTAACCGTTATTTAACCAGGTAGTCCAATTGAGGTCAGATTACCTTTTTTCCGAAGGGAGACCTGGCCAAGAGGGGAGGATGGTTGGAATTTACTTTCTCCTCGTCTGTCCTCCCATCAGCCCAGGGATCCTGTTTATACTGACTCCAGTAGTGATCAGTCATATGACAGGGGTAGCTCTGTACACCCTCCCCATCCTCTCTCAGCAGATGGCTATGTAACACTTCCCTGTGTCTGAGACTGAAACTGTGGTCCTCACTGCTATTGTCATCTACACAGCAGGCCCTGCCACACAACACACACAGGTACACACACACCCTCACATCCCTCTCTTTCTCTCCCTCTCAAATACACACACTCAAAGAAAACACAACCTGTTTTCCCACTAGCGCCGGCTGTCGGCTATAGAGCCGGTTACACACTCATTTTAAGCCGGGTACTTTTTCCACTTAAATTAACTAGGCTACTTTTTCAATTCGTATATCAGTAAAATAGGCAGCCGAGCCCTCCCACTAGAATGAACGATATGCATCTTCTAGCGATCTTGATAGGACAGGTGCCTGTCAATCACAAAGTGAGCGATGACAGGGAAACACTGCTGGTTTGACAGTCTGTCTGTCCCACCTCTCCGTACCTGTGGGTGTGTGTTGTGTACGCTGTGGTTGCAGTCAAATTTCTTTACACGAAGGGTGAGAGCATGATGCTTCTTCATCGTCTGTGAGTCAATTTGCACGTCCCATATAATGTCGTCATGATGAGCTGAAATCCATTTAGCCTATTGTTTTCTGGCACGRTAATTTATTTTCCTTTGCAATTCATATACAGCCACGAAGTGCTGGTACAAAGGCTTACTCTGATTTGATTGACGAACAGCAAGCTTGACTAGTTTATAAATGGTGTGGAACTGACTGAATAAAGGCGATCTCATATTCTTTACATTCATAAATCATACAATGTAGTTATGTCTATGATATCACATTGGGACAAGTAAACTAAAGTTCTCGTTTGTATTTTTGATATGAAGTCCATCAGGACTTGCCAGACAGTGATGTTAAAGTGATTGACTCAGTTGCACACTGGTAGACTTTTTGGCTATTATCTGCAGGAACAATAGGTAGGCTAGTGGAGCGATACTCTCACACTGGTCCAAAATATGATAAAAAGAAAACAGATTGAATTGTTGTAAAAGCTAATGATACTTCTATGGTATTTTCAAAGATATTGATACAGATCTACTGGTTAATCAACGTGTTGACAACGGAGTAGTCAACTGCTGCTTTCTGTGTAGCAAAGCCCATGATTAATACTTCCTTCATTCTTCAATCATACCTGTAGTGCAGATGGCTGAGAAAATGCCTCTTTAAAAGGAAGCCTGTTGAAGTCAGCAGACTCTTACAAGATTCTTAAAAAATAAATCTGTGGGTCAGATGTTAAAGTATTTTATTTTTTATAAATGACGTGTGTGGCAGAATTGTATTGGGTTCAGGCTTGTGTGCATGGGATGGTTTTGGTTTATCATACCCAAATACATAACTGAAACTGTTTTGGATYTTTCTTGGTTATGTTAGTGAATATTCTGCTAATTGATCAAACTGAACAACAGTTCCACTGACATTGGAAGGGACAAAATAGAATGTTAAGGAGGTAGCAACATCCTACTGCCAACCTCATGGTAAGTAAAAACATCCATAATTGTATCTACTGTATGAACTAAGAATTGTCTTTACTTTCAAATGTTTAAAAAAAAGTACTTGAACACTAATTTATAAATGCTGAAATAAAAACTTAATTCAAACTTGATTAACTTATGTTTATTCAGTTAACACCATTTTATACAGTCATGTTCCTGCCAAAACATTGTCACTATCACAGTTCAGACAGAAACTTATTGGCAAGTAGGTGAAACGCATTACGCGTCAACATTGCCAAACATTCTGTTAAAACACTAAATACAATGTTATAAAAATAAAAGCACTTTTAAAACCCTGTCACTTCCACAGCCTCCTAGCAAGCAATTGCCCTCCTATAAAACAATATGGCACCAACCAATGACAGACCAGACCTGGGCCTGTATTCACACTGAGGGTGCCTGATTAAGCTGAACCATGAACGGGCAAAAGCGGTGAGAGAGAAGCGCCAATCTCAAATCAAACAGCAATCTGCGCCGCTCGGTCATGTCAACAAGGCATCATTCAGAAACATCTTTTACATAAAAAACCTGTTKGAATTTAACTAGTTTTCATTGTCAGTGTTTTTATCCACGCAATCATGTTTGCATGTGAAAACACAGAATCCTACTCATTACCCCACCTGCTTAACCTACATCATGGTTGCTTTGAGCTGACTTCACCGTCAACAGCAGGGCACCTGGCTCACGCTCGGTTCCAACTGGAACGCAATCAACTCTTACCCGGTTCACCTGGGGCATTAATCGAATCCCCTCATTGTCTCAGAGTAGGATTGCTGATCTAGGATCAGGTCCCCCATGTTTATTTAATTATGATCTAATCTGATCCTAGTAGGGCTCACCCCATATGCTGCTGGCATGGGCTCACCCCATGCCAGCAGCATACCACCCTGCATACCACTGCTGGCTTGCTTCTGAAGCTAAGCAGGGTTGGTCCTGGTCAGTCCCTGGATGGGAGACCAGGTGCTGCTGGAAGTGGTGTTGGAGGGCCAGTAGGAGGCACTCTTTCCTCTGGTCTAAACAAAGATCCCAGGGCAGTGATTGGGGACACTGCTCTGTGTAGGGTGCTGTCTTTCGGATGGGACGTTAAACGGGTGTCCTGACTCTCTGAGGTCATTAAAGATCCCATGGCACTTATCGTAAGAGTAGGGGTGTTAACCCCGGTGTCCTGGCTAAATTCCCAATCTGGCCCTCAACCATCACCTAATAATCCCCAGTTTATAATTGGCTCATTCATCCCCCTCCTCTCCCCGTAACTATTCCCCAGGTCGTTGCTGCAAATGAGAACGTGTTCTCAGTCAACTTACCTGGTAAAATAACGGGAAAAAAATAAATAAAAATTTAGTCAACTGGTCGACCAAGATTTTAGTTGAGCAGTCAAATTGAGCAGAAATGGTTAGGTTCGATTACTCGTTGGTTATTACTGCATTGTCGGAACTAGAAGCACAAGCATTTCGCTACACTCGCATTAACATCTGCTAACCATGTGTATGTGACAATGAAGATTTGATTTTATGTATTTTTTATGGCACGTGAGACCTGTCTGATTCGCGCCTGTCTCAGTGTACAAATCCATTGGAGGCCGCGAGGATGGCACACCCGTATCACCAGTAGTACATTTACTGTTAATTTATTTACGGTAGTTTCTGTGAATGCATTCAGTATTATTAGTCTTACCGTTCTCATTGTCGAAGTGGACACTGTTTGCGGAGTGCACAACATATACTACACTTGTGAGAAACAAGTTTAGGTTTATTTCATTCCATTTTTTAGTTGTCAATTTACTCAGTCTTTTTTGTTTGGAGCACTCAATGTTGAGTAAAGATATGCACCTGATTACGCATAGAAGTAGACCAAGGCTACCTGGCAGCGCCATTAAAAGCAGCAGACAAGCTCAGTGAATATAGTTGATTTTATTAAAACACATAGGGTGTGTCTATATATGGGAAAAAAACATTTTTGACCAATCGATTGGTCGAAAGAACAGACTACTTTCGGTCAACCAATATTTTTGGGGGGGGTTGGGACAGCCAGCACTCCTACTCTGAGACTGTTTAAATACAGGCCCGGGTTTTAAAAACAGCTTTTTTCAGCTTTCAAAGTATCGACTTTCACAGTTGGCCAACTTCAAAAATATACAATATTATCTCATCTGAGATATATCAGGTAGAGGGATGAGAGAAGCACCACCCACCCCTCTAAAATAAATATTGGACTAGTCCACCCCCCCATCCCTTATGTAAAATAAATAAATGGTAAAGTCTGCCACAAGGCAAAGGATGCTGACTCATGTCCACAGAGTCAAAAGCCAGCTCATTGACTATACAGGTAGTTCCTTTTGTGAGCCTCAGCAAGTGGAGTTCAATGTTTGTGCTGCAGCGTCCAGAGGTGTCATCATAGTATGTCAGTAGTGGTGGTGGGTTTGTAGCTCTAAGTTGGTGTGTGAGTGATCAGTCTTCCAGGTTATTGTATAGGTTACGGTTGAGGCAGTTAACTGCTCAATGCACTGATCTGCTCCTCTCTTCTTCCTTTCTCCTTTATCACACAGATGAGAATAAAGAAAATACTATAGTTTACTAAAGGGAGAATAACGGTGATGTGTGCCATCTGTCTGTAGGCATGCCATAGATACAGTACCTGTTGTATGCGGCTGTGCTTGCGTGAGTCAGGTCTGGCTGTACTGCAGATCTCACAGCCTGGTCGGGTAGGCTTGTTGATGAAGGTGCAGGAGGGACACGCCCATTCGGTCTGCAGATCAGAAGGACAGAGAGGATGTGTGTGAGAGTAGGAACTTTCTATTAGTGTATCACAACCAGTGATGTTCAGCGGTACACTAGCTACATYGAACTATCAAGTAAAAGAAGAGTAGGTGCTCAACTCGATCATCTTGCGTAAAAACAGTCAATCACAAATTTAAACATCGGGGTTGACCTGTGTTTTACTGGCTTTGCTGGGCTTATCAGGTTTATCGATAAGATGCAGCGTCTCCAGGTTGAGGGCGTCTCGGATCTCGCTCGTACCCAACCTCTCGGCCCCACTTCCGGTGCTCCCTACAGCCAATCACAACAATGAAAAAGGAGTTCAGTCATGTGTYCGCATGTGTGTAAGTGCATGCCAAGAGGTAAACTTACCCTGGGTGTTGTGGCTGAGCCTGGAGGGCAGGGTGCTGTAGCCCCTCCAGTCCTGGGACAMAGGCCCGTTGCTGGGGGGTGGGGTGAGTTGGGCACCCTCCTGGTCCTGATGGAATAGCTGGCGGGTGAGGCGGGCGTGGCGGGCTGAGACCAAGTAAAGGTAGGCCGTATCCCCATCCCTCTGGACCCCATACGAGGCCAGGGACCTAGGCTCTGTGCACAGGCATTGTCCAATCACCCAGCGCTGCACGCGAGGGTGAAAGCCATACTCCAAAAACACCTGAGAGAGAGCAATGACAGAGGAGAGATTTGTGGACAGTTTCATTTGCCGAATGTAACCCAAATATTCTAGCAAACAGAGACAGAAATGTATCTGACCTGCTGCTTGAGTGCTGCGACAGTCATGTGGGGAAAGACTTTCACTGTGACGCAACAGGAAGAGGAGATGTCTTCCACTGCCACAGACAAACTGCAATAGAGACATGAAACTTTATTAGCACAAATTATCCATGTTCTTTAAGACTACTCCCAAGCTACTGCCTGTTACTTCTCACCTTATCTCTCCTTCGGCGTAACTCTTCTCAGACAGTTGGATAGTGAGCACTGCCTTCTGACGAGCTAGAGCAGACGCGTGCTGAGCAGCACCCTGGCTGTCACCTGCCTCGATCGCCCGGGCAAGCTCCAAGCACAGCTCCTCTTCAGAGAGAGTACATGTTCACTCACACACAGAAAAATTTACCCTATGTAGTCTTGCAAATGTGGTAGAAAGAGAGTGGGGGAATCGTGTGGTGAGGGGACTCACCAGTGAGTGGTAAGGAGGCTGTGCTGCACTGTTCTAGAGCTTCTGCTGCGTGCTGCTGTCGGTCATCCATAGGATGTGGGGAACTATTTACAGCAACTACAGTGAGGGAGAGAGTGGTCAATTGTGCTAGCCACAGTATGGTATACTAGGAAGACACTCCTAATACACAACGACATGAATGCATCTAAGCAAGCAAACAAGAGGGAAAAAGACTGCCATGCCCTCTGACCTCTGTGTGCCTCTCTTAGTGATGACATCACCACAGTGGCCCACTGCTCAGCCTCCAGGTCACAGCGGAAGTTGAAGCGGATACAGTCATGAGGGGGCGTGGCCAAGTGCATCTCGTGAAGGCATGGGGACTTGACCTCATACTGCACAGAGCGCAGGTCAAACTCGGCAATGAACTGGGAGAAAGAAATAAAGAGAATAATTTGCTTAGATCTCTTATCTTTGTGGACTTCATGGATATGGACCTACTTCACCTACTTCACCTTAGAGGGACAAACTGTAACCCCAGTGGCAATGTGCTAACTTTGATGTTTAGTTGTTTACATGCTGGAATAATCTTCCATAAAGAACATTTTGTCTTCCCTTGTACAGACAAACACAAAGGACAGATAAGTAAACTGTAATCATCACAATACACCGTTTCCCACCAATAGGATTACTGTAGTATTTGATTAAACAATATTCCAATTCAGTGACTACTGTATTTTCTGTTAACAGATATTGCTCCAACCAACAAACACATGTGTGCAATTTCTCATGTCAACGCATGAAATGTATTGCATGGCATTACATCAGTTGTCGAGATACAGTAGATCTAGACGTTACAGAGCAGTGTATCTTACCACACTACGGCCGCTTCCGCTAATGTCCCTCAGTGCTAGCCGAAACTCTCCAGCTTTGCTGGGGTCCATGCTAAGTTGAAGACGGAGAGCCTCATCGCCAGCTCCAGGGAGGCAAAGCGGTCGAATACCCGAATGGCAAACCGACACCCGTACCGACATCAAAACGGTATTGCAGTTAGCCAGCGCGGGCCCGCCATGTACAGACTGGGACGGGGCTGGCACAGGCGGTTTACCCCAACCGCCAGAACTCAGTGCCATATTCCACAAGCACAAAAACAGTTGGAACCTCCAAAGCACAACGGTACCTATGTCGGTATCGCTAGTTTGTATCAGTCTTGTTTTTTAACAGCCTACCTGTTAGTAAAGTGATAGCGTTTCATTGTAGCTATCTATCTGGCTTGTCTCTCTCCTAGCTACGATAGTGAAACGAAACAACCCCCCCAAAAAAATATCAAAACAGGAAGTAGCTTGGTTCGTCCTTTATTTACCTCCGATGGAAACCGGTCTTAATAGACATGATCCGAAATCGAGATGGYAAAAAAACAACAGCTTTGCACACCGTGTTAATTGTTGCAACGTTAATGAATGCTGTATTCGGTATTATAATAATAATATCCAATGATAAATAAGTATATTATTGATCATGAGGAGGAAAACAACCAATTATACTTAAAGTGAGTCTAATACAATAATAACGCGTTCACTAGCCTAAAGTTCGATAGGTCGCGATATTGAGTCGTTTCATCTTACCGTCCAAATGGAATCTATGCAACTGGCTATACACAAGATGGACCACAGCCTGCCGTTTCCAACGGGAACAAATTAGTCATAGTGGGCAGAACAAACAATGGCATTTTAAAAAGCTTTTGCAAAGGGTAAAGTCTACAAAACTTAGTCCACTCTGTTCATAACATATTCTAGTTTTGAGAACAGAAAACTGTAATGAGATCAAATGTTTCATCGATGACAAAATTTGCGGAATGTCGGCCAAAATCCATCTCGTTCCATCTTCTCCCACTGCTGGCCAGTGAGCTTCCTCTCACAACCATATTTGGTAGTGAGTGGAAACGCCAAGTGGATGCTTCACATTTATACATCCGGTGAAATATCTGTCTCATTGTTCTATCTGTGCTCATATCCCCCATGGACTGTTTTGTACATAAAATATTCTCCATTCAGGCTGCAAAGTAGAGTTCTGCTACCCGACATTAAACTTCATGTTAGGGGTGGGTAAGGCCTGTTTTTAATCCATAACTAAGGTACGGGCAGGGCTCGGGTAACACTAAATTGATCACTAACATTGTGAAGCTGAGACATTTGCTCATGCTCTGCTGCGCAGTACAGTCATATCTGACTACGATCTGAACCAGAATATGGCTTTACAGGACACATGGAATATGGCGATTCTCCTTAATGGCAACCGTTCAACTTGCCATTCACCAGCTTTTCAAGCTTAAAGGGGAATTTCACCCTAGCTCTGCCACGGCATATAGTCATTACTATATTAACAACATTACATTTTTATCATAAACATTATCCAAACCGCAAGCTAGAACTAGCACATTTTCATTTCACTGGTAGAATCGGGAAGTTTTGACTTCCTGTATATTCGCTGCTCATAATGAACCACAAAGTCCGGCATTAATAGCAAATGCAGATACTGCCCGCTAAGGTAGATGGGGCATGCTCACAAACTTGGACGATGGCATTGTGTACTTCAAACGAACAACATCCAGCAATCTCAGAACTTCTGTTGGACCACAGAGCACCTTTCAGACCATGTAATCAATTTAATCTACCCCTCTTCTCTTTTGACCTTTTCTCTTTGTAATACTCAGGTTATCTGGAGTCATTCCACAGTGCCCTGCTGAAAAATACCCGAAGGCGGCAGCATTTTGGCTACAAAAGCATGAGGGAGCGGGCACACCTTGCAATTATGGAGCACAAGATTGTGGGACAGAAACCAGCAGGAGACACTGAAAGGTATAAAATCAAGACTCCAACAGTAATGACAGAACCACCTCATTCTTCTCTCTGCAGATTCTCAAAACACAATGAAAAGACATGTCTACCAAAAGCCCCCGCAAAGGGCTACTATTGACAAGAATGATCTGTCAAAGTCAATGGGCTGGGGGAGGTTTAAAGACAGCACTTTTAAATAAGGCAAGGTGTTTTGGGTTGTGCTTAGACCAGCATTTCCCAAATTTGGTCCTGGGTACCCCAAGGGGTGCACGTTTTGGTTTTTGCCCTAGCACTACACAGCTGATTAAAATAATGAACTCTTCATCAAGCTTCGATTATTTGAATCAGCTAGGGAAAAAAACAAAATGTGGACCCCTACATGACCAAGTAATTCTGTTTGTGTCTAGAATCCACTCCAGGAAGAAGCCAGGCACCATGGTATTGTCTAAGACAAACAAATTAAATAAATTACTCCTATTGTAGTTTGAACAACAGTTGAACTGTGCCAACATAACATCAACAGTCATAGAGATTACATTTACAACAATATTTCGCTTAATATAAATAAATATGGCATAACCCTCAACTTATGCACAGTGACCAGAACATGTCTGCCTAGGTACATAGGTAGGCAGACAGTATTCTACCTACAGACATGTCTATCAGGCATGCTTAGGCAAATATTTTAATAGTAAAACCAACGTCAGTTTTAGAGATTTAAAATGGTAAATTTTTGTATTAATGTTAATCCTCACTGTTTGCTAGTAACATAGCTACCTAGCTTGCTAGATATACAATATGTGTTATTTAATCTGTTTGGCAGTGGTGGAAAAAGTACCCAATTGTCATACTTGAGTAAAAGTAAAGATACCTTGATAGAAAATGACTCAAGTAAAAGTGAAAGTCAACCAGGTAACTACTACTTGAGTCTGAAAGTATTTGATTTTAAATATACTTAAGTATCAAAAGTAAAAGTATAAATAATTAAAAATTGCTTATATTAAGCAAACCAGATGGCACAGTTTTCTTATTTTGTATTTATTTATAGATAGCCAGGGGCACACTCCAACATGCAGACATAACATACAAATGAAGCATTTGTGTTTAGTGTGTCCATCAGATCAGAGGTAATAGGGTAGACCAGGGATGTTTTCTTGATAAGTGCGTGAATTGGACCATTTTCCTGTCCTGCTAAGCATTCAAAATGTAACGAGTACTTTTGGGTGTCAAGGAAAGTGTATGGAGTAYGAAGTACATCTTTCTTTTAGGAATGTAGTGAAGTAAAAGTAAAAAATAAATAATAAAACAAATGTATGTACAGTATATATATATATATACACAGTCGAATTCTGAAGTTTACATACACCTTAGCCAAATACATTTAAACTCAGTTTTTCACATTTCCTGACATTTAATCCTAGTAAAAATTCCATGTCTTAGGTCAGTTAGGATCACCACTTTATTTTAAGAATGTGAAATGTCAGAATAATAGCAGAGAGAACGATTTATTTCATATTTTATTTCTTTCATCACATTCCCAGTGGGTCAGAAGTTTACATACACTCAATTAGTATTTGGTGGCATTGCCTTTAAATTGTTTAACTTGGTCAAACGTTTCAGGTAGCCTTCCACAAGCTTCCCACAATAAGTTGGGTGAATTTTGGCCTATTCCTCCTGACAGAGCTGGTGTAACTGAGTCAGGTTTGTAGGCCACCTTGCTCGCACATGCTTTATCAGTTCTGCCCACAGATTTTCTATAGGATTGAGGTCAGGGCTTTGTGATGGCCACTCCAATAGTTGTCCTTAAGCCATTTTGCCACAACTTTGGAAGTATGCTTGGGGTCATTGTCCACTTGGAAGACCCATTTGCGACCAAGCTTTAACTTCCTGACTGATGTCTTGAGATGTTGCTTCATTATATCCACATCATTTTCCTGCCTCATGATGCCATCTATTTTGTGAAGTGCACCAGTCCCTCCTGCAGCAAAGCACCCCCACAACATGATGCTGCCACCCCCTGCTTCATGGTTGGGATGGTGTTCTTCGGCTTGCAAGCCTCTCCCTTTTTCCTCCAAACATAACGATGGTCATTATTGCCAAACAGTTCTATTTTTGTTTCATCAGACCAGAGGACATTTCTCCAAAAAGTACAATCTTTGWCCCCAATGTGCAGTTGCAAACCGTACTGTTTTTTTATGGAGGTTTTTGAGCAGTGGCTTCCTTCCTTGCTGAGCGGCCTTTCATGTTATGTCGATATAGGACTAATTTTAGTGTGGATATAGATACTTTTGTACCTGTTTCCTCCAGCATCTTCACATGGTCCTTTGCTGTTGTTCTGGGATTGATTTGCACTTTTCACAACAAAGTACGTTCATCTCTAGGAGACAGAACACGTCGCCTTCCTGAGTGGTATGACAGCTGCGTGGTCCCATGGTGTTTATACTTGAGTACTATTGTTTGTACAGATGAACGTGGTACCTTCAGGCATTTGGAAATTGCTCCTAAGGATGAACCAGACTTGTGGAGGTCTACAATTTTTTTTCTGAGGTCTTGGCTGATTTCTTTTGATTTTCCCATGATGTCAAGCAAAGAGGCACTGAGTTTGAAGGTAGCCCTTGAAATACATCCACAGGTACACTTCCAATTGACTAAAATAATGTCAATTATCCTTCGAAAGCCATGACATCATTTTCTGGAATTTTCCAAGCTGTTTAAAGGCACAGTAAACTTAGCTTATGTACACTTCTGACCCACTGGAATTGTGATACAGGGAATTATGAGTGAAATAATCTGTCTGTAAACAATTGTTGGAAAAATGACTTGTGMCATGCACAAAGTAGATGTCCTAACAGACTTTCCAAAACTATAGTTTGTTATCAAGACATTTGAGCAGTGGTTGAAAAACTAGTTTTAATGACTCTAACCTAAYTGTATGTAAACTTCCGACTTCAACTGTATTTATTTTATTTAACCTTTATTTAACTAGGCAACTCAGTTAATAAAAAAAAAAAAATTACAATGATGACCTATGAAAAGGCAAAAGGCCTCCTGCGGGGACGGGGTCTGGGAATAAAAATGAAAACTTAATAAAAATATAGGACAAAACACACATCACGACAAGAGAGACAAAACAACACTACATAAAGAGAGACCTAAGACAACATAGCATGGCAGCAACACATGYCAACACAGCATGGTAGCAACACAACATGGCAGCAGCATAACATGATTGCATCACAAAACAGGGTACAAACATTATTGGGCACAGACAACAGCACAAAGGGCAAGAAGGTAGAGACAACAATACATCACGCAAAGCAGCCACAACTGTCAGTAAGAGTGTCTATGATTGAGTCTTTGAATGAAGAGATTTAGATAAAACTGTCCAGTTTGAGTGTTTGTTGCAGCTCGTTCCAATCGCTAGCTGCAGCGAACTGAAAAGACAAGAGAACCAGGGGTGTGTGTGCTTTGGGGACCTTTAACAGAATGTGACTGGCAGAATGGGTGTTGTATGTGGAGGATGAGGGGTGAAGTAGTTATCTCAAATAGGGGGGAGTGAGGCCTAAGAGGGTTTTATAAATAATATACAACTAGTGGGTCTTGCGACGGGTATACAGAGATGACCAGTTTACAGAGGAGTATAGAGTGCAGTGATGTATCCTATTGTAACGGAAATCTTCGTCCTCRTCGTCTGAGGAGTAATCTAGCATGGGTAGGATGGTCATCTGAATCAGGGTTAGTTTGGCAGCTGGGGTGAAAGACGAGCGATGATGATAGAGGAAACGAAGTCTAGATTTATCTTTAGCCTGCAGCTTTGATATGTGCTGAGAGAAGGACAGTGTACCATCTAGCCATACTCTCAAGTACATGTATGAGGTTAAGCTCTAAACCCTCAGAGATAGTAATCACACCTGTGGGGAGAGGGGAATTCTTCTTACCAAACCACATGACCTTTGTTTTGGAGGTGTTCAGAACAAGTTTAAGGGCAGAGAAGGCTTGTTGGACACTAAGAAAGCTTTGTTGTAGATCGTTTAACACAAAATCCGGCGAGTGGCCAGTTGAGTATAAGACTGTATCATCTMCATGTAAATGGATGAGAGAGCTTCCTACTGCCTGAGCTATGTTGTTGATGTAAATTGAGAAGAGCGTGGGGCCTAGGATCGAGCCTTGGGGTACACCCTTGGTGACAGGCAGTGGCTGAGACAGCAGATGTTCTGACTTCATACACTGCACTCGTTGAGAGAGGTGTATATATACAGTTGAAGTCAGAAGTTTACATACACTTAGATTGGAGTCATTAAAACTTGTTTTTCAACCACTCCACCAATTTCTTGTTAACAAACTATAGTTTTGGCAAGTCGGTTAGGACATCTACTTTGTGCATGACACAAGTAGTTTTTCCAACAATTGTTTTTAAACAGATTATTTCACTTATAATTCACTGTATCACAATTCCAGTGGGTCAGAAGTTTACATACACTAAGTTTTATCAGAGTTTTTAAACCCAAAGGTGCAATATTGTTAGACTACTGGGAACGCTTGCGAAACAGACCAAGCAGACCAGGCCAGGGTTTGGGGTTTGAGAAGTCAATGAGAGAAGTAAAAAATTCTTCCTTTTAGTTGTGTCACGACTCCCACTGAAGGTGGCTCCCCTGCATGTTCGGGCACCTCCTCTCCCATCTATGGAGGAGCGAGTCCTCCACCACACAGCAAATCTCCACCGTATCGGGTCGGCAATGGACCAGATGATGGAGAGGATGAACCGATGGGAGAGGAGTGGCCTCCCTACCTCACCCCCAGCTCCTCTTCCGCCAGCACCACCTACCCCTCATCCAGCGTCCGYATCCAGTGCTCTGTGTCTGGCGCTCCCCAGGGAGTACGATGGAACGGCGGCTGGMTGCCAGGGGTTCTTACTCCAGCTGGAGCTGTACCTGGCTACCGTTCGTCCGACTCCCTCGGGGGAGGAGAGCGTGAGCGTCCTCGTCTCCTGTCTGACGGGTTGAGCCCTGGAGTGGGCCAACGCAGTGTGGAGTGGCCCAGACTCGGCGAGGGATCACTACCCCGAGTTCACCCGCCGGTTCCGGACCGTGTTCGACCACCCACCGCTTACTGAAAGAGTAAGCGATGAATGGCTGCAAAGCTCTTTCGGGACCCTCTCCATTATGGTAAGCCTCGTAAATGCGGCTTTAATGCTGCAATCCTGACTCGGCCCTGCTGATCACTTGCCTCCCAGGGGCTGGTGGCAAGCTTCTTAAAGAGGCTACAGAGGTCTCAAGGCTGCTCACTATGCTCCAGACGGACATGGCACGTGTCAACGGATAGGCTTTGGCTTCAGTGGGGACTTCATGCCACCATCCCTGGCTGACACAGTTAAAACTGCCACCGCCAGCTCAGAAAATATTCTTGGCGCTCCCCTTCACACCAGATTCCATCTTTTGGCCAGGAGTTGACAACATCATACAGCAGACTACAAAACTGCGCAAAGACAGAGAGACTTTTCAGGAGTTCTCGGCAACTATGCGCCTTACCGCCACCCCTCAGAGGAACTGGAAAACAGGGCAGCATGTCTCGAGGGCGCTCCAGCAACGTATTGGCGCCCCTCCTCCCCCGCCAAGACAGCAGGGGAAGGGAAATGGGAACCAGCATTTTACACCCTGACAACACAAGTACAGGCATCGTGACCACCCTTACAAGCAGCAGCACGCGGCTTAGAAGGATGTCCTCCTGAGGTGCTGGCGGTCATCTTCCGTTTCTCCCTGGGTACTGGACACAGTCCTGGGGGGTACAAACTCCAGTTCCGAGGCCGACCGCCACCCTACAGGGGTATCTGGGTCACCTCGGTGACTGACGGGGTCAGAAAGGAGACACTCTGGTTGGAGATAGCCTCACTTCTGAAGAGGGATGCAATCAGAAAAGTAGAGCCACTAGAATAGCTAATTGGGTTCTACTCCAAGTACAGTATTTCATTGTTACAAAAAAAGGACGGCAGCTTCTGGCCGATCCTGGACCTGTGAGGCCTCAACAAATGTTTAAAGGAGGTCAAGTTGAAGATTCTCTCGCCAGCATGGGTGTTGCAAGCAATCTCAAGCGGCCAGTGGTTCACCATGCTCAACCTGAAGGATGCGTACTTCCACATTCCTGTTCATTGAGCTCACCACGCCCTCCATTTCGTAAATCTGACCACAATTCTATCCTCCTGATTCCTGCTTACAAGCAAAAATTAAAGCAAGATGCACCAGTGACTCGCTCTATAAAAAAGTGGTCAGATGAAGCAGATGCTAAACTATAGGACTGTTTTGCTATCACAGACTGGAACATGTTCCGGGAATCTTCTGATGGCATTGAGGAGTACACCACATCAGTCACTGGCTTTATCAATGAGTGCATCGAGGACGTCGTCCCCACAGTGACTGTACGTACATACCCCAACCAGAAGCCATGGATTACAGGCAACATTCGCACTAAGGTAAAGGGTAGAGCTGCCGCTTTCAAGGTGCGGGACTCTAACCTGGAAGCTTATAAGAAATCCTGCTATGCCCTCCAACGAACCATCAAACAGGCAAACCATCAATACAGGGCTAAGATTGAATTGGACTTTTCCACCAGACTGTGCCCTCAAAATTCCTGCAGTAACTGACCTTATGTTTTACTTATTTATAGACCTGAAATGGTCATGTGTTGGTCTCCATTCACTACTGCAATATTGCTTTCTTGCTTAATTCCCATGGATTTTAAAAGCCTTTTTTTGTACTATTTATTTGTGTCTGGAAAGAAGATGGTGGGAATAAAGATTGATGATGTTTGTGATGACAGGTAGCAGAAAAAATGAACAATGGTGAAATGAGAGTGAGTGAGAATGAAAGGGGCGGCAGGTAACTATTTTAAATTTACAAGACCTTTGGAAAAGCAATGGGAAACCCATTAGCTCGAACTATGCAAATCTTGTCATGGGGAAATTAGAAGTTTATTTTATTTATGAAAATAATCCTTACAAAGATCATGTTAAATATTGGACCCACTATACAGACACTTGCTTTTGCAATTGCAATTGTTCCGAAATTAAATTAAACACATTTCTTAACTACATTAACTCTAGAGAACAATCAATTTCCTTCACTACGGAAAAGAACATTAACTCTATAAATTTCTTAGATGTGCTTGTTACAAAGAAGGGACAATCTCTAAGTACTACAGTTGATAGAAAACCTACAGATAACTATCAGCTGTCAGTTTAGTATTTTTATCAACCTCTCCCCCTAAAAATTGGTTTACCAGTCAGCCAACTTCATAGATTGGGTCGCATCTGTGACATAGAGGAAGAATATGATAGGCAATGAAAATCTCTCCTTGAGCGTTTCTGRTTGAGAGGATACCCCAATACCTGGCTTAAGTCAAAACCTTGAACAGAAGCCAGTTACTTAACTCCTAACAAAAACAGAAGAAAACTTTTTTTGTTGTCAACTATATACACTGCTCAAAAAAATAAAGGGAACACTTAAACAACACAATGTAACTCCAAGTCAATCACACTTCTGTGAAATCAAACTGTCCACTTAGGAAGCAACACTGATTGACAATAAATTTCACATGCTGTTGTGCAAATGGAATAGACAAAAGGTGGAAATTATAGGCAATTAGCAAGACACCGCAAAAAGAAGTGATTCTGCAGGTGGTGACCACAGACAACTTCTCAGTTCCTATGCTTCCTGGCTGATGTTTGGGTCACTTTGAATGCTGGCGGTGCTCTCACTCTAGTGGAGCATGAGAGGAGTCTACAACCACACAAGTGGCTCAGGTAGTGCAGTTCATCCAGGATGGCACATCAATGCGAGCTGTGGCAAAAAGGTTTGCTGTGTCTGTCAGCGTAGTGTCCAGAGCATGGAGGCGCTACCAGGAGACAGGCCAGTACCAAGGAGACGTGAGGAGGCCGTAGGAGGCACACAACCCAGCAGCAGGACCGCTACCTCGCTTTGTGCAAGGAGGTGCACTGCCAGAGCCCTGCAAAATGACCTCCAGCAGGCCACAAATGTGCATCATACCAGGCCGAACACAAAACCCCAACATAGAAAATCACACATAGACAGCCCACCCCAACTCACGCCCTGACCAACTAAATAAATACAACTAAATAAATACAAGAAAAAGGAAAAACAGGTCAGGAACGTGACAATAGGCAAGTTACAGATAGGCAAGTTGCAGTAGATTGTGTAGAATACAGCATATATATATGAGTAATGTAGGATATGTTAACATTCTTTTAAAGTGCCGTTATTTAAAGTAACTAGTGATACTTCTATGTAAACATTATTGTAGTGGTGATATTTAAAGTGACTAGTGATACCTTTATTAAGTCCATTTATTTAAGTGGAGAGAGATTTGAGTCTGTATGTTGGCAGCAGCCTCTCTATGTTAGTGATGGCTGTTTAACAGTCTGATGGCCTTGAGATAGAAGCTGATTTTCAGTCTCTCGATCCCAGCTTTGATGCACCTGTACTGACTTCGCTTTCTGGATGTTTCCTGAAGTCCACGATCATCTCATTTGTTTTGTTGACGTTSAGTGAGAGGTTATTCTCCTGACACCACACTCCGAGGGCCCTCACCTCCTCCCTGTAGGCTGTCTCGTCGTTGTTGGTAATCAGGACTACCACTGTAGTGTCGTCTGCAAACTTGATGATTGAGTTTGAAGCGTGCATGGCCACGCAGTCATGGGTGAACAGGGAGTACAGGAGATGGCTGAGAACGCACCCTTGTGGGGCCCCAGTGTTGAGGATCAGCGGGGTGGAGATGTTGTTTTCTACCTTCAACACCTGGGGGCGGCCCGTCAGAAAGTCCAGGACCCAGTTGCACAGGGCGGGTTTGAGACCCAGGGTCTCGAGCTTAATGACGAGTTTGGAGGGTACTATGGTGTTAAATGCTGATCTGTAGTCAATGAACAGCATTCTTACATAGGTATTCCTCTTNCTGTAGTCAATGAACAGCATTCTTACATAGGTATTCCTCTTGTCCAGATGGGATAGGGCAGTGTGCAGTGTGGTTGCGATTGCATCGTCAATGGACCTATTGGGGCCGTAAACAAATTGGAGTGGGTCTAGGGTATCAGGTAGGGTGGAGGTGATATGGTCCTTGAATTGGCTCTCAAAGCACTTCATGATGACAGAAGTGAGTGCAACGGGGCAATAGTCATTTAGTTCAGTTACCTTAGCTTTCTTGGGAACAGGAACAATGGTGGCCATCTTGAAGCATGTGGGAACAACAGACTAGGATAGGGATTGTTTGAATATGTCCGTAAACACACCAGCCAGCTGGTTTGCGCATGCTCTGAGAACGCGGCTAGGGAGGTCGTCTGGGCCGGCAGCCTTGCGAGGGTTAATACGTTAAATGTTTTACTCACTTTGACCACGGAGAAGGAGAGCCCACAGGCTTTGGTAGCGGGCCGTGTCAGTGGCACTGTATTGTCCTCAAAGCGAGCAAAGAAGTTTGTCTGGGAGCAAGACGTCGATGTCTGCGACGGGGCTGGTTTTCTTTTTGTAATCCGTGATTGACTGTAGACCCTGCCACATACGTGTTTTAGCTGTTGAATTGCTACTCTACTTTGTCTCTATACTGACCCTTAGCTTGTTTGATTGCCTTGCAGAGAGAATTGCTGCACTGTCTGTATTCGGTCGTGTTTCCGGTCGCCTTGCCATGATTAAAAGCGGTGGTTTGCCGGGTTGCTGTACCGACTCTGACAACATATCCCGAGTGAGCCATGTTTACGTGAAACAGAGAATGTTAGAATCTCTGATGTCTCTCTGGAAGGCAACTCCTGCCCTAATTTCGTCCACCTTGTTATCTAGAGATTGGACATTGGCGAGTAATATGCTCGGAAGCGGTGGATGGTGTGCTCGCCTTCTGAGTCTGAGCAGTAGGCCGCTCCGTCTGCCTCTCCTGCGGCGACCTCGTTGTTTTGGGTCGGCCTCTGGGATTAGATCCCATGTCCAGGGTGGAGGTCCGAACAAAGGACCCGCTTCGGGAAAGAAGTATTCCTGGTCGTAATGATGGTAAGTTGACATCACTTTTATATCCAATAGTTCTTCCCGACTGTATGTAATATCACTTGAGATTTTCTGGGCTAACAATGTAAGAAATAATACATAAAAAACAAATAACTGCATCGTTTTCTAAGGACCTGAAGCGAGGCGACCATCTCTGTCGGCGCCATCTTCCATGGCATCAAGTCTATTGTCAATAAACACTGGTATATACTATCATCAGACTCCTCTTTATATCAAATCAAATCAAATCAAAATGTATTTGTCACATACACATGGTTAGCAGATGTTAATGCGAGTGTAGCGAAATGCTTGTGCTTCTAGTTCCGACAATGCAGTAATAACCAACAAGTAATCTAACTTTCATCCATTCCCATTATTAAAGTGGGCTGAGTTGAGTCAGTATGTTGGCAGCAGGATGGCCTTGAGATAGAAGTGTTTTTTCAGTCTCTCGGTCCCTGCTTTGATGCACCTGTACTGACCTCGCCTTCTGGATGATAGGGGGTGAACAGGCAGTGGCTCGGGTGGTTGTTGTCCTTGATGAACTTTATGGCCTTCCTGTGACCATCGGGTGGTGTAGGTGTCCTGGAGGCAGGGTAGTTGCCCCCGGTGATGCGTTGTCCAGACCTCACTACCCTCTGGAGAGCCTTACGGTTGTGGGCGAGCAGTTGCCGTACCAGGCGTGATACAGCCCGACAGGATGCTCTCGATTGGGCATCTGTAGAAGTTTGTGAGTGCTTTTGGTGACAAGCCGAATTTTCTTCAGCCTCCTGAGGTTGAAGAGGCACTGCTGCGCCTTCTTCACAACCGTGTCTGTGTTTGTGGACCAATTCAGTTTGTCCGTGATGGTACACCGAGGAACTTAAAACTTTCCACCTTCTCCACTACTGTCCCGTCGATGTGGATAGGGAGTGCTCCTTCTGGATTCCTTCTGGTTTCTGAAGTCCACAATCATCTCCTTGTTTTGTTGAGTGTGAGGTTATTTTCCTGACACCACACTCCGAGCCCTCACCTCTCCCTGTAGGCCGTCTCGTCGTTGTTGGAATCAAAGCCTACCACTGTAGTGTCGTCCGCAAACTTGATGATTGAGTTGGAGGCGTGCATGCCACGCAGTCGTGGTGAACAGGGAGTACAGGAGAGGGCTCAGAAGCACCCTGTGGGGCCCCAGTGTTGAGGATCAGCGGGTGGAGATGTTGTTACCTACCCCACCACCTGGGGTGGCCCGTCAGGAGCCAGGACCCAGTTTTACAGGCGGGGTCGAGACCAGGGTCTCGAGCTTGATGACGATTTGGAGGGACTATGGTGTTAAATGCTGAGCTGTAGTCGATGAACAGCATCCACATAGGTATTCCTCTTGTCCAGATGGGTAGGGCAGTGTGCAGTGTGGTTCGATTGCGTCGTCTGGACCTATTGGGTCGGTAAGCAAATTGGATGGGCTAGGGGGTCAGGTAGGTGGAGGTGATATGGTCCTTGATAGTCTCTCAAAGCACTTCATGATGACGAAGTGAGTGCTACGGGGCGGTAGTCGTTTAGTCAGTTACCTTTCTTGGGAACAGAACAATGGTGGCCTCTTGAAGCATGTGGGAACACAGACTGGGATACGATTGATTGAATATGTCCTTAAACACACCAGCCAGCTGGTTGCGCATGCTCTGAGACGCGGCTGGAATGCGTCTGCCTGCAGCTTGCGAGGGTTAACACGTTTAAATGTTTTACTCACCTCGCTGCAGTGAAGGAGAGCCTGCAGGTTTGGTAGCGGGCCGGTCAGTGGCACTGTATTGTCCTCAAAGCGAGCAAAAAAGTTATTTGTCTGCTGGGAGCAAGACATCCTGGTCCGCGACGGGGCTGTTTCTTTTTGTAATCCGTGATTGACTGTAGACCCTGCCACATACCTCTGTGTCTGAGCTGTTGAATTGCGACTCTACTTTGTCTCATACTGGACCTTAGCTTGTTTGATTGCCTTGCGAAGAATAGCTACACTTTTGTATTCGGTCATGTTTCCGGTCACCTTGCCCTGGTTAAAAGCAGGGTTCGCCGCTTTCAGTTTCACGCGAATGCTGCCATCAATCCACAGTTTCTGTTTGGGAATGTTTTAATCGTTGCTGTGGTACGACATCGTCAATGCACTTTCTAATGAACTCGCTCACCGAATCAGCATATTCGTCAATGTTGTTGTTGGACGCAATGCGGAACATATCCCAATCCACGTGATCGAAGCAGTCTTGAAGCGTGAATAGATTAGTCGGACCAGCGTTGAACAGACACTGAGCGCGGGAGCTTGCTGTTTTAGTTTTTGTGTAGGCTGGAAGCAACAAAATGGAGTCGTGGTCAGCTTTCCAAAGGAGGGCGGGGAGGGCCTTATATGCATCGCGGAAGTTAGTATAACAATGATCCAAGGTTTTACCAGCCTGTGAGCACAATCGATATGCTGATAGAATTTAGGGAGTTTGTTTTCAGATTAGCCTTGTTAAAATCCCCAGCTACGATGAATGCAGCCTCAGGGGGTGTTTCCAGT
>NC_036859.1:14849955-14949981 GCF_002910315.2 Salvelinus sp. IW2-2015
CTAACAATTCCACACAACTACTACCTTATACACACAAGTGTAAAGGGATAAAGAATATGTACATAAAGATATATGAATGAGTGATGGTACAGAACGGCATAGGCAAGATGCAGTAGATGGTATAGTGGTACAGTCTATACATATGAATGAGTAATGTAGGGTATGTAAACATAAAGTGGCATAGTTTAAAGTGGCTAGTGATACATGTATTACATAAAGATGGCAAGATGCATGATGATACAGTACAGTATATACATATACATATGAGATGAGTAATGTAGGGTATGTAAACATTATATTAGATGGCATTGTTTAAAGTGGCTAGTGATACATTTTACATAATTTCCATCAATTCCCATTATTAAAGTGGCTGGAGTTGAGTCAGTATGTTGGCAGCAGGATGGCCTTGAGATAGAAGTTGTTTTTCAGTCTCTCGTCCTGCTTTGATGCACCTGTACTGACCTCGCCTTCTGGATGATACGGGGGGGAACAAGCAGTGGCTCGGGTGGTTGTGTCCTTGATGAACTTTAGGCCTTCCTGTGACATCGGTGGGTAGGTGTCCTGGAGGCAGGTAGTTTGCCCCGGTGATGCGTTGTCCAGACCTCACTACCCTCTGGAGAGCCTTACGGTTGTGGGCGGAGCAGTCGCGTACCAGGCGGTGATACAGCCCGACAGGATGCTCTCGATGTTGCACTGTATAAAGTTTGTGAGTGCTTTTGGTGACAAGCCGAATTTCTTCAGCCTCCTGAGTTGAAGAGCACTGCGCGCCCTCTCACAACGCTGTCTGTGTTGTGGACCAATCAGTTGTCCGTGATGGGTACACCGAGGAACTTAAAACTTCCACCTTCTCCACTACGTCCCGTCGATGTGGATAGGAGTAGCTCTTCTGGTTACAAAGAGTCAGATAAAGTTTGTTCAGGGCCATCGATGTGTCTGCTTGGGGGGGAATATATACGGCTGTGATTATAATCGAAGAGAATTCCCTTGGTAGATAATGCGGTCGACATTTGATTGTGAGGAATTCTAAATCTGGTGAACAGAATGACTTGAGTTCCTGTATGTTGTTATGATCACACCACGTCTCGTTGATCATAAGGCATACACCCCCGCCCCTCTTCTTACCAGAAAGATGTTTGTTTCTGTCGGCGCGATGCGTGAAGAAACCAGCTGGCTGCACCGACTCCGTTAGCGTCTCTCGAGTGGGCCATGTTTCCGTGAAGCAAAGAACGTTACAATCCCTGATGTCTCTCTGGAATGTTACCCGTGCTCGGATTTTATCAACCTTATTGTCAAGAGACTGGACATTGGCGAGTAGTATGCTAGGGAGTGGAGCGCGATGTGCCTCCGAAGCCTGACCAGGAGACCGCCTCGTTTGCCCCTTTTACGGCGTCGTTGTTTAGGGTCACCGGCTGGGATCAGATCCATTGTATTGGGTGGAAGGCAAAACACAGGATCCGCTTCGGGAGAGTCATATTCCTGGTTGTAACGATGGTGAGTTGACGTTGCTCTTATATTCAGTAGTTCCTCCCGACTGTATGTAATGAAACCTAAGATTACCTGGGGTACCAATGTAAGGAATAACACATAAAACAACAAAATACTGCATAGTTTCCTAGGAACGCGAAGCGAGGCGGCCATCTCGGTCGGCGACGGAAGTTTAGGTCCTGCTTTCCAGAATCCACCTTTTCACCTACAAACAAAATAAATCTGTCAAACATATTGGTTAAATCACATGTGGTCAGACAGAGAACGAGTAATTCGTAAAAGGATGCTTCCCCTGTAGATCATGTACCTCATGTAGCACCATAAGGAAATGTTCTAATTTAGTATGCCATCAGACTTCTAGGACCTATGAGATAAAGTAATGTATAACTTGCACTAGTAAAGGAGTTATTTATGTGTTACAGTGTTCTTGCAATAAGATTTATATTGGAAAAACATTGCGCACCTTGAAAGTTCGCCTTGGAGAACATAAATCCACTATCAGACGTCTAGATATCACCTTGCCAGTTGCGAGACACTTTATAGAACAAAATCATTCTATTAATAATGAATTGCGTTTCGTTGGGATCGAAAAAGTTCATCCACCACACAGAGGTGATTATGACAACAAATTACTCCAAAGAGAAGCCATGTTGATATATAAATTACATTCTGTATCCCCACTCAGTTTAAACGAGTAACTAGATTTCACCTCCTACCTATAGTGTCATGCCTGCTCCCGCTCTCCCTCTCTGGCATCCGAGGACGCCAGGCTACCCTTCATTACACACACCTGTCACCATTATTACGCCCAGCAGTGCTCATTGGACTCACCTGGACTCCTTCCCTTTGTTGATAACCGTCTGCTCCCCCGTTTGTTCACTGTGTCTGCATTGATGTCGTTATTTTCCCCCCTGTCCAGACGCTGTTCCTGTCCTGTTTCATGTCCGTTGCTCATTACATATTCTCCCTGTACRTGCTTCCTGTCTCCAGCGTCGATCCTCACAGAATGCTGACACCAAAATTGGAGGCATTAGGGTGTCAGCAACAATTTTAACATATTATGTTGTCAAATTTACTTTAGAGAGATGGCAATGTTGCCATTACTGTTACTAGCGAAGTTTGAAATATAGCTAGCAATGTTAATATGTGGTGGTTCCCTCAATCTTAGCTGGCTAAAGTTATAACATTACTGCATCTACATCTGGTGACATCACAATCAAGACAAAAGGTTTTCCTACTAATTAGTTGACTTCTTTTGAAATGTGTTGTAACGGAGTTGTATTGAGTTAGGCTAATGTTAGACAGCTAATTAGGTAGTTAGCGAACTAGTTAGGTAGCTAGCTAACGTCAGCTATTTACATTTACATTTAAGTCATTTAGCAGACGCTCTTATCCAGAGCGATGATAGTGATAATGATTATCAAAATATACATAACCGGATACATGACCAGCAGTCTATGGTCTAGCTACCAGTAAACTCACCACCATTGGAGACCAACGAACTACGACCACCTGGTCCTTCGGCAGGGTATGCAAACCATAGTTGGCTGTGGTCCAGGGCTTTCCAATCTCAACCGGCAGTGATCCTTTAAACACATTGGGATTAGATGTTTTTTTAGGGGCAGTCGCTCTTTATAGACCATATCACCTCCACCTTACCTGACACCAATAGACCCACTACAATTTGCATACCGCACCAACAGATCCACAGACAACACAATCGTCATTGCACTACACACTGCCCTATCCCACATGGACAAAAGGAATACCTATGTGAGAATGCTGTTCATCGACTACAGCTCAGTCTTCAACACCATAGTGCCCTCTAAGCTGAACACAAAGCTCAGGGCCATGGGCACTGGGTCTGAACCCCTCCCTGTACAACATAACACCTAGACTTCCTGACGGGCCAACCTCAGGTGGTGACGGTAGGCGACAACAACTCCGCCATGCTGATCCTCAACACGGGGTCCTACAGGGGTGCTCTTTCAGCCCTCTCCTGAACTCTATGTTCACCCGTCTCCAACTCAATCATCAAGTTTGCTGACGACACAACAGTGATTACCAACAACGACAAGACAGCCTACAGGGAGGAGGTGAGAGCCCTGGCGTAGTCATGCCAGGAAAATAACCTCTCCCTCAACGTAAACAAAATGAAGGAGCTGATTATGGGCTGCAGGAGACAGCAGAGGGAGCATGCCCCCATCCACATTGATGGGGTCGCAGTGGAGAGGGTCAAAAGCTTCAGGTTCCTTGGCATGCACATCACTGATGACCTGAAATGGTCACTTCACACAGACTGTGTGGTGAAGAAGGCACAACTTACTTACTGACTTTATTGTCCCCATTGGGATTTTWTTTTMSKYMMMRKWMMWKKKSMTTWAAYMMGSSMTTWAAWWKKAAAKSYAAWTMYKKAWWKKAKRTTRKWWAKKYMTWKKWWKCKAWWAAARTTTTTTTTTTAAAGCCTGCTGGCCTTACTGAGTCGATAAGAACATTAGCACGAGCTATGTAGSAGGGATATCACTCCTGGCACAAATTTTTGTCTAGTTCTGTTTTTCCTGCTGAGGGTTGCCCTATACCTGCGCCCAGAGGGGAGTAGCTCAAAGTCCTGTTACAGGGGGTGGCTTGGGTCTAAAATGTTTTGGCCTTGCGGAGGGCCCTGACCTTAAAGATCTCATCCAGGCCTGTCTGTTTGACTCCAAGTACCTGGCTTGCTGTGGTGATAATCCTTCTCAGCATATTTTTCTGGCTGACAGTGGTATTGCCAAACCAACAAACAATACAAAAAGTTTAAATACTCTCAATTAAAGATTTGTAAAACAGAGTCAGTATAGTACAGTCAACATAAAAAGATCCCAGCTTTTTGAGAAAGTACAGTCTCTGTTGACTCTTTTTGTTGAACAGGTCTGTACATTTACTCCACTGAAACTTGTCCTGGGACACCCAGGTATTTGTATTCCTCTACAATCTCTATAATCTGACCTCTGATAGATGTTGCAGAGGTAGGTGTTGTACACTTCCTGAAGTCTATGCACATCTCTTTGGTCTTGTTGGTATTGAGGACCAATTGTGATTCCTCACACAACTCTACAAAGTCATCTAGGACCAGGCCATGATGTTCTTTGTCATCATGCAACAGGCTGATCAAGGCAGTGTCATCAGCAAACTTAACGAGGTGTCTGTCAGGATGGGAACTAGTACAACTATTAGTGTACAAGATGTACAGGAGTGGAGACAAAGCACATCCCTGAGGAGAGCCTGTGTTGGTATTGCGTATGTCTGACACGTGGGGACCTATTTAGACCCCCCTTCTAAGGAGAAGTCCCGAATGAGTCTCTGTGCCAGAATGTAGGACTGGATTGTGTTGAAGGCAGAATAAAAGTCAACAAACAGAACCCTAACATGGGATTTGGCACCTTCTAGATGTCTATAGACCATGTTAATTAGGGTAAGAATGGCATCATCAACTCCTCTGCTAGGCTGATAGGCAAACTGAAATGGGTCGAGAAGCTTCTGGGTGACTGAGAATATGACTTTTCACAAGTTTCTCAAGGCATTTCATTACTAAGGATGTCAAGGCGACAGGGCGGTAGTCATTCAGCACAGAGGGATTAGATGCTTTAGGAATTGGTAAATTATTGAGTTTTTCCACAATACTGGCACGTGTTGCTGGTCGAGTGAGGATTGGAAAATGTCTGTAAAAACACCAGCCAATTGTTCAGCAGAGAGCTTTAACACATGCCCACTTATTTTGTCTGGGCCTGGGTTTTTGTATGTGTTACATCTCCTGAACAACTTTTAAACATCAGACTGTTTAACTCTCTCAAACATTTGTAATGATGCTTCCAGTTGTTTTACCTCCGACACAAAGTTGTCTGATTCAAATCCTGAGAAGAAAACATTCAGTTCATTAGCCATGTTCTGGCCCTCATGTCTCCCAAGGTCAGCACTGGTTTTCCCCTGCCTATGTGGGAGGCACTAGCCATGGATTTAATRCCTTGCCAGGCCACCCTTGCGTTTCCTGAGGAGAGGGTCCTCTCCACTCTTTGCTTGTATGCCTCCTTGTCCACCAGTATCTATCTGTCACGCCCTGACCTTAGAGATCCTTTTTATGTCTCTATTTGGTTTGGTCAGGGTGTGATTTGGGGTGGGTATTCTATGTTCTTTCGTTCTATTATTTGTATTTCTATGTTTTGGCCGGGTAGGGTTCTCAATCAGGGACAGCTGTCTAACGTTGTCTCTGATTGAGAACCATACTTAGGTAGCCCTTTTTCCCACCTGTCTTTGTGGGAGGTTATCTTTGTTTGTTGGCACTATAGCCTTTAGCTTCACGGTTGTTTGGTATTGTTTATTGTTTTTGTCGGCGTCATAATTAATAAAGGATTATGTACGCTCACCACGCTGCACCTTGGTCCTCTTCATTCAACGGCCGTTACACTATCTTTAGATCTCACGTCGCACATCTCTTAAAGCCTGTCTATCACCCTCAGCATAAACTGCCTTCTTCCTATCAAGTAGTGATTTTAGATGTTTTGATACCAAAGGCTTATTGTTAGGGAACATTTTACAGGTTTTAGTAGGCACAACTGACTCAACACAGAAGTTTACATAGTCTGAAACAACATCTGTCATCAAGATCAGAGCTGCTGTCCTCAAATACCTCCCACATAGTACAGTCAAAACACCCCTAGAGACAAGTGATACTGTTTTCATTCCAGATCTGGACAGTTTTATTTATTTTTAATTTTATCCCATTTTCTCCCCAATTTTCGTGGTATCCAATCGCTAGTAATTACTATCTTGTCTCATCGCTACAACTCCCGTACGGGCTCGGGAGAGACGAAGGTCGAAAGCCATGCGTCCTCCGAAGCACAACCCAACCAAGCCYCACTGCTTCTTAACACAGCGCGCCTCCAACCCGGAAGCCAGCCGCACCAATGTGTCGGAGGAAACACCGTGCTTACCTAGCCTTGGGGTTGCATTTCGCACGTGCGCCGCTGGACCGCCACATAGGCGTCTCCCCGATGCGAGCTGCGACTGATGAAGACAAGGATTTCTCCTACACCCTGGCCCAAACCGTTGCTCTAACCTCCGGCCGACCCTCATGGCCCAATTGTGCGTCGCCAACACCCACGGAAACTCGTCACCGGTTATTCAGCGGGCACCCGGCTGCAGGACAGAGCCTGGGCGCCGACCCAAAAAGAGACTCGGCTGGACCGCAGCACGAACTAGCAACTCGGCAGTGCCCTAGCCACTGCGCCCCACCGGGAGGCGACTGGACCAGTACTTTAAAACTGATTGGTATTCTCCCAGTCTCCAGCAGCCGACATAGTAAAGGTTTTGGCCCTGAGTAGACCATCACATTGTGGGTCTGAATATGTCCAGTGGAGGTCATGGCTTTTGGCAGAAAACACATTTGGTATTGTCCCAATAGCAACAAGTCAAGAGTCCTATCTTTCCTAGTGTGACATTTACATACTGGTGGTATGTGCGCAGACTTTGTGCAAGGTACATTTGTTAAAAAATCCCCCCTAAAATACATTTCGGGTGCGTCGGGGGAGATGGGATTCCAGTTTCTGTGACAGTTATACAAATAATATCTGATGCCTTTGTTATATTAGTTTTTAGGTTGAATGTACACAACAGTTAACAAACAATTGGGGGAACTCACTGGGCGATAGTAGGGTCGCAGTGAACAGAAGCAAGTTCAATGTCGGGATACAGAGTCTCTCTTCTTACCAGGATCGATTTACACCACTGGTCCCTGACAAGCAGGCAGACGCGCCCCGCCGTGAAAGTTTCCCTGTGACTGTCAGATCACGGTCCGCTCTGACCAGAGTGAAGCCGGCCGTCCACTTCTCTGTCCGGGACTCTTGCATCCAGCCAAGTCTCAGTAAATGCCAGCAATCAGGCCTCCGGTATTCGTGTTTGAAGCGCAGATTTGCTGAGCTCATCCTCGTTCCCCCTCAGTGACCTGGCATTAATCATCAAGGTGGCGGTAGGAAGTTTGTTCTTTCATTTTTTAAGTCTTTGTCTGATTCCCCGCGTTTCCAACATTTTGCATTTGGGTTTGTAATCCACTCGCAGACAATCAGGGATTAGATGGCCATTGGATATCCATTCGCGTTTGTGTTTGAGTTGCATTGTAGTAAGATCTCCCCTGCTGTATTTGGAATCCGCCTGCCAGCAGCGTTTTCAAAATTTAGTCCGTTTGTAGCGGGTATGTACACCGATCACAGATCAGTCCAACACCCCAACCACTGTGAATCCATGGTTGGCAGATTGTTTGTAAACTAAGTGTACAAATTAAAAACATAAAAGAATGCCACACCAAACGTCACACACACTGCAGGATGCAATAGAGCCGCGCCCCCAAATAACAGAGATACCAGTTAACAGCACGTATTCAACCTCTGGAGGCTGAAGAAAATTCTGTCGGGCTGTATCGCCTCCTGGTACAGCAACTGCACTGCCCACAACCACAGGGCTCTCCAGAGGGTGGTGCGGTCAGCCCAACTCATCTCTGGGGGCACACTGCCTGCCCTACAGGACATCTACAGCACCCTATGTCACAGGAAGGTCAAGGAGATCATCAAGGACCTCAGCCACCCGAGCCACAGCCTTTTCACCCTGCTACCATCTATAGTCAGTGAAGGTGCATCAACGCTGAGAACGAGAGGATGAAAAACAGCTTCTTTCTCCATGTCATCTGACTGTTAAACAGCCATCACTAGCCGGCCTCCGCCTGGTACCCTGCCCTGCACCTTAAACACTAGCCGGCTACCACCCGTTACTCTATCTTAGAGGCAGCACCTTAGAGACTTCTGCCCTATGTACATTGAACACTGGCTATTCGACTGGCTTCTTGCACCCTTTTTACCAATGTGGAATTTAACTGTATTATTCCACTCTCAATTGACATTGGTATTGATAAAGCTACTGAGGCCCTCAATGACATATCTTTAGTGTCACTGCAAGTGTATGTGCAGTAGTTGGTGAATGGGGATTTCTCTACAGTACCAATAGTTTCTAATGCCACTCAGGAACCATAAAGTTGTACTGATGTTGTGGTAATTGAATTGTACCTCTTTGTGATGTCACAGTCTATTAGCAGCAATGGGACGAGGGGGTAGGCTGCTGAGGAGTCCCTGATGAACATGTTACCGTTGGACTTGATTGCACCGAAGAAGGTACGTTACGGACTGGGGAACTGCTCCTCTCCCCTGGAACAAGACCGGAATGGGTACAACACGCAACACACGACACACCACACACACAGCACACACACACACACCACACACACACACACACACACACACACACACACACACACACACACACACACACACACACACAGGGATGGTTAACCGTTAATCGGTTCCCTGCTGAAAATGCATTTGACCAGCCATGCTTATCATTCAATAGGTTAATTAGCTTTTCATTGCTTCAGACCTGGAGAGAGAGTTCTTGCTCGGAACTGCCGGCAAAGGTCCAAAGTGGAAACCAGCAACAGTGGTCACACAAACAGGCCATGTGTCCTACACATTTCACAGACCAGAGAACATCATCTGGACGAGACACTTGGATCAACTGTTGCCAGGAACCAACCTCAGAAATGACTCTTGTCAAGTGACAAACCAAGATCAGCTACTGGAGACCTACCATGTCTARGAGCCATCACCTGAACATCCACTGCAGGACCTACACATTTGGAAAGTGCTCCAGACTCACCTGAACCAGGCAGAGTGCCTACTCAGGGTACTGTTGCACCCCATTGTGGGCATACACCATCACCACTCAGACTCAGAGACAATGTGACTGTAGACTCACCTGTACAACGTCATTACCCTTCAAGAGAAAGACGACCCCCTGACAGGTTGACTATTTAGTTCAGACTAACCTCCGACATTGGGGCAGAATACACCCCAGGCTTAAGTCTGGGAACTCAGGCAGTCTACCGTCTTTCCCTAGTTCAGAAAAGGTTATTCTGAAAACGTCCTTTATTTACATTAAGAGAACAGTTATTTAAAAAGGAAAATAATATGCAAAACAGTGAATATTAACTTTTTCCTTATGAGGTATCAAAAGTAAAGGGGGAGGAATATGTTGTGTATTGATATTCTAGTTTGTCCCTTTAGGGCACCGGTAGTACCCCCCTGCTTACGTATATTGGAATGCTTGGAATGTTTTGTCCTGTGAAACGCATTAAACAATACCCCCGTTAGTTTTTACTCCCGTCTCTGCAGCACTCCACCAATCAGGCCTTTATGTACTCTTTGGCCTGAATGCCAAGCGACACATCTGGAGGAAACCTGATGCATGGTGGTGACAGCATCATGCTGTGGGGATGTTTTTCAGTGGCAGGGACTGGGAGACTAGTCAGGATCGAAGGAAAGATGAACGGAGCAAAGTACAGAAAGATCCTTGATGAAAACCTGATCCAGATTGATGTCCTGACCGGACTGGGGCGAAGGTTCACCTTCCAACAGGACGACCCTAAGCACACAGCCAAGACAAAGCAGGAGTGGCTTCGGGACAAGTCTGAACATCTCTGGAGAGACCTSAAAATAGCTGTGCAGCGACGTTCCCCATCCAACCTGACAGAGTTTGAGAGGATCTGCAAAACTGGGAGAAAACTCCCCAAATACAGGTGTGCCAAGCTGGTAGCGTCATACCCAAGAAGACTTGAGGCTGTAATCGCTGCCAAAGGTGCTTCAACAAAGTACAGGGTCTGAATACTTATGTAAATGTGATATTTCAGTACAAAAAAAATGTAAGCTGTTTTTGCTTTGTCTTTATGGGGTATTGTGTGTACATTGATGAGGAATTTTTTTAAATTCCATTTTAGAACAAGGCTGTAACTTAACAAAATGTGGAAAAAGTCAAGGCGTCTTTGTCGGATATTGACTCAAATGTGCTGACAGTGACTCCTCTGTTTCACCACGCTCCCCACCGGGTCTGCGATGCAGCAGACACACCAAATGGCAGGTGTCACATCACCAGAAATCTTCAACTTCAATTGCTCCACCGCCACACTTAACGCTAACCCAGAAATCACTCCTTTCAATAGTGCCATGTCTCGCACTTCCGTAGTGACAACACAAAATAATGAATGACACGTGTATACACTGACACCTTCCGCCGTGGAGTGATAAGGTGCCACTCCACAATTATTGCTGCTGTAAAGTGATTTTTTTTTATAGCAGGTTGACATTTATTGTCATGAGTCTTGACTCCCGCTTAAGTCAGCTGCAAAATTGGCTATGTAGTAAAAAAGTATGAAAACAAAATGGTTTAAGGTTAGGCGTGGGCATTAGGATTAGCCGTGTGGTTTAGTTTAGGGTTAGATTTCAAATCAGATTTTATGACTTTGTGGCTGTGCCAGCTAGTAACCATTCTGCATAGCTGTCTCCATGACAAAAAACCCCGCTAACCTGCCATTTTTTAGATGACAAAAAAACATACTTTCAAAGTACAGTTTGTATCAATTAATTGAATGGATTTATTTGACCAGACAWGTTCCTCTAGAAGACCCCTCTAGAACTACTACTTCTGTATAATAGTTCATGATTAATAAATAATAAATCACTATTGTCTTTAAATCCATAAATGCCTATATGCAATTATTATAACAGTTAGAAAATTACAGTATGATGTCAATCGTTTTTCAATGCCACCTGTAAAAAACTGATCAGTAGGTGGAGAGTGGGTAGTCTGATCCCAGGCAGGCCTAGTGATAAGAGGTTGTCCTGGGTATATAATGGTCTGTGAGCTCATACAATATGACTTTGGCTTGGGGTGAAAGGAGAATTGAGAAATTATTGGAACTGGCATTTGTTTTGGTGCTAGCAGTCACTGCAGGTGAGTGTGCATTAGAATGATATTTTTCAATTGTTTATTCTCAAAGCTATGACAGAAAAGTGAGAAAAAAAAGGGTCACTGAAATGATAGAATCCTACGTGGTTTGCAAAACATGGATTGTAGCTCATAAGATAGGGCATATGTGGATTTTCTCATTACCTGTAATGAACCTGAGCGGACGCTATTTTGTGATGCTGTTTTTGAGCGATCACTTACACTGCCAGTCATTATCTCTGTATGTATTCATTAGTCTCAGGTTGTGGCATACCCACTTACCTCCCCAGCACCAGCAGGGTTGTGAACGGGGAAGAAGCTCGGCCCTACAGCTGGCCATGGCAGGCAAGACTGGGAATTACAGTATGAATAAGCGTACAGCGTAATGATAAACTTACATTGATTGCGTTGTTAATGAGTTATTACACACAAAAAAAAGTATCATACTGTAAATAGACAAATTGTTGTAACATACGTTTTTGGAGACATACGTAGACACATATACAGTATTTTAGCATAATCTCACAAATGTCCCCAGTCCTGAACTAATTACACCACATATCTTGACCTACAAGTCCCTTTATATGACCTGAATTGCTGATTAGGGACCTGCCTGTTTTTCGATTTGTAACTTATCCGATGAGAGCACATAATGCATACTTTTCATTCCTGGTTTATTAATATAGACTCACACACACATGCACACACACACAATTATGTCACTGTTTAGATCCATGTATGGGTTTGCCATTTATTCTTAGGTTTCTCTGGAGTCGTTCTTCCCATCGCTGATAACGCTCATCGCTGATAACTGGGTTATGACGGCTGCACACTGCATTACACGAGTCCAGCATGCAATATGCCATGCAAATGGCTGTATGAGTCTATCAAATATAGCTAGTATCATAATAGGCATCCAATAAATAAATAGGGCTGGGGTATGACAGAAACATTGAACACCTTTATATATAGGCTCTCCTGCTGCTCTATGAAACCCTGCCAAAAACTGTTCCCATAATGTTCCCTGAGAAGCTTTCTCTTACACACTCCTTAGCAATCACCAAACTATGGCATAACAAACACTGATACTCTTTCTGCCCTACCAGCACGTGGCACTGTAAGACCAAATGCGGCACTCGTCAGCGGAGTAAAATAAACATTCGCTTCACCTGTAGCCTAGTCGCCCCAGGCCTGTTTGTGCTGTATAGAGAACTAAGGCTGTTGGGAATTGGCTATACAGCACAAACAGATCTGGGCCAACCAGGTTACTTCACCAGTGTTTCTGCATATTTTTCACCTGTGTTCTTCCCTTTGATCTGATCCAGGTTTCCACACATACAGAGTGGTCGTGGCAGAGCATGACATGAATACAGAGGAGGGTTATGAGGAGTCCATCATGGTGGACAAGATGATCCTCCATCCTGACTGGAACGATAACTGTGTCTCATGTGGGTAAGGCCTTCATGCTCCTTCATGATCTGCCCAGAAATATAGTACACAACAGGTTCTAATAATGAGTCACTTTCAGAGTCAAACAGCTGAATAAATAATGGCAGACGGTGTTGAAACGCACTGGGCCAGCGACAGAACAGAACATGATACTGTTATCATCGACCTTTGCTGTTTAAACATGGGCTGTAACAAAACAGACAGAACTCATATTGTCAAAGTCAGTCATAAGATCCTCTTGCCCTGACAGTGTTGCCCTTTTCCTTTGGTGTTTGCTTTCTCCTATTACACCAGCCCTCCTGAAGCTGGTGAGGAGTGCTGTGATCAATGACAAGGTCCAGCTGGCCTGCCTTCCAGAGAGCGGTGCCATCCTTACCCACAACCAGCCCTGCTATGTCACCGGCTGGGGGCGCATCTACTGTAAGACACTCAATGCAGCCCATGTCAAATACTGTTTGTTTACTTTTACTGCTGTCTCACTTTATTAGGCATTATGTAGGCATCTAATGCCAAAATGTAGCCATAACACATTATGATGGCAAACATATAGGGCTACATGATTATACAGTGTTGTTTGTTTTACTTGTTCGTTCTCTCTCTCTCACTCTCCCTCTCTCAGCTGGTGGTGCAGCAACCAACCACCTGCAGCAGGCCCTGCTTCCTGTGGTGGAGCACAGTGTCTGTAGCCATAGTGACTGGTGGGGCAGCTCTGCAAAGACCACCATGATCTGCGCTGGCGGAGAGAGCAAGTCCGCCAGTCATGTGAGTAGAGTTCACCAAATTGGATGAATGCATTCTAGTTGAAAGTTTTATTAGTCGTATGCACAGGATACCCATGGTATACACCATCCAACGYAATGCTTACTTGCATGTCCCTTCTCGACAATGCAACAACAAGAAGACATAATAAAATATAAGAATATGAACATAAAGTAAATGGCTCAGCAGAATAAGCATTTATTAAGCAGGAAGGTCCAATTTATAATCCAATATTTACATGTGTTTTGGGGAAGGGGAGAATGGGGGGCAAGTGTTCAAATTGTACAGTTTTTAGCAATAATAATACTATTCTGGTAGCAGCAGTTGTGATGTGTGCTGTAGTATGTATGTACAGTATATGTGTGTGTGGATGAGTGCATGTCTGTGTGGGTGTGTGCGTGAGTGAGTGAACGCAGGTGTGTACAGTGCATGTTTGTCGTGTTTTGTGTATGTACTACCGTCAGACATTTTTTTATTATTTCCAATGTGTCTAGTTGCTTTTTTCCCCATCTCCTCCACCCTTGTGTCTCCCCAGGGTGATTCAGGTGGGCCACTGAACTGTCAGGGCAGATGGTAGGTGGTATGTCTAGGGTGTCACCAGCTTTGCGAATGGTAAAGGCTGCAACATCCCCCAGAAACCCACTGTCTTCACCCGTGTTGCCTCCTTCATCCTCTGGATCAGTCAGGTGAGTTATGACGTAATTTATGAGGCCCCAGGCCGAGGCTGTCTAGCTGCTGAGTAATATCACATAGTTAAAATAATGGCACCCGAGACCTAGTAGGGATTAACTGACTGAACTGTGGTGCAGCAGAACTGTTGCAACAGCACATGGATTGCAAGAGAGTTGGTGTAAAAAAAAAAAAGCCAAGTGGCAGTGCATAGGAGGCTAGGGGGCAGTATCCTGAATTTCCGGATGACTGACATGCCCAAAGTAAACTGCCTGTTACTCAGGCCCAGAAGCTAGGATATGCATATAATTGATATAATTGGATAGAAAACACTCTGAAGTTTCTAAAAAAAACTGTTAAAATAATGTCTGTGAGTACAAAAGAACTGATATGGCAGGCAAAAACCTGAGGAAAATCCATTCAGAATTTTTTTTCTTTAGGTCACAGACCTTTTCAATGCTAGCCTATGGGATATACAAACAAATAGGACCCAGATTGCAGTTCCTATGGCTTCCACTAGATGTCAACAGTCTTTAGAAAGGGTTTCAGGCTTGTTTCTTGAAAAACAAACAAGTAGTTGTAGTTTATCCAAGGTGTTCTCATCATGACAGGGAGACTTTTGGTGTGCTCTTTGTTATTTTCCTTTTCTATTGAACACCGTTCTTTTCGTCTAAAATATTATCGTTTATTTACATATTAGGGTACCTGAGGATTGATTAGAAACATTGATTGACTTGGTTGGACGAAGTTTACCGGTAGCTTTTTGGATTCCTTTGTATGCATGTTGAAGGAGTGGATTACTGAAATCAATGGCACAAACTAAACTGACTTTTTGGATATAAAGAAGGACTTTATCGAACAAAACAAACATTTGTTGGGTAGCTGGGACCCTTGGGATTGCAAACAGAGGAAGATCTTCAAAGGTAGTGATTGTTTTTATTTTGATGTGGGTGCGCTGTCCTCAGATAATTACATTGTATGCTTTTGCCGTAAAGCCTTTTTGAAATCTGACAACGCGGTTGGATTAACAAGAAGTTATGCTTTTAAATGATGTAAGACACTTGTATGTTCATAAATGTTTAATATTACAATTTTGTAATCTTCACCAGATGTTGTCGATTTTGATCCCGCTAACGGGATCCGATCCCTAAGAGGTTTTAACTTTAAGGTCATTTGTCTTTTGCTTGCAGACAATGGCTCAAAACTGAAGAAAAACCCTATACCTTACATATAATGACCTAGAGTACTAGATGATTAAATGCATTATAATAAAATGTGGTAATTACTGTTCCTCTGTTTCTATATATTGGACAAAATATATCCTCATACTGTTATGTGAGAGAATATATATTTTTTAATGGTAACAATATACAATACAATATTATATTTATTTATTTAACAAAGTGATAACATCACTGAACCACTTACATATCTGTTCAATCTAACCCTGGAATGTAATGAAATTCCAAAGATCTGGAAATCAGCATTTGTCCTACCACTTTTAAAAGGGGGAGATCCAACTTTTTAAAATAATTATAGGCCAATCTCAAAGCTGTCACCCCTGGTGAAAATACTTGAAACCCTTGTAAGTGAACAGCTAAAAGAGTTTTTATTTACTAACTCTATTTTATCAATGTACCAATCGGGCTTCAGGAAGAAGCATAGCACAATTACAGCAGCCATGAAGGTTTTAAATGATATCACTGAAGCCCTTGACAAAAAACAGCACTGTGTCTCACTTTTTATTGATCTCTCTAAGGCTTTTGATACAGTTGATCATGCTATACTAAGGCAGAGATTGTTGAGTGTAGGTCTTTCGGAGCATGCAGTTGCATGGTTTGCTAACTATCTSTCTGATAGAACTCAGTGCACTCAATTTGATGGGCTTATGTCTGTTAAATTGTCTGTCCTMAATGGTGTGCCCCAAGGCTCTGTACTTGGTCCTCTCTTATTCACTATTTATATAAAMTATTTAGACAAAAATGTCCAAAATGCACAAKTTCATTTTTATGRMGATGATACTGTTATTTACTGTTGTGCCTCYTCTCTTACAAAAGCTTTCCAGAACTTGCAAACTGCTTTTTATACTGTTCAACATACCTTGTGTCAATTGAAGCTTATCCTCAATACTGACAAAACTAAACTAATGGTGTTTTCTAATGCAAGAAATAGACCTCTGAACCTTTCACCTATTACTACRTGTCAGGGCAAGGAGATTGAGGTTGTAACCTCATATAAATATCTTGGAATTCTAATTGATGACGGCCTCTCTTTTAAATTGCATATTCAACAACTTACAAAAAAATTGAYGCTGAAATTGGGATTTTATTTTAGGAATAATGTTTTTCTTTTGAAGCCAGAAGGAGGCTAGTATCAGCTACATTTATGCCTTTACTAGACTATGGGGATATTTTATATATGAATGCTTCCGCTCAGTGTTTGAGATCAATTGACACTCTTTACCATGGCACTTTGAGATTTATTTTAAACTGCAAAACCCTTACGCACCACTGCACTTTGTATACCAGGGTTGGCTGGCCTTCTCTAGTCACTCGTAGGCTCAGTCACTGATATACTTTTATTTACAAAGCCATTTTGGGTTTACTACCTTTTTATTTGGGCATTTTTGTTGTTCAGAAATGTGGTGGGTACTCTATTCGTTCGCTGCACTTTATCCTGCTAACTGTTCCAAATGTKCGAACTGAATTTGGTAAAAGGGCTTTTATGTACTCTGCGCCATCGTCTTGGAACACCTTACAAAATCATTTTAAACTGGAAGAACTTGTCCCGATTGGTTTTTTAAAATCACTGATGAAGGATTTTGAGGCTGATTCCCTGACCTGTCAATGTTTTTAATTTGCTGTTTTTGATTTTGTTATACTGTTGTGAATTCAATGGTTTTTACTAGATTACTTGTAGTTTTTCATGTTGTGTGTCTGTAATTTTTGTAATGACTTGGTGCTGCCTATCTTGGCCAGGACGCTCTTGAAAAATATATTTTAAATCTCAGTGAGCCCTTCCTGGTTAAATAAAGGTTAAATAAATAAAATTAAAATAAAACTGAACTCAAAATTGGTCTTAGTCATTAGTGTTTGATTCGTGTTAGGGTAGTCAGGGTTAGGGTTAGGGTTAGGGTTAGTCAGAATTTTTTAAAGCTTCAGCCTAATAACCCTCACAGTAACCTTGACAGATGCCAGAGGTTATGGATAGGGCTGTTGCGGTGACTGTGTTACACCCACACCGGCTTTCATGAGTCATGAAGGCAGTCAAATGTCACGTGACTGTTTAGTCACGGTAATTAGGCTTCTCCAAGCTCTGATGCAGCTGAAAGGCATTAGTAGCCTACCAAACTTGCTAACTGCCTTGTACTCAGAACTCGATTGTCCCTCTAATCACTCTGACATCAATGTAAACGTAATCAAAAATCTAATCACTTCATGAGAGCCCATGAGCTCATGTTGCACAACATTTCTATAGGCTATTAAATTGCGCGAGAAAACAGAGTGATAGCCTTTACTAAAAAGAGGAGGATCCCATCAGCTTTCTATAGACTAGGCCTACTATATTTATTTCTCAACTTTCCTAATATTAAGCACATTGTTTATCTTAACAATAGGAGTATAACCTACCTGGCTGGCATGAAAATCAACCACAGGAAAAGCGTCCTCAATTCGCTATTTAAGTGCATAGATGACATACATTTTTTCACGCTGTCCCTGTTTCGAGACAGGTGCGTGATAATGGTCCATTCTAAATAAAAACAAATTTCACACATACATTATTTAGTATATGTAAAGACAAGATTAAATCAAGAATAGCCTATCACTTGTGAACTATATATTATCACTTGTAAATTATGCCCAGCATAGGAAACTCCCTTTTTTTGCGTAAAAATAAATAAATTGTCACACACCTCATGTAGTCTCTCCCATAGGCCTATGTGTGTATATAATGTTTGTAATCACAACCAAAGTGGCCAAATAACTTCTTAAAATGAAGCACATTAATCCGCTTTACAAAGGGTTTAGAGTGTTAATATCATACATAAGCAACGCATGAGTTTCAAGTTTGGGGAAAATCATTTTCACCATAAAAATGCACCTTTATAATAAAAARATTACATTCATAATTCCATTTGCGGTCACTTTTGATAATGGTGTTTTCCGCTAATGGAACATTCTCTTATAGCCTACTACCARGTGCACACTGCTGCTCTTGTAATGGGAAGAAATAGCCTAATAGTTTATCAACATTTTAAGCTAAACGTTCTAATCTGTTGCGTCAGCCACATTGCTGCTAGTGGTTCTATTAATATGGGATCTATTGCACCCCACAAATCAAATCAAATKAAATTGTATTTGTCACATACACATTGTTAGCAGATGTTAATGTGAGTGTAGCGAAATGCTTGTGCTTCTGGTTCCGACAGTGCAGCAATATCTAACAATAATATCTAACAGTAATATCTAAACAAGTKATCTAACAATTCCCCAACAACTACCTAACACACACAAATCTAAAGGGGTGAATGAGAATATGTACATGTAAGTATGGATGAGCGATGGCGAAGGTGCAATAGATTATATAAAATACAGTATATACTTGTGATATGAGTAATGTAAGATATGTAAACATTATTAAAGTGGCAACCTCGAGGTGATGTGGTGCCTGGGAGAAGATCAATGGCACAATCATAAGGACGGTGCGGGGGAAGGGAAGTAGCACGTGCCTTACTGAACAATTCCAGGAGGTCATGGTATTCTGTGGTGAAAGCAGAGACATCCACAGTCTAGCTAACATCCTGAGGAGCACGACATGGGGAAGGCTGTGCTGCTTGAAGGCAATGGAATGGCAAAAAGTACTCCAACCCAGGATGGAGCTTGTGGTCCAGTCAATCACAGGATTGTGTTTTGTAGCCAGGAAAATCCCAAAACGACTGGAACATGGGGAGATGCAATGAGGAGGAACAGTATGGTCTCACTGTGGTTACCAGAAACCCGTAATTGAACGGGCACAGTACTATGGGTGACTTCCCCTATAGAGCGGCCGTCCAGTGCCCTAGCATCCATGGGCACAGAGAGAGGCTGAGTGGGAATACCAAGCTCCGAAGCTATAGAGGCATCCATTAAACTTTCATCAGCCCCAGAGTCAATGAGCACTCGGATAGACTTAGATTGGTCTCCCCACAGCACAAGAGCAAAAAGGGGTGTGCGGATGATGGGAATCAGGGAACTCCCTGTCTGACTCACCATAGTACTGGTACCCACTAGAGACAAGGGTTTCAAGGGCAGGTAGCTATAAAATGCCCTGCCCCTCCACAGTACAGTCAACAGTTATTATTCATTCTCCGTGAGCACTCCCAAACTGATAGTCTAGTTCTTCCCAACTGCATAGGCGCAGGAGTATCCAACTCACCCGTCGTAGATTCACAAGAGAGCTCGGGTGACTTCGACTCCTCTCGTAAAAGCTGCCTTCATAAACTTCCGGATTCCATAGGAGGTGAACGTGGCATATCGGGTGCACGAGTGTGCCCAAGACCAAACCGCCTCTCACTCTTGTGTTCCTTTAGGGTCCATCAATTTTAATGGTTAAGGCGATAAGAGTTGAGGTCCACTGGCAGTTCCCGAGCAGCTAGCTCATCTTTTACCTCCTCAGATAATCCGTGCAGAAAGTATCGAAAAGAGACTCCGGATTCCAGGCACTCTCGGCGGCCAACGTGCGAAAGTCCACCGCGCGAAAGTCCACCGCGCGAAAGTCCACCGCGCGAAAGTCCACCGCGCGAAAGTCCACCGCGCGAAAGTCCACCGCGCGAAAGTCCACCGCGTAGTCTGCCACACTACGGAGTTTTGACGTAAGTCAAGCAGTTTGCTGGCCGCCTTTCTCCCAGATGCCGGAGACTCAAAAACTTTTCTCACCTCTGCCATGAATTCCTCCAAATGACCGCAAATGGTAGATTGTTGTTCCCAAACTGCCGTAGCCCAGGAGAGCACCGTTCCCGACATTAGCGTAATTATATACGCTATCTTCGATCGGTCTGTAGAAAATGAAGAGGGCTGTAGCTCAAAAATAAGCGAGCACTGAGAAAGAAAACCCCGGCAGGTACCAGGATTCCCCGAATATCTCTCTGGAGGAGGTAAGCGGGGTTCACGTGGAGCCGGGATAGGCTGTACCATCTCACCACAGATAGGGAAAAAAATACTGGTTGATTGAGGTTTTTCAGAGGTGGCAGACAGTCTCTGAGCTAACTCCCTGATTTGCTCCATAATAGCCTTCAACCCATGGTCGTGGCGTTCCGTCAAGGAACTGAGCCCTTCCAAAAGGCCATGTAGCAACTCCCGATGTCTCCCAATGGTGGCTCCCTGCAGGGAGACAGCTTGGTAGAGCTGGTCCAAGTCTGCTGGGTCTGTCATGGCCAGTTCGTACTATCAAGGCACAAGGCGAGACCCAAATGCAGACACAGGAGGCAGATGGTTGGAGTCTTACAATGTTTATAATCCAAAGGGGTAGGCAAGAGAATGGTCGTGGACAGGCAAAAAGGTCAAAACCAGATCAGAGTCCAGGAGGTACAGAGTGGCAGACAGGCTCGTAGTCAAGGCAGGCAGAATGGTCAGGCAGGCGGATACAAAGTCCAGAAACAGGCAAGGGTCAAAACCGGGAGGACTAGAAAAAGGAGAATGAAAAAAGCAGGAGAACGGGAAAAACTCTGGTTGACTTGGAAACATACAAGATGAACTGGCACAGACAGACAGGAAACACAGGGATAAATACACTGGGGTAAATAAGAGACACCTGGGGGGGGTGGAGACAATCAGAAGGACAGATGAAACAGATCAGAGCGTGACAGTATCCCCCTCCCCAGGGATGCCACCTGGCGTTCTACCTGGACACATCCCAGGCTGACCGGGGTGTCGGCGGTGGAAATCGGCGATGAGGGCCGGATCCAAGATGTCTTTAGCAGGAACCCAGCACCTCTCCTCCGGGCCATAACCCTCCTAGTCAACCAGGTACTGAAAACCCCTGCCCCGTCATCAAACCTTCAGGAGGGGTCTCACCGTATACACTGGCTGGCCACTGACAACCCGGGGCGGGGGATGGGCCTGGAGACAGAAGACAAGACAGTGAGACACAGGCTTTATCCTAGACACGTGGAAGATAGGGTGAATATGGAGGGTACGGGGTAACACAAGACAGACAGCAGTGGAACTCAGGACTCTGGAGATGGGAAAAGGACCAATGAACCGGGGAGACAGCTTGCGGGACTCTACCCGAAGGGGCAGATCCCGAGTGGAAAGCCGTACCCTCTGCCCAATGCGGTAGCGGGGAGCTGGGGTCCGGCGACGGTCCGCTTGTCGAAGATACCTGTCCAGATGGGATAGGACAGTCTGCAGTGTGATGGTGATTGCGTCGTCTGTGGACCTGTTGGGGAGGTATGCAAACTGAAGTGGGTCTAGGGTGGCCGGTAAGGTGAAGGTGATATGATCCTGAGTGCTACGGGGCTGTAGTCATTTAGTTCAGTTATCTTTGCCTTCTTGGGTACAGGAACAATGGTAGCCATCTTGAAGCATGTGGGGACAACAGACTGGGATAGGGAGCGATTGAATATGTCCGTAAACACACCAGCCATCTGGTCTGCGCATGCTTTAAGGACGCGGCAGGGATGCCGTATGGGCCAGCAGCCCTGCGAGGGTTAACTGTCCCAGACTATGTTTGGAATATTTATTTCTTGCACAGAATAGAATCGGTCGACTTTTGTACTATGGGGGATAGTAGATTGACATAGGCTAGTGCTTTTGCTGTTCGTTAGGCCCACTCATCTTGTTGGCTGACGAAAAGTAAATGTGGACAGTTCTTCCAATATCTTCAATATGCACCTCAGCATTGGATAAGGATGATTGCAATTGCGTCCCTGATGTGTCTGTCTTCACTTGTAGCCTGTGTGAAAGACCCAATCACCTGATGTAGAGCCATGTGAGTGAGATGCGGTTAAGATTGCACAGCACTCAGAGAGAAGGGCACAACGACCCCTGGCCGCAAAAGGCATGGATTTTTTTAGGGTGCATTACGGCCACAAAGGGGATGCCGCCGTGAAATTCAAGGCATTACATTTTGAATGAGAGACTAATGAAGTGTGTACAGCCTGCGCAAAAAAACAAAGCAGAGTTCATGCCTTCAAGCGACTTTTTTCAAATCATCATTAGTTGCATCATGCAGGCCTTAGAATGTACTACAAATAAAACATATAGCCCAATGTTTGTAGAACAACTAAAGTAACTCTATATTAAGTGCATAGGAGTACATGTTTCTTTGTTAACTGCTCAACACAGAATAGCTGCATGTGTACACTCCCTCAAATCGTTTGGAGAAAATATTTATATTTTATTCAGCTTTGTTCAATTGTATTCTTCATACTATAAAATCATTTCACAGAATTCTAAGCAAATCTTGTCTGCTAAATTAACTAGTGTAGCCCACCGCCATTTGGCATAGCCACATCAGGACCTAACATAAGGACAACTCAGAGTATGCTGTTCTTTTCTTCTGAAATAGACTACATTTTCTTCATATCATGCTTCTTTAGACCTGTCTAATATAAATAATGGATGTATTGTGATGGTGTAGGCTATATTACATGGATAGCCTACAAGCCACTGTGTGGATGCCAGGAGATGCTAAATGTGTTTATGTTAATTACCGGTCAATTACTGTGAGACCGACTGTTATTTTCCTGACAATCACCGGCTGACAAAATTTCGTGACCACCACAGCCCTAGTCATGGGTCAACCTCAAAGGTCAGAGGTTATGGGCCAGAGGGGTTCCAGATGAAGTAGTTAATGTCCTGGAGCCGAAGGCAGGGTTGTACTTGGAGCCCTTGGAGTAAACCAGGTCCTCATCAGCATGGGGTGTTCCAGAGGTGCAGGGGAACAGATGGCAGTTCCTCAGACTGGGCTTCACGTTACCATACGCCTTGTAAAGCTCTACTAACTTGGGAGCCCTGGCCAGGTACACTACACACTAAGCCAGGATAACCTGAGGGAGCGAGAGAAGGAGCGAGGGAAGAAAATAAGGGAGTAGAGAGAGAATTAACTTTATTAGTGTTGTGATATGGCACAATATTAAAAGGTATACCGGTTACCAGGGTAGGAAAATAAGGAGTTCCTCAGGTAAAATCTAACCTCTCTCTTTATTGTATCCACAACATAATTAAGAGTTGATATCTAACAGAGGCAGATGTAAGGACAACTCTTGGTTTCCCTTGGTCACATGTTCTGACTGCTCTCGCACCTCACACTGGCATCCTGATGAAGTGGCAGGCCTGGGAGAGATACAGCTTGAGGAAGGGCAGAGCAATCTGCCATACCGTCCAGTCAGAACATCCCATAACCTGGTCTATACCTGTTTGAGTAGTCAGAGTTGACTCCTGACAGGCACAGAACAACTGTCTGTATGAGCTGGAGACACACACARAAAAACTTAGACGAGGTGCAGATCAAAGGAAAATAAGAAAGTAGGTTACTCTGACACAGAGCACAGCATACAGCTGCCACAGGCCAAAGTAAGTGTTCCCTGGGATGATCCCTGGGATGATGGTAAAGGATAACTGCAGTAGTTCTTGACCAACTTGCCTTGTGTCGGCAAAAGTGAGACGTTCTCCATTTCCCCTTGCCTTTTTAAAAGCACATCCTCATCTTATACTTTTACATTAATGTGGTTGCTACCATGATTACGGATAATCCTTAATGAATCGTGAATAATGATGAGTGAGAAAGTTAGACGCACAAATATCATACCCCCAAGACATGCTAACTTCTCACCATTACATTAACAGGGGAGGTTAGCATTTTTTCAAAGTATTATATTTATGCCTCTGTAGCTTTCTCACTCATCATTATTCACGATTCATCCAGTACTATCTGTAATCATGGTTGCATCCACATTAATGTAGGAGTGTTTAGAAACATATTCTATTCTTAATAAATGTGTCTCCAAAATGACACAATACATTATTTACCATTTATTTCTATTGGGCACCAAATAATCTGAAACAACCAAAACAAACAGCAAATGCATCCAACAAATTTGTAGTCACAAGCTTGATGTAGTCATTGCGTGCTACAAATGAATATGGGACCAAATACCTAACTTTTGACTACTTTAATACACATGTAAGTTAATTTGTCCCAATACTTTTGGTCTCGTAAAATGGCGGGAATATGTACAAAAAGTGCAGTAATTTCTACATGGTTCACCCAATATGGATAAAAATACCCTCAAATTGAAGCTAACAGTCTGCACTTTAACAACATAGTCATTGTATCATTTCAAATCCAAAGTGCTGGAGTACAGAGCCAAAACAACAACAAATAATGTCCCTGTCCCAATACTGTTGGAGCTCATTGTATATACACTTACGTCAAGGGGTCTTACAATTCAAAATCAAATAGCAAAATTATTCTATGGACAGATCATTCTATATCTTTGGACAGATCATTGTCAAGGTGGCATGTCATCACCATTTTTTTGTGACACTAAACCCCCTCGGCCAATTCCCGACGTCGTCACACACATATCCGTTTCATTAGTCAAGCAGTGGGGAAATTTCATCACCCCTGGTAAAGCCCTATAGAGAAGCAGGGTACAGTAAATCTCTGCCCTGCCCCTGACTGACCAACAGCTGAATCTCATGAAAGGGCCAGTGGAAGGGATGTTAATGTCTTTTAGTCTTATGTTTCTCCCTGGCCTAGTGGACCTTGGTTCAAATAGTATTCATTTTCTTTGAAAGCAGCGCATTATTTGAGTTTCTGGCGCAATGGAGCCGATGGAATAGTTCTACAAATACAAACTCTCCAGACAGTCAAAGTATCTGAAAGAAAACAATTACTGTTTGAACCCAGGTTTGTTCCCATGTGAGGGGTGTGTGTGTTGCCAAGCTGTCCCTACTGTTTTCCATCCATCCCCCTTCAATCCACACCCATACTTCATCCATCTGAAATACAGAGTTAGCCTGTACTCATTGTGACATGAGGCCTAAATTGTCCAGAGCTTCACTGGCGGCTTTCCAAGGCAAAGAGCGATAAACAGAGGTTACTGGCTAACTGTAGATGGCTTAGAAACAAATGCAGGTTGGTGTTTATTGGGATGAATCTTGTCCTGGAGGAAGAGCGATTTCTACTCGATCTGCCAGCGGCAAAGTCAAAATTTGAGTAATATCGGGAAAAACGTATGAAAACAAKATTTTTATTTTTCGTCTTAATTTAAGGTTAGGGTTAGGCATAAGGTTAGCATTGCGGTCAAGGTTAGGTTTAAAATCAGATTGTATGACTTTGTTGCTATGTCAGCTAATGACTGCCCTGCAGAGCTGCCTTCAGTGCATGAGTCATCCCAATAAATGCCAAACTGCGAAACAAATCCAGACAAAAGCTTGGTTGACCAAAGTCGCTTGTTTTAAGTTTCATAGTTAAAATTGCTTAATTTAAATATCCTTCACGCTAACAACACTTAATAAAGCAGTATCCGATTGTGTTCACATAAGAGAATAGTGATCTACGTAGGTCTACATACAATGACATGAATGAATTTCAGCCATGTTTTTGTCATGACAAAATATTAAATACACTACATTTACCATTAGGGCTATAGCTGGTAAAAACATCCATCCTGCATTGTCTTGCAAGTTTTGAGATAAAAGTCATGCTGCTGCAGAGCTGGGTCTAGGTTATATTTGTGTTCCTGTTGTAAAGCTAAGATATTTAAATACTTTCTGGGGCGACTTCCGAGGAAAGTCTAGCTCTTTTAACTCCATAGGCTAACTTAAGATCTGGATTCTTTTAAAGACCTCAGTCAGTACCCCAGCACCCCCAGCCTAATGAACCCACCATTGTGGTGACGTTCTAACCTAGTCCCTGATCTGTTTTTCCTGCCTTATCAACATTTTATGCTGTGACAATGACCATATAAGTTGGCAAGACAACACAAAACAGGTCCGGGACCAGGCTAGCAGGTTTGGGGTCTATTTCAATTCCAGTCAGTTCAGAAAGTAAGCCAAATTCCAATTCCAATTTCAAAGCATTAAAGATAATTGGAATTTCAATGTACAGGGATGCGAAACCATTCTTCCACGAGAAATTCCATAATTTTGTGTTTTGCTGATTCTGGTGGAAAACGTTTTCTCAGTTGCCGCTCCAGAATCTCCCATAAGTGTTCAATTGGGTTGAGATCTGGTGACTGAGACACACGCACACACAGACACACACACACGCACACACACCCTTTAAACCCCCTATGTGCCTTTGAGACCTCTCTTTCAAAGTCACTGAGATCTCTTATAGCCATGGTAGACAAAATTATGTGCAATTGGGCATTGTTATACTGTATATGAGCCTAAGCATGATGGGATGTTAATTGCTTAATTAACTCAGGAACCACACCTGTGTGGAAGCACCTGCTTTCAATATACTTTGTATCCTTCATTTACTCAAGTGTTTCCTTTATTTTGTCAGTTACCTGTACTTCCTGAATTCACTAGAATTTCAATGGAATTGACCCCAGCCCTGCAAGCAAGTGAGGGTCTATCCCCTGCTTCCAGTCGGCCCCATGCCGTGACAAAATCCCATTATGAGACGGCCGTCCTCTAATCTGGAACAACGCTGTCTCATTTGTCACTCAGGGTGTCCCTCTCTCCCCTCTGTCCAAGATGGATGCCTCCCCTGCCTCCCCAACCCTCCATATCCAAGCCAAATCATGAGGCATTAGTGTGTTGACACAGCTATTTTGGATAGGGCTTTGTCCTCCTGGAGGCATTTTGTAATATCCACCAGGCCATGGAGGATGATGGATGTCAGGGGCTCTGATAATAAACTCCCATGCCAGCTGGAAAACACTTGTTATGGTGCATGGCAGACAGGGGCATCCCTCTGTCTCTGGTGGTGGGTTGGCAGCAGCAGCAGTCATCAGGATTCCCTCCAAAACTCAATGATCCTTTCTTGTTGTATGGCTTGTTTGTAGTGTTGGATTGATTTACTAGTGAAATCATGACAGGGTGTTATGCACTGAGAAATAAAATACTAGGAATATTGAGAACAGACAGTGGGAATGGTCATCCGACCCCATATCCATCCTCAACTGAGGTTGACAGAAAAAGTAAAGCTGAGAACCAGAGCTTTAAAGGATCAAGTCCCCTCACGTTCCCTTTGCAGACACTAATGCATATAATATAAGAGTAATGGCGGGTACCATATACTTTAGTCTAAGACCACTAGCGATGGGGGGAAAAATTGATACAGTTACATATCACAATATTGTTTTGGCTGATATTGTATCAATACTTTGTCTCCAAGTATCAATTTGTAAAAAAATATTTTATATACAGTACCAGTCAAAAGTTTGGACACACCTATTCATTCAAGAGTTTTTCTTTATTTTCACTATTTTCTACATTGTAGAATAATAGTGAAGACATCAAAATTATGAAATAACACATATGGAATCATGTAGTAACCAAAAAAGTGTTAAACAAATCAAAATATATGTTATATTTGAGATTCTTCAAGGTCGCCACCCTTTGCCTTGATGACAGCTTTGCACATTGCAAAATGTTTTCAGCACTTTTATTCCATGACTGATCAAAACAGATTTTCTCTTGCGCTCTCGTCTCTCTGCAGCAGAGTGAGCAATATATTTGGAACATCAAATCGCAATAAAATCGCAGTATCAAATCGCAATACATATCACATCGGCACCTAAGTATCATAATAATTTTGTCTTGTGAGATCCCTGGCAATTCCCAGCCCTAATGACCACGCCAAAGAATCTACTAATTTCCTAAGTGTCTGACTAAGATATTCTGGTTATTCATTGATTCCAGGAAGATGACAGTGACATCAATCAGCCCCTGCTTCTAAAGCACCAATAAAGGGCAGTTGGCACCATAGCGCCTAACAGGCTGACACCACATTGACATCACTGATACAGTCACTGTGTGAGGACTTTAACCTAATTAGCGCCAGCCGCTTGGCCTGGCCTGATTCAGCTAATGCAGGGCATATTGAAAGAGTATACTGTACGTGTTAGAACGCACTGTGTTCCTTGGCTGGATCTGACGGCATCTCTTAGAATCAGAGCGAAGGGAACGTTACTTCTATGGACACAACAGCACATTCACCATACCACCAGAGACCTCTGAAACACAACTAAACTATTCACAGGTTTATTCTGCTATCCATTCCCATGGGCTGAGAGACAGACTGCTTGGGTCATTCTTTCTGGGCAGCTGCTGTGAAGCCAACCAGACAGGATGTCGCCACATCATTTGACAACATCATGCCAGCATCATTTGTCATCTAAATGTCTGTGTCATTCCAGTGAGGAGCAGTGCAGTACAGTACAACCTAAAAAGTCCATGTCCACTGACTGCAGATGAATCAATAGAATATACTGTATTCTAATGTTACGCTTGAACCATTGCGGAGCATCAAGCTCATCAGTGTTCTGGAATTTCAATTTAGTGTACAGTTGTTTTCCATGCACCTGGATAATACAATAGCTATGCGACTAGTTATACTTTTTTTTCGATTGAACCATTGGACTCACCTGCTTTGCGTAGACATAGAGGATGTGGGACTTCTGAAGGCCCTCCTTCACATGCTCCTCCTAAGGCACGATGTCTCGAGGAGGGGCGCTGCCGGGTGCTGATTGGCCAGGACGGGCCGCACCCACCCGGGCCTGGACGGCCAACTGGAGCCTGTTGAGCCCCGCCCGGGCGTCACACAGGAGGGCTATGGTGTCCAGAGCCTTCTTCTCAATATAGACCTTTGGTTTACAAAACATGGAAACAGTAACACATTAAATTATAGTCCACAAATTCAAGAAAGCGTACAGCATTATATAGAGCCATTATTGCATGGAACTCCCTTCCATCTCATATTGCTCAAATGAACAGCAGACCTGGTTTAAAAAAACAGATAAAGCAACATCATAGCACAACGCCTCTCCCCTAATTGACCTAGATACAGTACCTTTAAAGGGGCACTTAAGGATTTTGGCAATGATGCCCTTTATCTACATCCCCATAGTCAGATGAACTCGTGAAACTGCTAGGAGATACTTACTGTATAGACTTCCAGTCATTACTCTAATGGTAGTTACTATTGGCTCGTGAAACTACCTCTAATGTCCTTCATACTGGACACAGAGACATAGACATGTCATCCACAAGTTCATCTGACTCTGGGGAAGTAGATAACGGGAAAATGATTTGGCAAAATCCCAAAGTATCCCTTTAAAGGCAAATTAGTCAACTATGCAAATTTCAAAGCCATTTAAGGTATTCTCTGTTATCTCAAATATACCTGTCTCTAACACAAGTACACAACAGAGATGTGTTTCACTTGGCCACTAAGGTGACAAATACAATTTCAACCCCCTTACCAAAAACAACTTTATGGAGTCAGCAGGAGTCAGATTTGCACTGGACACCGGTACAGGGGAGCATCTTTAATAGGCATGGGTGATAATGTCATTGTAAAAGCTGGAGAGAAGTTAGCCTTGAACTGATTGTTCTTCTTGCCTGTGTGTCAGGTGAGACGACAGACATACAGGACAGTGTTGAGCTGACAGTGTTGAGTTGACGGTGACACCATGAGAATGAGCGGGGAGTGTTGAAAACGACTCCTGGTCCCGGGAATGATGCACACACACTCCATCAGCTCCAAGTGAGTCCGGACATGTCGACTTCTCGTCACCAATACCGACCCCTTTAATATTGACCCTCATGAACTCACACTTAACCCACCAGGCCAGGGACTTGCCATTTGAAAAACGCATCATTTTTGAAGAGAATGTCAGAGTATTTATTCACTTACCTCCAGGAATAAGGGCTCAGATAGCAACATCTATCCATCTCTTTTGGCATCTATCAGAGTCTACTTGTGCAATCATCTTTCAAGTTGATGTATGCAGTTCTTCTATTTAATTAAAAATAATTTGAGGAATGAGTTTTCTGATTCTGATTTATGTGCCTAAATTAAACAATCCATCTACACCGAGTGTACAAACATTAGGAACACCTGCTCTTTCCATGACCAGGTATACTGACCAGGTAAATCCAAGCTATGATCCCTTATTGATGTCACTTGTTAAATCCACTTCAATCCATGTAGATTAACGGGAGGAGACAGGTTAAAGAAGGATTATTAAGCCTTGAGACAATTGAGACATGGATGTTGTATGTGTGCCACTCAGAGGGTGAATGGGCAAGACAAAAGATTCAAGTGCCTTTGAATGGGGTATGGTAGTAGGTGCCAGGTACACTGATTTGAGTGTGTGTGGGTTTTTAACACTTAACAGTTTCCCGTGTCTATCAAGAATGGTCCACCACCCAAAGAACATCCAGCCAACTTGACACAACTGTGGGAAGCATTGGAGTCAACATGGGCAAGCATCCCTGTGGAACGCTTTCAACACCTTGTAGAGTCCATGCCCTGATGAATTGAGGATGTTCTGAGGGCAAAAGGGGGTGCAACTCAATATTAGGAAGGCATTCGTAATGTTTTGTACACTCATTGTATATGAGGTTAGATAAATAACCTATACTGTTTACATTCAATCCACTTGACATCTGAACTGCATTCCATTGCTTTGTGACCCTAACAGCTCATTACATTTCCTACCATCCTTTAAATTATATTAATGACTTTTAGAAAAGGGGGGCCTATCAAATGAGAAGGGGTCAGGAGGGTAATAAGGGAGGGCACGTACTGTACAAAGGAACATGTACTAAGGGAACTCGTCTGGCTTCTAAACAGGGTAAGATGTAACGATGAGATGCAATAGAGAAGGTTGGTCCACCTGAGCGTAGAGATCTGTACACAACCAAAGAGCATTTCACTCCATGGCTTGCACCTGTACCAAGATCTTTAAACACAAATATAACATCTAATGTTAGCTCAATCACCACCACCACTCAATCACACCCATGTTGACCATGAAGGCTCTCTGCCATGAATCTGGTACACTGTTAAAACTGAGCCCTCATCTGCTGACAGCAGTTGATAGATGTCTCACTTAAACAGGCTAGGCCACACACACACACACACACACACACACACACCACCACACACACACACACACACACACACACACACAACACACACACACACACACACACACACACACACACACACACACACACACAACACACACTCCTCCATCCACTGTCAGAGAGAGACGAGAGAGAGAGAGAGAGGAGAGAGAGAGAGAGAGAGAGAGAGAGAGAGAGAGAGAGAGAGAGAGAGAGAGAACAACTCTGTGCCTATAGGGCAAAGAGGAGCGAGAGGACCTCACACTCGACCAATCAGGTTTCAGGAATCTGAGACTTCTAGATGACATGTCCCCGAGAAATCCGGCAAGCTCAGTGATAACAAGGGACTCATTCCCGGAGGAGACGGCATTATCTACTTACTCTGATCCGAGCTCGGCTGAGTCTAACTCATCTTGATCCATGAGTTCGCCGAGATCTTCTCCAGTACGCTGATCCCCAGCGCCTCCACAGACAGCTTGTCCAGAACCAGGACCCTGCACCTGCTCAGCAGAGCTGCGTTCACCTGGAACAAAGGGTTCTCCGTGGTCGCCCCCATCAGAGTCCCTGTCCCACACTCCATATGATGGAGGAATGTATCCTAAATACAGACAGACAACAAGAGACGGAGACAGAGAGATAAAAAAAAGAGAGACATGGGAGGAAAAGAAGTGCTGAGCACCCAAAAAGTGACTCAATATGAAGGGTAAGTCATAGTGCTTTAAATTACCTGCAAATGAAATACCATTGGCACTATCCCTCATTGTACATTGGTTTGTAATGTCGCTGTGTAAAAGCATTATAGGGTACATGGTTAAAGGACAAAGCTATCTCATGCATGCTATGATGTCTATGTTTCGCATCTTAGCACCTCTTTAGCCTAGCAGGGTGTAGAGGGTCGACCCTGCTCTAACTACCCGTTACTTGTTATCAGGATTTACACAGACAGGAATAAATCGTAGTTCTGTGCCACAATGAAGAGCTATCATATTATACTACACAAAATGTAGATATGAACAATAAATATCCTAATTATCAGTTGTTATCAGAGTGATACTATATTACTACTACTGTAGTTTGTTCAACTTTGTATGAATATTAAAACAATCATGGCATGCTGTAAGAAAAAATTATTTTGGATCAAATATGTTTTAGTCGATATGTACTGGTCAGTGGTAAAGATGTTGTTCTTTGTCCCAGATAACGTAACACTTAGTACAACACAAACCGTGATCCAAAAGAGCGAGTWTTATTATTACAATGGTGTGTGTGCACTGTCACACAATGGTGTTGAGCTGTGAAAGGAGATAATGGCCATTAACGTTCAACATCAATCTAAGGAGTTGTCTTGGTTAGTTGGGTGGTATAATACCAGATACCCCATTCTAATAGTAGAATTATGAGAAAAATCTATCTCTCAAATGGCATCATTGGATCAGATTGAGATTATACACTCAAAATGAATGTATCTTTTCTGAGGTAGATGCAAAGTGTGTATGGGTGGGTATTGGGTATTGTTTCTGAGGTAGATGCAAAGTGTGTATGGGTGGGTATTGAGGTATTGTTTCTCAGGTTAATGTGCAAAGGTGTATTGGGTGGTATTGGGTCTTGTTTCTGAGGTAGATTCAAAGTGTTGTATGGTGGGTATTGGGTATTTTCTGAGGTAGATGCAAAGTGATGTATGGTGGGTATTGGGTATTGGTTTCTGAGGTAGATGCAAAGTGTGTATGGGTGGTATTGGGTTTGTTCTGAGGTAGATGCAAAGTGTTATGGGTGGGTATTGGGTATTGTTTCTGAGGTAGATGCAAAGTGTGTATGGGTGGGGTATTGGGTCTTGTTTCTGAGGTAGATGCAAAGTGTGTATGGTGGGTATTGGGTATTGTTTCTGAGGTAGATGCAAAGTGTGTATGGGTGGGTATTGGGTATTGTTTCTGAGGTAGATGCAAAGGTGTATGGGTGGGTATTGGGTTTGTTTCTGAGGTAGATGCAAAGTGTGTATGGGTGGGTATTGGGTTTGGTTTCTGAGGTAGATGCAAAGTGTGGATGGGTGGGTATTGGGTATTGTTTCTTGAGGTAGATGCAAAGTGTGTATGGGTGGGTATTGGGTCTGTTTTCTGAGGTAGATGCAAAGTGTGTATGGGTGGGTATTGGGTATTGTTTCTGAGGTAGATGCAAAGTGTGTATGGGTGGGTATTGGGTATTGTTTTCTGAGGTAGATGCAAAGTGTGTATGGCGTGGGTATTGGGGTTTGTTTCTGAGGTGAATGCAAAGTGTGTATGGGTGGGTATTGGGTCTTGTTTCTGAGGTAGATGCAAAGTGTTATGGGTGGGTATTGGGTTTGTTTCTGAGGTAGATGCAAAGTGTGTGGGATGGGTGGGTATTGGGTATTGTTTCTGAGGGGATGCAAAGTGTGTATGGCGTTGGTATTGGTCTTTGTTTCTGAGGTAGATGCAAAGTGTGTATGGGTGGTATTGGGATTGTTCTGAGGTAGATGCAAAGTGTGTATGGGTGGGTATTGGGTATTGTTTCTGAGGTAGATGCAAAGTGTGTATGGGTGGGTATTGGGTATTGTTTCTGAGGGAACTCACCACGTGTTCTCTTTTACATTTATTATTGCAGGTGTCATTTTTTACAATCTCACTTCATATTTCTTGAGTTCACTTGCAACATGTGAGCCGCTTGTGTCTTCAGTTTAGGTGTGTCACATTTTTTTAGCATGATTATGGGATTTGTTGTTTATAGCTCTGCAGATAGTGGGATTCTGGGCTAGATGCAATGTGGAACAGGTGAAGTAAATCAACTCTTATTTTTCCCTTTATCCAAATGTATATCAACATTTCTTGTCAGGAGCAACATATTCTGTTGCAACTACATGCATTTCTGACTGTCTATATTTGATCTCTCTTCAGCTCAGACAAGAGGCCCAGCAGCCATGAGAGACAGGCACCAGAGGTCCCCCTGCAGAGGACAGAGAATACCCACCATGGTTGGGTGTCTCCCCCAGCCAAGGTGGCCAAGCTGAAGGTGGGCCGCCAGCACACTGACAGCCAGAACAACATAGCCAAGCTGGCGTTCTTCTACTACCTGGAGAGAGTGGAGACCATGCGCTGCTTCTGGGAGCTGAAGCACATCCAGCTGGAGGGAGGTTTTGAGGAGGTAGGCATAATATATATGGCAGATTTCATGTGTCCTTTTACTTTGACACTCCCACGAAGTTACTGGTTGACTGGCACCATCTAGTGTTAAAGTCCCTTCCCTGCAGCAATGATGCAATCTCCAGCAATCTCCGGACCCTTGGCCGTTTCACAATTCTGTTGTTGCCTGAACTAGCTAACTTTTTTCACTTAATCAACAGCTTGATAACTGGTTGACAAATTGAATCAGGTGTGCCAGTGCTTGAATAGTTTAAATACATGGATGGGCTGGGGGTCCTCAAGGAGTCTACTGAGCTCTAGTCTACTGAGTTCCCCAAGAGTGGGCTGTAACTCGAACCCCCAGAACCATAAATCTATGGAATTAAAGAACAGAACCAAGATGTAGTCAGTGCTTCAGCCACAGGGTGGCATCTCTCTCGACTTTGAGAAAAATGTGGGGCTGTAGGAGGGAAAGTTGCTTAGGCAAACAAACTATGAAAGAAAATAAGTGGCGATTAAGCCTGGCTCGGCGTTCCAATTCATTCCAAATGTTTTGGGGAAGGCCCTTCCACACCGATCTCAACAAACCAGTTATGGACCTCGCTTTGTGCACGGGGCCAATGTCATGCTAATATAGGAAAGGGCCTTCTCCAAACTGTTGCCACAAAGTTGTAAGCACAGAATCGTCTAGAATGTCATTGTATGCTGTAGCATTAAGATTTCCCATCACTGGAACTAAGGGGCCTAGGCCGAACCATGGAAAAAACGGCCCCAGACCATCATTCCTCCTCCACACAGTTGGCACTATGAAGCTCCCGACGAGCAGTTATTGTGCTGATGTTGCTTCCAGAGGTAGTTTGGGKCACGGTAGTGTTGCAACCAAGGGACAGATGATTTTTACATATGCGCTTCAGCACTCGGCAGTCCCGTTCTGTGAGCTTGTGAGGCCTACCACTTTGCAGCTGAGCCATTGTTGCTCCTTGACGTTTCCACTTACAGTTGACCGGGGAAGCTCTAGCAGGGCAGAACTTTGACAAACTGACTTGTTGAAAAGGTGGCATCCTATGACGGTTCCACGTTGAAAGTCACTGAGCTCTTCAGMAAGGCCATTCTACTGCCAATGTTTGTCGATGGAGATTGCATGGCTGTGTGCTCGGTTTTATACACCTGTCAGCAACAGGTGTGGCTGAAATAGCCGAATCCACTAATTTGAAGGCGTGTCCACATACTTTTGTATATATGTTGTATATATTTTATATATAAAAAGTTTATAGATATAACTTAATTAGATTATATATATATATATATAACTGTTTCAAAATATTAGAACAGTTTACCATAGAAACGTTTTGTTAATGTGGTTTCTGTAATAATTACGGGGGGGCTTGTTACCCCACGTCACCCTGTTCTGCATTCTATAAGTAGTCAAAGACCAGTGGTATGGTTCACAAGTCTACAGTACCAAAGTATTTTAGAGCAATACCTCTGTTTCATCAGAGACAGCCAACACTTAAGTTTGTGCAGTTGTGCAGGGTAGGCTGCTATTCACCAGACCAGTGAACTCATCACTCTGCTTGGCAGAGCCTGTGGCATTGCCAKGGGAATCCAGGGTGCTTTTCAGACATGCCACACATTTGCCACTGTTGTTTTGGTATCTCTGCTACCATGCTGCCTCTCAGAGTGTCAAGCTGGTATCGTTAGCCAGATTTGATTTGATTTATTTAGCCAGATGATGTGTTGCCAGCCACCAGGGACAGTATGTCCTTTCACAGCCAAKATGTTTCATTGTTGAGCAGTTCTGCTCTGCTGAAGCATAACATTATAGAGAGGACCTTAAGGAACATTTTAAGTACTGCTGACATACCGGTAGACACCACAGGAGAGAAATAATGCCTAATGCATTAATTCTGCATTTAAATACAGTGAATTTTGTAACTATATGCAATTTAGTGTACATTACAAATGCTCAGCCATTGATGCGTATTGAAAGATAATCTAATCTAATGATGTGGAAATACATGAATACAGTTCAGCTAAAGAGATTCCCTTGGTAATCGTCAATTGAAGTATAAAGGCCAATCAAAACAGTAGGGAGTAAGACACCACATGAATGCCAGTGGGACATTTGCAGCACGAATCCAATAGTACTGGCTATTTACACTCCGTTCCAAGTCTCCAACCTTCAGGCAGTCTACAGAACCCCTATTATCACAAATACCCTTTCTTGTATGTCATGTTTCCCCTCAGCTCTTGGTAGTTTTAAGAGTTACAATGAAGTTTGTTGACATGTTGTTTTTATCCATGAATCTTTAGGGCTGGTAATTGTCAGGGACCTCACGATACTTAGGTGCCGGTACGATATGTATTGCGATTCAATACTGTGATTTTATTGCAATTTAATGTTGTAAACATATTGCTCACCAAATGTCTGCTGCAGAGGGACAAGAGAGAGCCATGAGCCTATCTAAAAAGAAGATGGAGAACAAGCGGCGAAGAAAAAATACTAGAGGTTTGGTGCAGGTACYGGCAATTAGCGCAAAAATAATATTGCAATATTGTCAGAATGATACAATATATTTTCAAAAATAATATCCCATCACGATTAATCATTCCCTTGTGCTATTATCATCATCTCTAGTATGACAACCAGTGATTTTACCCTTGCAAACRAAGGTGCTAAGTACGTATTCTGACGTATTCTGACCTCTCAGTAGGTCTGTCTCTTAGACACCCTTTGCTGGCACCTGTCACTCTTTTGTCTACAGGACAAACCCACCTGTCCTTTGAACCCCATGGAGCTGATGGGCTGAGGAGTGGGGGTTGACGGAGTTGACAAAGTTTGAGCGGTGGAGCAGAGGTATTTGTGCAGTAATGTTTGGGCGTTCCTAACCCTGGAAACTGGGCACACTCTCTCTGCTAATCAGCATTCTGCTATCTGTCTTAACCTTCCTCTCTGATGCCTCTGAATCCTCTCTCTGAGGTCCGAGAGGACCCTGTTGGATACTGAGATTAAAGACAGAGCGGAGAGTGGATAAAGCCATAGGTAACTTTTTCAAGGGCAGGGACAATTGGCTAGTGAGCAGTATGTGTCTGATGGCTTCGTACCTCTGGCATAGGCTCTGGGATTTACTCTGCTACAGGAGGAAGCCCACAGAATCCATTCCCCTCCATCGTGCAGGTAGAAAATAAGTATTTTTGATGTCTTGTAAATAAGAGAAGTGTGGAGTCTGCTTTATGTCAATGAGTGTTGTGAAAATTCTACTTATTGCTATCTCCCAAAGCACGGGACAGCATGCAGCACCTGGTTCATGTGTCCTAGGACTTTAGCTAGAAAGGCATGGCTTTGAAACACAGCTTTTTTTTGTTTAGTGTTTCAGTTTGTTCATTCAGGACGGCATGCTGTTACTGTGGCTTTAAAACAGTATTAAACTCTACAGTTCTGGCACAGGTGTGATGTTCCATTGGATACAAGTTTGAAGTAGAACATAACCCACCGATACTTGTCAGCACCATAGTAAGATATGAGAAGGCCTTAGGCATTGGACCCTTTACACTTAAAATGACCACGTGCTGTTTCACCAGTTTGTTTTCACTGAAGAACTTGCCAGCAATTATGTGATAGTTGTAGATTTTCACTTTCAACACGAACTTAAATGTATAAAACATATTTAGGGGACAAGACAAGCATGTTTTTTTAATGTCATAGATGTCTCAAGTTTTGAGGGAACGTACAATTGGCATGCTGACTACAGGAATGTCCACCAGAGAATTGAATGTTCGCTTCTCTACCATAAGCCACCTCCAATGCCGTTTTAGAGTATTTGGCAGTACATCCAACCAGCCTCACAACCGTAACCCCGCCAGCCCAGGACCTCCACATCTGGCTTCTTCACCTGTGAGATTGTCTGAAGGGGTGCTGAGGTGTATTTCTGTCTGCAATAAAGCCCTTTTGTAGGGAAAAAGTCATTCTGATTGGCTGGGCCTGGCTCCCCAGTGGGTCATGTATACAGATCATGTACAGGGCATTCGGGAAAGTATTCAGGCCCCTTCACTTTTTCCACATTTTGTTACGTTACAGCCTTATTCTAAAATTGCAAAAAAAAAAAAAAAGTGCATCAATCTACACACAATGCCCCATAATGACAAATCCATTTTTATTTGCTAATTTATAAAAAAAACACTGAAATATTAAATTTACATACGTTTTCAGACCTTTACTCAGTACTTTGTTGAAGCACCTTTGGCAGCAATTACAGCCTCGAGTATTCTTAGGTATGACGCTACAAGCTTGGCACATCTGTATTTGGAGAGTTTCTTCCATTCTTCTCTGCATATCCTCTCAAACTCTGTCAGGTTGGATGGGGAGTGTRGCTTGCACAGCTATTTTCAGGTCTCTCCAGAGATATTCTATCAGGTTCAAGTCCGGGCTCTGGCTGGGTCACTCAAAGATATTCAGAGATTTGTTCCGAAGCCACTCCTGCGTTGTCTTGGCTGTGTGCTTAGGGTCATTGTCCTGTTGGAAGGTGAACCTTCGCCCCAGTCTGAGGTCCTGAGCACTCTGGAACAGGTTTTCATCAAGAATCTCTCTGTACTCTGTTCATCTTTCCCTCAATCCAGGCCACTCTCCCAGTCCCTGCCGCTGAAAAACATGCCCACAGCATAATGCTGCCACCGCAATGCTTCACCGTAGGGATGGTATTGGCCAGTTGATAAGCGGTGCCTGGTTTCCTCCAGACATGACGCTTGGCATTCAGGCCAAAGAGTTCAAGCTTGGTTTCATCAGACCATAGAATCTTGTTTTTCATGGTCTGAGAGTCCTTTAGGTTCCTTTTGGAAAACTCCAACTGGGCTGTCATGTGCCTTTTACTGAGGACTGGCTTCCATTTGGCCACGCTACCATAATGGTCTGATTGGTGGAGTACTGCAGAGATGGTTGTCCTTCTGGAAGGTTCTCCCTTCTCCACAGAGAAACTCTGGAGCTCTGTCAGAGTGACCATCGGGTTCTAGGTCACCTCCCCGACCAAGGCRCTTCTCCCCCAATTGCTCAGTTTGGCCGGGAGGCTAGCTCTAAGAAGAGTCTTGCTGGTTCCAAACTTCTTCCATTTAAGAATGATGAAGGCCACTGTGTTCTTGGGGACCTTCAATGCTGCAGACATTTTTTTGGTACCCTTCCCCAGATCTGTGTCTCGACACAATCATGTCTTGGAGCTCTACAGACAATTCCTGCGACCTCATGGCTTGGTTTTTGCTCTGACATGCACTGTGGGACCTTATATAGACAGGTGTGCCTTTCCAAATCATGTCCAATCAATTTAATTTATCACAGGTGGAATCCCCCAAAATGTAACACAATGTGGCAAAAGTGAAGGGGTCTGACAACTTTCTGAATACACTGAACAAAAATATAAACTCAACATGCAACAATTTCAACGATTTTACTGAGTTACAGTTCATATAAGGAAATCAGTCAAMTTAAATCAATTCAATAGGCCCTAATCTATGTATTTCACATGACTGGGTAAGGGTGCAGCCATGGGTGGGCCTGAGAGGGCACTTGGGAGCCAGGCCCATCCATGGCTATGCCCTTGCCCAATCATGTGAAATCCATAGATTAGGGCCTATTGAATTTATTTAAATTGACTGATTTCCTTACATGAACTGTAACTCAGTAAAATCGTTGAAGTCTACATTTTTGTTCAGTATACAGGATCTGTGGTGTCCCCGCTATGTAACAGTGCAACTGAACTAAATATGCCCCTCAACTGGCCTCATTTGTACACTGTAGGTGGGGAATATATGGTGTGATGTCTTTAACGTTATGGACGTAACCATTGGAAGAGCAAAAGACCGTGCGAAAGAGAGAAGCCTACGGTTATTTCTCTGTCTCTCCCTGAGAGGCATCTAGAGCATTACAAATCAGTGAGTAACAGTACAGTTTAATAGCGTCTGTTAGAACCTGGCATCATGTTTTGATATGACAGATATTTACTATGGGGTGGCTAGACAAGGCAACTGAGGCTGGCATGTTTTTGAACTAGTAGCGTCATTATTGACGTCAAATGAAATTGCAGGACACTGTGTGATAATACAGAGATGCCTGCTGAAATTGTTCTCTTATACCCACCAAGTACCCATATTTGTACAGCCACCCCTTCTGTTGATTGATGTAATGAGACATCTCCATTTTGTCACAATAGTAAACACAAGGTCACAAATCAGCAGTGGGTTTGGACCACTCGGGTGATGGGTCAGGTAGGGGGGGACTTGGAGACATAAGCAGTTCATTACTCATTAGCTCTTTACAAGTTTCCTCAATGTGTTTCCTCAAAAAATAAGTGGTTTCAGTTCTTCTCCCTTTAGAGTATGTTAGTTTGAGGAGGAAAAGGCATGTTGGTCACCACGTGGACATGTAGTCAGAGTGGCGCCTGTCAAATGGGGGTTGCATGCAGTGGCGTGTCCAGAACACTTTTATTGGGGTGGCCAAGGTGGGGCACAGACCCAGTTTAAGGGGGCCATAACATTTTGAACCTCAATATAATTATGATAGTTTAATGCATTAAATGCTTCAGCTTAGGTTTGGTACAGTTCCCTGTTCAAATACTGTACATCATAAATCAATGTTGTTACAGTGTTTGCYTTCAAAGTCAGGATTTGACTGTATATAAGCGTATTAGCATACCGAAGTAAATTCAATTAAGAATGCCATCCAGAGTGCAAATTACACCATAACATTCGGTAGGTTCTTAATTTTTTTATGGGACCTCCTATGTATGCACGCGCTTGTCATGCTCTTTTTGGCCAGACAGCATTAGATACATGGGCTTCACCTACTAAGACAGAGAGGTGCTGTTTCGCTCGCTCGGATGCTTTCTCTGGTGAGATTGATGAGTCTTGTTGTTGGTGCGCGTCTTGTTCAAAATTCTCAATATATTGAGAGACGACCTATCAGATCTCAGAATTTCTGGGGTAGGGACACTGGGGTGGCCAATAAGATTTCAGAGGGTGTTGTGGCCATCCCCTGGACATGGCACTGGTAGCGTGGGTAGCCTGTGAAGCCTTGGAGATCACCCAATTTGATTCAGTTGGGGAGAAAGGACGCTGTGCTCCGAGGGGAACTACGGATAGAGCATGTGGCTTATTATAGCATCAGGTGTTGTGATACAGTGCAGACAAAGGGTACTGCACTGTCCATCAGTAGATAAGGAATTTTATGGCAGCAGGGAACTGGTTTCCTTTTGAATCACCCTATCATAATCACAGTACTTTACTGCCAGACAGTTGCCATCCAGCCACCAAGAATAACTTCCCAGGGAATGTAATTGTATTTAGTTCCACAGTCTCCTCTTCACGTACAGTACCGTTTTCATTGTTCTGAAATGGCCAGGGTAGACAATATCTTTTATTGTAATCAATCCAAGTCAAGATCAATTTTCCCTGATGTTGTCCTGATCACATCTCTGATACCACAGGTAACCATCACAGCTCTACTGGCTGTATTATCTCCTGGAACATGATGTGCTTTAGCTAAATGTCACATTAAATTCAATTACTGAGCTCAACACATGGAATGGGGATTACAGTATGTGTGGTAGTGTTGAAGAGTAATGTGAGTCGAGGATCCCAGCAGTGAATGATTTTGAAGCTGCCTCACTGTATAATATTGAGGATGTCGGCTAATACAGAATTCATGGCTTCCATAGTCTGAGGCAAGCATTAACGTGTGGAAAAGAACACCCTTTTCACAAGTTGGATCGTTTTCATTGCAAAGATGGGGATATCTTGATAAAACAGAGGTATGGCACTATACACTGTAGACACTGTAGACAGGCCTTTGGCACACTGTGAGCAGCGCACTGAACAAATAGCTCAGTGGGTTATTAGGTTCAAAGAACTGCTGACTACGGATGAGTCATTGTTAATCTTGGCTTTGGTTTAGTAGTTGAGCAATGATGTGTTCCAGCAGTAAAGTGTGTTCCATCAGTAAAGCTCCAAAGACAAGATGATCTATCACCTTCTCCTGTTCCCCTCTCTGTCGTGGTATCTGGTCAGATCTGCAGCACTATTAATACATGTGGCTTAGCTTTCCATTTGTAACTCAGGACATCCAGTCGACTTGCTGGTTACACGAGATTGCAACACAGTACATGTACAGTATGCAACAGTATGGCGTCCTCCATGGAAGATGCCCTTACATTTCAGACTAATTGGCCATTGGGTAAGTGGTACAATACACAGTTAGGATCTTGCATGTGTTATACTGAAAAAATATATAAACGCAATATGCAACAATTTCAACGATTTTACCGAGTTACAGTTCATTTAAGGAAATCAGTCAATTGAAATAAATACATTAGGCCCTAATCTATGCATTTCACATGACTGGGCAGGGGCGCAGCCATGGGTGGGCCTGGGAGGGCATAGGCCCACCCACTGGGGAACCAGGCCAAATCAATCAGAATTTGTTTTTCCCCACAAAAGGGCTTTATTACAAACAGAAATACTCTACAGTTTCATCGGGCTGTCTGGGTGGCTGGCTGGTCTCACAACGATCCCGCAGGTGAAGAAGCCGGATGTGGAGGTCCTGGGCTGGTGTGGTTACACGTGGTCTGTGGTTGTGTGGCCAGTTGGATTTACTGCAAAAATTCCCCCCKAAAAACATTGGAGGCAGCTCGGGCTCCCAAGTGGTGCAGCGGTCTAAGGCAATGCATCTCAGTGCTATTGGCATCGCTACAGACACCCTGGTTCGAATCCAGGCTCTAACACAACCGACCGTGATTAGGAGTCCCATAGGGTGGCATACAATTGGCCCAGCGTTGTCTGGGTTTGGCTGGTGTAGTCCGTCATTGTAAATATAAAATATAAAATCACAAATAAAAAGCAAGACAGCAAGATAAATCAATAAATTAAAGTTAATCTTCATTTTAGCCTGCTACTTCTCTGGAATGTACTTGAGGAAATGGTACCTACATAATAATTATCTAATGAATAACACAAACTCTTATTACCCAATCAAAAAACCTTTTCATTAACTGATATGCAAAAACATACCAGCGCGCACACATGTTTCTTTAATTCCATTTATTTGAACAGTAAATTCAGTTAACCTTAGTACTCATCTTGTCTCACAAACACTGGCCTAGTGTTCCATCKCACAAAGTTCCGTAAAGAAAACTAGTGAATATGGGGGTGATGGGGGGGGGGGCTTCTAAGCTGTTAACAGGTGTTAAGTTTCTTAGCTGCCACATTTTAGTTTTTGCCCCTTACTTTCCAAGAGACCGCCAGGACCGGTAAAGAGTTGGCGGGCTAGGCGGTGTGATGGGGGGACAGGGCTAGGGGACAGTAGGGGGATAGATGTCCAACCTCAGGCCCCCCCCAGCAGGCAGCACACGACCCTGGAGCATCCCAGAACAGCGTGTTCTGGGTGAGAGAGGCAGAGGTCCATTTATAACAGCGTAGTTTGTCTCCTTGACTCCTCTAATACCACACTGTATACTCCCCCGGCAGAGACTGTTTATCCTGTTCAGAATAAGACACACACACGTGCATGCACACACACACTTACGCACACGTGCACACATAGTCTTGTACAGCTAACCTTGTGGGGACACAATTCAGTCCCATTAAAATTCTATTTTCCCTAGCAAAACCCTAGCTCCTATCCGTAACACTAACCCTTGCTCCTAACCTTTAACGTAATTCTAACCCTAACACTAATTCTAACCTTAACTCTAAATCCCCTAGAAATTTGACCTCGTGGGGACAAACAAAATTTCCCCAGTTGGCAAAATTGTTGTTTGTTTACTATTCTTGTGGGGACTTCTCTCGGCCACAAGAATAGTTTAAAAAAAAAGGTGTGTGTGTGTGTGTGTGTGTGTGTGTGTGTGTGTGTGTGTGTGTGTGTGTGTGTGTGTGTGGCTGAAGTTGTAAATGCTCCACACATACTATATTGAGAGGGTGGATAGGGAGGGACTTGAGTTTGGGCTCTCTGACAGCCACTGCTCCAGTTTCACTTTAAAGTGTTGGTGATATAAACTCGACCTCTGGTTTATGTAATCAACCCCACTACTAAAGCATGTTTATTCCTCCCGGTCTCATCCACAGTTTAATCGTCTTACAGTTCCCCCCAGCCGGCCCACACCAATGTAGCGTAATATGAACCACTATTATATGCATTGACTTTCGAGGTAGATGTGAACATTTTACCCCATATCTGGGGAAGCTTTCACAGTTGTGCTCAGAGTTTTGTGGTCTGCTACTTAGAGCTGCAGTTTATAGCATGCTCCAAGGCCTGTATTGGAGGACAGAAATATTCAGGTAAATAGATATCTGCTGCAGTATTCTTTAGAGCACTATATTTTCGGATCTGTACCATTGAGTGCAACCGTTGATCAGCCAATGTTCAATTGAATTAGTAGTAATCGAATGAGTAGTAGTGTGAGTATTGAAGCTCCAAGTTGATTTATGAGCGTCGTTTGTGTGCAATAATCCTCTGAGGCAGCCCGCCTTGACTTCCCTTTCCCCTCGATGGAACGTTTTTATTCCATGAAAATAATTGCCTGCGTAAGGTAACCCTCTGCACCTCTGAAAGTGACACAAGCTAAGCCTACGTTGTCGAAATTGCCATTCTGTCACCTGTTGGTACCCAAGGACAGGTCCCCCCCCCCCCTTCCCTCTCCCAGTTTGTAGTCTGTGGGCCCCTGTCTTTGTCAACTACATGTTTCACAGAGGCCTGGGAGGGCAGGCTAACCTGGATGCCTCCTTAGCCGTATCATCCCTGAATATATGACGGGATTGGACGGGGGAGTTGGCACACACATCAATGACACCATGATCATTTGAAGTGTTCTCTTAGTTCAGTTCAAGTTGCATGGGTGAAACTATATTATCATCTYTCGATCTGTGAATTACAATATTATAAGTATAGCAATAGATTCCATTAAAAAAAAWAWATATATACCTATGCATGATGATAATTTATGACAGTTGTGTATGCCAACATGCATATTCTGTATGCAGTGGAGTACAACATTTATCCAATATGTTTTTGTCTCCAAAGTGGCTGTGGAAAACCCTATATCTCAATGTGAATTACCCCATTCCCTTGTTCAGGGACAATGAGCAGTGTTTGTATTGATGACGCATATGTCTCTTATTACACTTTCCATTGATGCAAAGCACATAGAGTACCAGTCAAAAATTTGGACACACTTACTCATTCAAGAGTTTTTCTTTATTTTTACTATTGTCGACATTGTAGAATAATAGTGAAGACATCAAAACTATGAAATAACACATATGGAATCATGTAGTAACCAAAAAAGTGTTAACTTCTCTGCACTACGGATCCCTTTTACAGGATCATTTTCCTAAACAACCGCTAGAATTGCAGGGCGACAAATGCAATAATACTACTAAAAATATTTATAATCATGCAATCACAAGTGAAATATACCAAAACATAGCTTAGCTTGTTGTTAATCCACCTATCGTGTCAGATTTGGAAAATATACTTTACAGCGAAAGAAATCCAAGCTTTTGTGAGTGTAGCAATCAATGCTACAACAGCTAGCTCCAAATTAGCATGGTCACGAAAGTCAGAAAAGCAATAAAATTAATCGCTTACCTTAGATAATCTTCGGATGTTTGCACTCACGAGACTCCCAGTTACACAACAAATGTTATTTTTGTTCGATAAATATTACTTTTATCACAAAAAAACGGCATTTAGGTTGCGCGTTATGTTCAGAAAACCAAAGCCTTGTTCCGTTCGACAAATTCCAAAAAGTATCCGTAATGGTCGTAGAAACATGTCAAATGTTTTTTATAATCAATCCTCAGGTTGTTTTTAACAAACATAATCGATAATATTTCAACCGGACCATAACCTATTCAATAAGAGAGAAAAGCAAAATGGAGAGCTCCCCTCTGGCGCGCAGGCACTATCCAGAGGACACCTGACTACTTCTGAAAAATCTCGTTAATTTTTCAAAATAAAAGCCTGAAACTACGTCTAAAGCCTGGTCACAGCCTGAGGAAGCCATTGGAAAAGGAATCTGGTTGATACCCCTTTAAATGGAAGAAAGACTGGCCAGGAAACACAGAATAAAATAAATAAATATCACTTCCGGGTTATATTTTCTCAGGTTTTCGCCTGCAGAATCAGTTTTGTTATACTCACAGACAATATTTTGACCGTTTTGGAAACTTTGGAGTGTTTTCTATCTTAATCTGTAAATTATATGCATATTCTACGATCTGGACCTGAGAAATAGTCCGTTTACCTTGGGAACGTTCTTTAAAATATATATATATATATGACCCCTAGCGTCAAGAGGTTAAACAAATCCAAACATATTTTATATTTGAGATTCTTCAAAGCCATCCTTTGCCTTGATGACAGCTTTGCACACTCTTGGCATTCTCTCAACCAGCTTCATTAGGATTTTTTTTACAACAGTCTTGAAGGAGTTCCCACATATGCTAAGAACCTGTTGGCTGCTTTTCCTTCACTTTGCGGTGCAACTCATCCCAAACCATCTCAATTGGGTTGAGGTTGAGTGATTGTGGAGGCCAGGTTATCTGATGCAGCACTCCATCACTCTCCTTCTTCATCAAATAGTCTTTACACAGTTTTGGGTCATTGTCCTGTTGATAAATAAATGACAGTCCCACTAAGCGCAAACCAGATAGTTAAGTGTGCCTTGAATTCTAAATTAATCATTGACAGTGTCACCAGCAAAGCACCCCCACACCATCACACCTCCTCCTCCATGCTTCACGGTGGGAACCACATATGCTGAGATCATCCGTTCACCTACTCTGTGTCTCACAAACACACGGCAGTTGGAACCAAAGATCTCAAATTTGGACTCATCAGACCAAAGGACAGATTTCCACCGGTCTAATGTCCATTGCTTGTATTTCTTGGCCCAACCAAGTCTCTTCTTCTTATTGGTGTCCTTTAGTAGTGGTTTCTTTGCAGCAATTCGACCATAAAGGCCTGATTCACGCAGTCTCCTCTGAACAGTTGATGTTGAGATGTGTCTGTTACTTGAACTCTGTGAAGCATTTATTTGGTCTGTAATTTCTGAGGCCGGTAACTCTAATGAATTTGTCCTCTGCAGCAGAGGTAACTCTGGGTCTTCCTTTCCTGTGGCAGTCCTCATGAGAGCCAGTCATCATAGCGCTTAATGGTTATTGCAACTGCACTTGAAGAAACTTTCAAAGTTCTTTAAATATTCCAGATTGACTGACCTTCATGTCTTAAAGTAATGATGGACTGTCGTTTCTCTTTGCTTATTTGAGCTGTTGTTGCTATAATATGGACTAGGTATTTTACCAAATAGGGCTATCTTCTGTATACCACCCCTATCTTGTCACAACACACCTGATTGGCTGAAACGCATTAAGAAGGAAAGAAATTTCACAAATTAACTTTTAACAAGGCACACCTGTTAATTGAAATTCATTCCAGGTGACTACCTCATGAAGCTGGTTGAGAAAATGCCAAGAGTGTGCAAAGCTGTCATCGAGGCAAGGGGTGGCTATTTTGAAGAATCTCAAATATAACATATATTTTGATTTGTTTAACACTTTTTTGGTTACTACATGATTCCATTTGTATTATTTCATAGTTTTGATGTCTGTTCTAGAAAATAGTAAAAATAAAGAAAAACCTTTGAATGAGTCGGTGTACAAGGTTTTGACCGGTACTGTATGTCCCAGATGGACCACTGCATCAAGCATATGTTCATAGGCTTATAGGGTACACTGTTGAGGGGTCCAATTACCAGGCACTAAGTAAAACAAATTGTAACTGTCTTAACTGTCTATGAGTAGGCTAAGCGTGTGTGATGGTGGGGGAAAGATCTGACTGGATGTTCTTGTGAGAGAGAGACAGTATTAATCATGGCTGTCACCCCCTCTCCAATTTCAGCACAGAGGCTAAAGACCTTAAGTGCATTCTCAGCCAAGGGACTACAGGCTACAACCTGAACCTGCCTTGATTCTCTCTTGCTCCCTCACTGGGTGGGTGCTCGTTACAGCTGTTTCGCAGCCAGCGAAGAGATTTCCGTAGCAACGTACATTACTCTCTTAAATACTGAAAATCAGGCTCACATGCAAGTATTTTCCCGATGTTATCGCAACCATTATTCTTTAGGCTCTCATAAACACTTCTAAGATGTGAATTGCTCCACCTGTCATTAATAAGGATCTTTTTTTTGCAAACACAGCTGTTCTTTGTGAGTGGATCTTTTGACAATTGTTTGATATTTTGAGTTGACCTAAAAATGTCCCCTACCGGTTATAAATAAAACTTGTCAGTGTCCCCCCTCCTTTCCCCTCCCCATCTGTGACACCTGTTCAGCCTAATCATTGTGAAACCACCAAGTCAGACTGAAAAGTCTACTAATTTACATGCAAATAAAGTAAAAGAAACCCAAAGCGTTTAGCATCATCCCAGACAACTTTCCACTTTGCCTCAGAGAGAGGGACTGTGTACACTGGCCATTTTGAAACTTGGTAGGCGGGCCAGCGACTGGTGACGGTCGTGGGCATTTGTCTGACAGCCCCTCCATAGCCGAACCCCTGCCCGTCACAGCCACCCACTGCCCTCAGCCCCCATTGCTGGTCCTCTGCTGACGTTGGCTGTTCTGTTTACATTTAGGGAGATCAGCTTATTCCATTCTTAATACCACCTCCAGTAGGAAGAAGTGCAGAGGTGTCAAACTGTGGGTGAGCGACATAGGGGCATAGGGACAATCTCACAGATTACAGTGACCGTTACTAGCTGTATCTTTCTGTTTTACTCTTCATGGATTTGAATTTTGTTCACTTATTTATTTTTCATCGAGAAATTGGCATTTCGTTCCCATTTCCGTCATTAGATCAGCTTGTCTGTACACTTGAAGATGAGCACAGAGGGATAAGGCTGGCTACATTTTCCCAAAAAGTTTCCCCGTCTGTCTCACGTGACCCTTTTTCTGTTTCGATTGGGCGTCCTAACATGATTCTATCATGAGTTCCAAGATAGTGAACTATAACTCAACCTCAAGAAAGCCAAGCACGATGGATAACGTAATCGATTGCAATGGTGCCGGCTTGGACCTCATTCAGAATCGCATTGAGTCTCTGAACAGTAAGATGGACAAACTCATCAACATCCAGGAGAAGGTCCTCAACCGGCTGGACGGAATGTCCCAGGACATTGACAGTATAGAGAGGGACATGGAAACACTGAAGGTGGATAAGGAAGAGATCCATATCCCTGCCAGAGCCCGAACTCTACCACCGGCCCTGGCTCAAACCCAGGGCACGGGCATGGGGGACGAGGTGAGAGAGATGTGTCAGGAGATGAGCTCCATCATGACAGTGCTGGACCAGCGCTCGGAGAAGCAGGCTGAGAAGCTGGACGGGATGGAAAAGCTGGTCCTCAGCATCCATCAGGTCATCAGATTCATTGGGGAGACGATGAAGAGCCCCCGGGTTATGGAGATGATGTTTATGGGTCCGGCAGCACGCAAGGCCTCCAAGTCAAAAGACCTCAAGATGGCTATTAAGAGGCAATCGTCCGCAGAAAAGAGCAAGAGCTCAGTTACTAAGACGACCGACAAGGTGAGACTGGGAGTTCTAACTGCGCTAACCAAGGAGGTGTGTTTTTGCAGGTCTACGTAGACTATATAAAGGTTGCTTTATTAAGGCACTTTATGCACTCAACGGAGCCCTGGATACGTTAATGTGAACTGCGTTCATATTTTTATAATGGATTGATGATATGGATGTGACGGCAACTTAGGTTAGATGAATTGCTGGGTTCACTGTTCCCTCATGGACCTGCAAGTTACATGTCCTTAAAAAAATTGCACAGTTGTATATAGGTTTGGAGATAGACACGGCGTTCCATGTTGACATGTTTGATTTATGATTTGATTTGTTTTATGACTTTGCCACTGCAGAGGAAAATTATCAGAGCAGCAAAGCTGACTAGTCAAGTGGAGTTCTGTTTCCTAAGGAACGATTGTGGCTTTGCTCATGCTACTTTTCCTCATGCAGTGCTGGAAGATGTGTCAAACCAATATGACTTATATAACAATCTCCACTGGTTTATAGCGATCTTCACTGGTTTTATAGTGCCATGCATAGTAGGCCATACTGTATGGAAGGTGCCAAAGCCTATACACAGTGGTAAAATTGGTGGGGAACTTTCCACCACTAGGCTTGTTACAGTGACCGTATTACAACCACACCGGCGGTCACGAGTTGTAAAGGCAGTTTAATTCCACGTGACCGTTTAGTCATGGTAATTAGGCTTCTCCAAGCTCTGATTCAGGGCAACCCCCCATGTACATTATTTACCTCCCGCCATAGTAACAGTGTCAAACAGCCATTGATCTCAATGTCTGTACTTTACACTGTATGATACATTTCACAGAGGTTGGCACTTCTTCAGATTTGAAGGGCTCAAAATAGGAAGAAGAGGATGGACCTGTATAAGGAGAGTGTTTTTAATAGTGGAGTGGTTCTATATCGTTCTATTCTGTATTTTTTGAAACTGCACTGTCGGTTAGGGGCTCGTAAGTAAGCATGTCACTGTAAGGTCTACACCTGTTGTATTCTGCGCATGTGACTAATACAATTTGCTATATGCTGTAGGTGCTGTTTTCAGATTCATAGTATTTCTTGGAGATGGAGTGCTGGACCTGTAGAATGTATTTGCCTTTGTACTAGAAGCAGGCATGTGGCTTAAATAGGGATCTAACTGGTTAAGGACTCATTGGCAACAGGTAGTGACAGGGGTGAGAGATAGCCTAGTGGTTATTGCATTGGGCCAGTAGCTGAGAGGTCACTGGTTCAAATACCTGAGATGACAAGGTGAAAATCTGTTGATTTACCCTTGAACTTAACCCTAATTTGCTTCATTGATGCTGTACTACCATGGCTGAACCTAGCTGGTGTTTGTGACAATAAATATATTTGTGTATCTTAGGGAAGTTAGTATAAGCATTTGGTTGACTAGATTTGGTACTGGACTGAATAGATAACAGAAAGAGAGGAATTTGATTCATACTGTCTACTGCACTGGGTTACACAATGTGTGGCACTGTTTGTGTTGTGGAAGATGAACTTTACACCCAATTCCTCTGGGCTTAAAGGGCAGTCACTTCCAACTTCAACAAGCACTTGAAATTGTTGATACAATGTGAATAGCAGTAACATGCGGAGGGTGGTCTTAGGCACAGACACTGAAAGTCAATGGGTAGTAGTGTTTAGCATTAAAGCCTTAAGCGGGAGTTATAGGTACCCCATCACTCTCCATCACTGGCACAAGGGTGGATGCCAGGCAGGTTTCTGTTTTCATGCCCAGGGTATATTACCTGCAGGATCTATTTTATTTAAAAAATCAAATCAAGCATAGACCAACTTATTTAGGTGGTCAATGAGATACAGTGTAGCGTAAGAGTTTCCACATTTCATGGTGTAGAGTAGTGTAAAGTAGATGAACTAGGAAATAAGGAAAGGGGTACTGTAAATAGGTACTGGTATCGGAACAGACCCTTATTTGGTTAGATAAGGGTCCTTCCATTTCAACACAGTTCCAGCACAAAACAGACACATTTGATACATTTGATACATTTTCAGCTTGATTTGAGGTTAGAACTCAAACAGCAACTCTAAGGTCATATAAGTCCTAACCTAACGTAGCAGGTGTAAAAGAAACATCTGAGCGGGGTCCCTACATCCGGTTTTCAGGGGAAAAGGAAGCTAGGTTGAATATACTGTATCACTGAAAACCAGATGTTTACTGTTTATAAGTCCACACGTTATGGCAGCATCCATACTTCTGTGATTGGCTATTGGCTACTGTATGACTCAGATCGCCAGGAATTCTCATTGTCGTCAGAGCTTTCGTCAGGTTCTACCTCCAGCCTCTGGCCGGCTCCCATCAACTCCAAGGTATGAGATGTCTGTCCACCACAGACATCTGTCACTTTATCCCCCCCCCCCCCCCCTCCCCGCACACACACCACACACACTGTACCCAACCCCCCTATCCTTAGATTTGTCCTTCAGGAAGAAACACTGCTGTCACTGTGGAAACCCTATCCTCGTAATATTTTCTCTGCCTTACTACTGAGCAGTGCTTACCTCACAACCAACAACTAAGAGGCCCTCAAGGGTCATGCCTTGAGCCATTTTTTAAGATGTTGACCTGCTCATAAAAGGACTGGAGCGTTTTCTGTGGTACTAGTGAGCCCCGCCTTACTGAAGTCTGTTTGAGAAGACGTGTTTGGTTGGTTGCGAGAAATGTTTCTGCTCAGGGTTGGCATTGCATGCTATTACTCACTATGACAGGTGATATGCGATAAATTCACAGCCTCGTACATATGTAACACCCTATCCATTCATCTGCTGTGGGCAATCAACAGCATGCTTTGACTGAAACAAAGTTTGTCTGTATCAGGGTGCTACCCTGAATAAAACAACTGATAAGGCTAGGTTATATGTTTGACGGTCACTTAAATGTAATCCTTCTTTACTCTTTCATGTATTGTTTCCATTTTTTCTTGTTCAGTTGTAACTTACCCCCCTCACCACCGCTCACTTCCTCCTTACCCTTCCTAACTGTGTCTTTATCCATCTCATGTTGCATGCCATTCACCATGTCCAACTAACATTGCCATGCTGTCTGTCTTCTTAACAGAAACTACCTCTACTAAAGCCACTAAAGGTACTCAAGGGATGATAAACCCTGCATGTGAACGCAAACCCAGCACTCCGGGGACCACTCACAGTTGCAAGACAACAAAGCTCCACGGACCAAAGAATTTCCTTGCAAACAGCAAACCCACCGGAAACTTTGTATGTGTTAAATTGCTCAAAGAAAACATGTTTTCATGACGTTTCTGAGCAGTAAATATTGTCATTGTATTCTGGTAGTGGTTTAAGGGAAATATACATACCTGACCTCATTTTAACGAATGTTGGCATGCAGACCAAATGCAGAGCGTGATGATCTTATATCGCCTTCTTCCCTTCCTTTAGCCAAAAGATCACAAGAAGAAGGATGAGAAGGAGAAGTCGGGTCTGAAAGCACAGAAAAAGAAGGAGCCCCCAGACACAGCAGGTGCTCACATCACAGCACATTCAAATGTGTCAACAATACATCACAGCCATACACCACTCACACACACAGTGCCCTTTATTAGTCAAAACAACCTAAATCACACACAGCAGCACTCACAACATGTAACATGTGAGATGTAAACAACACCTGTTCTGAAAGCTTCSAGAGCGGGAGAGGAAAAATCGATACTTTCTTTTTAGCCAAAGGAAAGGGAACTGGTAAGTCACAACACTCTTCCTGTCAGACGTAAACAACATCAAAGAGCTCAAAAGTTCAGACAGAAACATCAGACAACCACTTGCCGTCCTCTTAGGAGGGTAGTAGGAGTGTGTTGACATTCTGAGGTATTGTGCAATTGTCTGATTAAAGTTACCAAAGTGACGTTCATGCAGGTGGTTGAATTAATTTGAACTGTATACCCTCTGACGTTCTGTTTGTTCCTCTGCAGATACCATCTCCCTTAGGAAGCAGGTGTTGCTACTAGAGGAGGTTCAGAAGCTCAACAGGGAGAATGCAGAGAGATCATCATCATCAGGTCACAAGCAGCAGCAGCACCTCACCCCTGATGGCTTCCTGGACCTGGAGGTTGGATCTGGAGGGGCCTCAGAGGGTTCCCTCAGCTCAAACCTGCTGGACTTTATCCTCGAGGGCCCCAAGGCCCCTGTGACTGAAGAGGAGTCATTCTCTGAGGAGGAGGCTGCAGGAGATGGACTAAAAGTGGAAGAGAGGAAGGAGGAGGAGGTTGTAAAAAAGGAGGAGAAGGAAGACCACCTTAATGAATCTAAGGAAGAGGAGAAAAAGGAGGAGCTGTCGAAAACCACAGAGAAGCCTGAGGAGGATAGAAGACTAGAGGAAAAAGAGGGGGAGAAGGAGAAAGAGGGGGACACTACACTCTCTAAAGGCCCATCAGAAGCTGCTGATATGTCAGTAAAGGATATCCCTTCTCTCCCAACCTCCCCTGAAGCTCCAGGAGACACCAACTCCATTCCCGAGAGGTACAGTATCTCCTCTACCCTCACTCTCTTCCTATTTCTTTCATTCTATGTATTTCTATCTTTCTCTCTCTTTGTCCCCCTTTCACACTATCTTACTCTACCTTTCTCTCACCCTACTTCAATAGTGCTTTATGTGCTGACCCCTCTCTTCCACGTATACACACATGCGAAACAACATTCCACATTTTCTAAAACATTTCTAAAACATGTCCGTCTGTTCCAGCTGTGAAGACCACAACAAAAGTGCTTCCTCTCTGTCTCTGGAGGCAGCAAAACAGGACCAGATGGAGGAGGGCGGCACCAGCAGTAAGCGTCGGGTGATGGAGGAAGACCTGGGAGTAGAGGACCACAAGAAGAGTCGGGTAGAGGAAGGAGAGGAGGAGGAGAGGGAGGGGGAGAGGAAGGAGGAGGAAGAAGCAGAGAGACCAGAGGATGAGGGAAGGGGCGTCTTCAAGGCAGACGGGGTGGATATCCGTTTGGAGCTGAAGAAGAGGCTGGGGAAAGATCAGGCCACAGAAGTCAAGCAGTCTACTGGGGAACCGTTCTTCATTGGTGAGGACCAGCATCATTATGGGGTACCGTGGCTTTAAGTCTGGCGGAAAGGTGGTAAGTGGGTGGAATCTTATTCATTTGAAATGTGCACACGATTCCATAAATCACACATTGATCTCAGTGGAAGACTGGAATTACGCAAACATATCTTAGGATTCGGGCCTAATATGAAATCCAATAGATTGCTGATATGGTGGCAATTATCTCTTTCTGTAGAAAATATTCATATCCTTATTGGATTTGGACAGAAAAGCATGCTCTCTAGGAGTAGCAAAGTACGAGAGAACTGAAGTTTGCATAACCAACCTTGTATCTTCTGTCATGTTTACCACAGGGTGTGAGTAAGCACAGGGTGATAACTTGATTATGACAATCCTGAGGTACCATTACAAGAGCACATGTTAACTGATTAACAATACAGCTTATATTTCCCCTCCATGCTACTGTTTGCCAGGGCTCACTTGATATCAATCTCAATGTGACTTCCCTGGTTAAATGAAGGATAAATAAATAAGAATATATTGTTATGTATTTCATACCTCCCTTTAGACAAAAGTCCTCCTCCACCAGCTCCATTCAACCATCGGATAGTGTCGGCCAAACCCAACCAGATCAACAACTTCTACACCATCAACAGAGTTGAGATTCTAGGAGGGTAAGTGTTCCAATCCTGTTCCTAGCGATACATGAGGACTTGAGGGCGGCAGGTTGCCTAAGGTTTAGAGAGGCGAGCCAGCAGCCGGAGCGTTACTAGTATCAAGTCCTAGATGCCATTGTGTCCGTGAGCATGGTACTTAGCTCCCCGGGCGCCCAGTGTGGTAGCTGCTCAAACCTCTCCAAAAACCTATATGTATGTACTGTATTTTTTTCGGACGGGTTGGGTTAAAAGCAGAAGTACATTTAATTAGTTCCTTGTGTGCGATTGACAAAAACAGTGATCTTATCTCTTATTTATTCCTGCAATGTTTCAACTAGTAATGTAAAATAATGTCTGCTTAGGCTTATCGTTCCTTAGGGAGCACAGGCTATCAACGACTACTCTCCGTCGCACTCTGTTCTGCATCATACTGAGTTATTATAAATTAGTCAATTCTCCAATGGGTCTTTTGGAACTGTACCCACGGGAAAAAAACGTATCTAACCTAGATCAAAGACCGAGAGAGAAGAAGAGAGAGGTCCTCGACAGGTTGAGTTGTGCAACTCTCCTCTCTTCTCGTCTCCCCTGGTTCATAGCTTCAAAGTTATTTTTACTCGAAGCCTTCAGGGTATGTGAAACCATACCTCCTCTGCCAGCTGGCAGCTAATCGCTAATCCAAATCTTCAAAGAGAGGCCTCTTACTCTCATCTATTGAAATAAAGGAGAAATCAATACAAAATACAATACCTTCACAAAATGATATTACTTTCCTGTATTGGAAGCGATCTGATTCTGTATTTAAGGACATACTGATAAAATAGTTCTGATAGTTCAAGTTCTGACCGTGAGATCCCAATCAATTCAGGGGATGTATTATCTTGATGTGTAACATTCTAGGATTTGTGACTTACAGGTGATAGTTTTGGCAAGTCTTTCTGACCCCTGTCGAGGGAGTGTGGTTGCGTTGAAACGTTACCATTATAAATTATAAAATGACACAGACAGGTGTAACTCAGAAACTTTGAACTGAAGACACCTTACTTATCTTTGCTCTCTCGTAGGGGTCGTTTTGGCCAGGTGTACAAATGCATGGAAAACTCCTCAGGTCTCACCCTAGCTTCCAAAATCATCAAAGCCCGGAGTCCGAAAGAAAAGGTACAAAGTCAAAACATTTTTTTACATGATTTGCATGCATGTAAAAACCTCTACACATCCTTGTAGCTTCCTTGAAAARGACTTTTTGAATGCGGACCTACTTTGCTTTCTATTCAAAATGTGGAAGTAGACATCAGAACATAATGCTCTAAGGCCATTTCAGTCTACGTGGATGGGGAATATATTTCTTCAGATGTTTTTAATTTGACCCAGAAAAGAGACGTACATTGCCTGCTAGCTGTGAGTGAACATCTGACACTTCTCATTGTGTGGTTGGTGTGTGTTTGGCATGCAGGAGATGGTCAAGAATGAGATCACGGTCATGAACCAGTTGGACCATGCCAACCTGATCCAGCTCTACGCCGCCTACGAGTCCAGGAATGACATCATCCTGGTGCTGGAATAGTACGTTCCCTCCACAGAATGAAATGGAACATTATCAGCATTATATTGAATCTCTATGGTTTTCTACCTTGCTGTATGTTCCGTCTCATAATGTTTTCTCAATCTTTAAAGGACCAGTGCAGTCAAAAATGTGTTTTTTTCTGTGTTTTATATACATTTATACACTATGAGGTTTGAATAACACTGTGAAATTGTGAAAATGACAATGCCCTTTTAGTGTAAGAGCTGTTTGAAAAGGCCACCTGAAATTTCAGCCTGTTTTTGTGGGATGGAGTTTTGGACTGCCTGGTGACATCACCAGGTGGTAAATTTGATTGATTGATAGATATTATTTGCCAGTTAAGTAAACACACACAATAGATACATTTTTTAAAAGTGACAGGGATTTCACAAAAATGTCAGACTTATTTCCATTGTAATCCCTAAATTCCATGGTGCAAAAGCATTACAACATTAGGCTACATAGATACAGATACATTACATAAATACAGASATATTACATACAGACATGAGAAAAATATATATTGCTCGATCATWAGCCAGCTTTTGACATTCTTTTTAAATGAGATTGTGTTCGGCATGGATTTGAGTTGCTGTGGTAGTTCGTTCCACTCAACAGCAACGGTATATAAAAAGGTGTTCTTACCAAATAGACTCTTGAATTTAAAACAGGCAATATCAGGCTCTGGTGTTGTYTTGGTGGACAWCTCTAATATAAGTGAATGATTTGATAGGTACCTAGAGGCTGAGTCAGTAATGATTCTATGGACCAGACCAAGTTGAATTAATATGACCCTTTTCTCTAGCTGATTAAAATGCTTGACCTCCAGATGAGTAGGTTTTAAGTAAAAACCTCKCCAGTTTGTTTTGGCTGGTCTGTCTTTATTCTTTAGATGTTTAGGGATTGCTGGTGAACCATGATGTGTACGCAGAATCAAAGTGACACTGAACTGAGCACACCTGCCAGAGTCTTTAGGGTGTCACATCAATATATTTTGGCCTATTGCACAAATCTCATTCCGACAGAACTGTTTTTATTTAGGTTAATGTTTAAAAAAATGTTAAGTCATGTTTAAAAAAAAAATCTGAGCGGTAGATCTCGACTTGCATTTTTGGCTGTGAAAGTGATCTGATCACAAAACGTTGGTGACCACTGCACTAGAAGGTTTTCAGTTAACATTCCACCATTTTGTCTCTACCTGATAAATAGGATCTAACCTAGTCAATGGCCCTGCTGTTAAAACCAAAAGCATGATACTATGATCAACCTTGTGAAATGCCATCTGCAGATCCAGCATTACCGTTCCACAGAAATGTCCTGATAAAGTCAGTTGAAAACAATAGACTTGTCAGTGGAGTGGGACTTTCATAAACCAGACTGTAATTTGTATAAAATATTATTCTTGATAGTATATTCATCTGTTAATAAATTACTTTTTCCAGCACTTTTGACACCACACTCAAAATAGATACAGGTCTATAGTATGTGTGTTTTGCTGCCCTTCTTGTGGATAGGATCACTCTATTACGTCTCCTATGCGTGGAAACTCTTCCCTGCTCAATAGAGATGTTGATTAAATGGGTGACAAAGGGGGCAATAAATTCAGCACCATATCTTAAAAACCTGTCAGGGATATTGTCGAGGCCTGTAGCTTTAGAGCAGTTTAGTTCAAACAGTCTCTTGACAACTCAAGCCTGAGACGCTGCTGTAAAGGAAAATGCATCAGCTTGTACAATCATCTTGGAGTAACGGCCTGGGTCCTGACCCTCCCCATACACTCCAGTACAACCAGGTATCCTCTAAATTAAATCTGAGGCAACTGTTGTGAAAAAGTTATTGAGATTTTTAGCTGCCACTTCCTTGTCAAACGTAATTTGCCCTTTGACCTCAAGACCCAAGCTTTTGCAATTTGTTTCTGTTTATCACTATATGCCAACTGTTTTAGGGAATGCCACAACTTCCTAGGATTATTCCTTTTCTCACAAATGTTGCATTTAAAATATGATTTTTTGGCATCTTCAATCATCTGACTATCTTTGTTCCTTAGGGTTCTGTGTCTAGGGTGTCTGTTCTTTGCTTCTGTCATATTCTCAAAATGTGGTATTCCTTGATTTAATGGCCTCAAGGATTTCTTGATTCATCCAGGGTTCAGTTCTTTGTTTAATTCTTACAGTTTTCCATGGAGCCACTTTATCCACAATGCTTAAGAAACAGTTGAAACAGTCCCGTGCTTTATCCATATCTAGACATATAAGTACCGGGTCCCATTTGACTTTACTCAAGTGATCAATAAATGCATCTTTGTTAAAATGTTTCAGAGATCTAACAGTTATTGTGTTGTGAAAGTTAAACAGTTAGTTTTCATTTTTTCCCTCACCACTCCGAGAAAGTCGTAGCAAAAATCTTGCTTGAGAAATTGCTCTTTGCCAAGAAGCATTTTTTTAGTTTACCCAGTTTACCCAGTTTGATAGTGACCCTGTAATGTACATTCATTGTACCCTTAGTTATAGGTACATAATTGTACCCTTCAGTGTTGGCTCGCTCGCCAATAAACAGCTCTTTTTGATTGCATCTTTTTGGTGAATGTCGGGAACCGAATTGCATCGGTGAAAGAGACCTTTATTTGGTTCCCTGATTTGCGTACTGCGACTACTGCTTTTTGAGCTCAAACAACGAATATCTGCAGATAATTTACAAGATAATTATCTGTAGATGGTGAATCTTCACTGCAGAAACCAAAAATAGTGGGGAGAGTCCGTCATTCTGGTCCACACCAGAAGTGAGTAAAAAATGAATAAAATCGCATTTAACAATCTAACGGAATGGTAGACTACTTTTTGTGCTTTACATAAGAGATAAAAAAAGTGCATGGTTGTAGGTAGATTTTTAAGCATTTTGAACGAAGAGCCGTTTGGGAGACAAATCAGCTTCTCTTTTATGTGAACGGAGCATAATGAACCAGCTCATGGAAAGACTCAGAATGCCCATCACATTAACCCTTTCAGTTCAGACCTTAAAAGAGACATAAGATACACATTTTTATTTTTAGAGTACCACCACAGCGACAAAGCTGTTTGTTTCTTTTAAGTGGAAAAAAATGTACCTCTTCTCTATACCAAGTCCCTCATGTGTACACGCCTCTCCGCCATCCCACTTCTGACACCAGTGTATCAAATTCAAAGGGCAGCGCCGACCGGGACTGGGTCAAGCCAACACATTAACCATTTTTCCAAGAGGTCCAAGAGGATTACCTCTTGACAAGGTCACACAGTGTTGTGTTCAGGTTGCTATAATATTGATTACAGCTCTTTATGGTGACATGATCTTATGTAAGCCTTAATAAAGACTTTAGAACATGCAGCAGACATGCTCAAACTTGAACTAATATAACCATAGACACAACACTTCCACTCACGGGTGGGCAAAAATAACTAACTGAAAGCCATGCTAAGCCAGTAAGCTATGCCTCCAGTGATTGTACCTTTTTATATAAAAAATATTGGATACAATAATGTACCATTAAACTAGATTATCTGCACATGTACCCTGAAAGGTACTGAACAGCACCATGTGAGATCATATGTGTACCTCTGGAGGTACATTATGCGTATTTTTATATTTTTGTACCCCAGAGAATAATACTGTACCCTAACCATACCCTTTTTTCTGAGAGTGTACAATGGGTTTTTGTGTGTGTGATCGCAGTGTGGATGGTGGGGAGCTCTTTGACCGGATCATCGACGAGAACTACACTCTGATGGAGCTGGACACGGTCATGTTCATCAGGCAGATCTGTGAGGGCCTGCAGCACATGCACAAGATGTACATCCTCCATCTGGACCTCAAGGTAAACAACCACACTGTATTTGACAGGGGCAGTGATGTTATTGAGAGCATGGCAATACACAGATTGTGCACAACAGATAACCACTTGTCTACCTGTGTCTGATATTTTTTCACCTTGAAGTGTTTCCCTTTTTGTTGTCTTTCAGCCGGAGAATATTCTATGTGTGAGCAGAGTCACAAATAAAATCAAGATCATTGACTTTGGACTTGCCAGAAAGTAGGTTTCAAATTTACATTGATCTTTGTTTCATTCATATAATTTTAGATGATATGATGTAACACTGCATGCAGTATTATAATATTGTATTTCTATTGATAGATTCCTATTCAAAATGAACATGTATTCCTTCCAGATACAAGCCCAGAGAGAAGTTGCGAGTGAATTTCGGCACCCCAGAGTTCCTGGCCCCAGAAGTTGTCAACTATGACTTTGTGTCATTCAACACCGACATGTGGAGTCTGGGAGTCATTACATATATGCTGTAAGCACACACAGACACAGACACAGACACAGACACAGACACAGACACAGACACAGACAACACGACACAGACACAGACACAGACACAGACACAGACACAGACACAGACACAGACACAGACACAGACACAGACACAGACACAGAACACAGCAACACAGACACAGACACAGACACAGACACAGACACACACACACAGACACAGAACAGACACAGACACAGACCAGACACAGACACACACACACACACACACACACACACACACACACACACACACACACACACACACACACACACACACACACACACACACACACACTGAAGGCTCTTCCTCTCCTTCTACAGTCTCAGCGGTCTGTGTCCTTTCCTGGGTGACAATAACCCTGAGACTCTGAACAACATCCTTGCCTGCCAGTGGAACTTTGACGAGGAAGAATTTACAGACATCTCAGAGGAAGCCAAAGACTTCATCTCTAAACTACTCATCGTCAATAAAAGGTATCATACATCCAGGGGTGAAAGTAGATTGAATTTACGGTACCTCCTATATGTGCACGCGCATACACCCAAAACATCTATGGGCCTAGAGTGGCTCTGGACATTCTGCTGCACTGAGACAAAAAATTGCCACAACCCCTCCTATCCCCACATTAACTAGAATACTGTACAGCAGGGGTTGGCAATAGGTTTGGCCTTGGGCTAATTTTCTTCTCAGCTAATAGTCGGTAGAACAGAACATAATAGCAGGCCAATTCATAGGTCTATGCAAACAAATTAAACAAAATATTTAACACATCTGGTTAGTAGCTATATAATCAGTTCAATGTCAATAACGTATCCTAATATTTTCACTCTGATTAGACTTATAAAATCACCAATGTCTCTATTAAATTCGTTTTATATTTATTTGTGCGTTGATTGGGGAAAATCAGCTTGCAATCAAGAGAAAAAGTCTCAAGAAAGGTGGATAATAAATAGAAGTTTCAGGTAAGAATGGACAGCGAAATAGGCATTCTTACCATATTTCTCCATTGTCAAACCAGAGTGTCTTTTTGGCAACAAAACGGTTGATTTTTGCAAATAGTTAAATATTAGACATCCATATGCATCTAAGAATGCACTTGCAAAAGTTACCTTTCCACCCAGACAGAGACTCAACCGAGGCAGTAAATCTCAAGCTTCAACTGCTGGCTACTCATCCGTTGCAAACTTCTTCGGGATCAGTGTCCCTTCCATGGGAAGGTTGAGCTAACGTAGGCTAATGCAATTAGCATGAGGTTGTAAGTAACAAGAACATTTCCCAGGACATAGACATATCTGATATTGGCAGAAAGCTTAAATTATTGTTAATTGAACTGCACTGTCCAATTTACAGTAACTATTACAGTGAAAGAATACCATGCTATTGTTTGAGGAGAGTGTACAATTTTGAACATGAAAATATATTAATAAACAAATTAGGCACATTTGAGCAGTCTTGAAACAATGTTTTTAATCGAAATGCAATGGTTCATTGGATCAGTCTAAAACATTGCACATACACTGCTGCCGTCTAGTGGACAAAATCTAAATTGCACCTGGGCTGGAATAATACATTTTGGCCTTTCTCTTGCATTTCAAAGATGATGGTACAAAAAAATACAAACGAACGGTTGGTTTTTCCTTTGTATTATCTTTTACCAGATCTATTGTGTTATATTCTCCTACATTCCTTTCACATTTCCACAAACTTCAAAGTGTTTCCTTTCAAATGGTACCAAGAATATGCATATCCTTGCTTCAGGGCCTGAGCTACAGGCAGTTAGATTTGGGTATGTTTTTTTGGCGAAAATTTAAAAAAAGGGGAGGATCCTTTTAACCCAACAACAGAAGCGCTTCCCTAAAGCTGCCTGGGTTTAAACATCTCTTTTCCGACAGTGAAAGGCTCAAATAATAGGGACAGAATAGCAGAGTAAATGTTTTGTCTCCTCGAATATTGAATGCCACAGCCTAGCTTCAGAATGTCATCACAGTCACGTCTTTTGTGGGCATTTTAAAGCTTGTTTCTAGAATAAGGCATCATGGAGTTGTTATGGAATGCTTTATATTATCTAGATCATTTTATTTATTTATTTCAAAATTTAAAGCTAACAATAGGTATCCTTTTTAACCTTTTCTTTAACAAAGGGTATGGCATACAGTGCCTTGCAAAAGTATTCACCCCCCTTGGCGTTTTTCCTATTTTGTTTCATTAAAACCTGTAATTTAAATGGATTTTTATTTGGATTTCATGTAATGGACATACACAAAATAGTCAAAATTGGTGAAGTGAAATGAAAAAAAATTCGAACGGAAAAGTGGTGCATGTATCTGTATTCACCACCTTTGCTATGAAGCCCCTAAATAAGATCTGGTGCAACCAATTACCTTCAGAAGTCACATAATTAGTTAGATTGCACACAGGGGGACTTTATTTTAGGGGGACTTTATTTTTCACATGATCTGTTATGTGATCTCAGTAAATATACACATGTTCTGAAAGGCCCCAGAGTCCGCAACACCACTAAGCAAGGGGCACCACCAAGCAAGCGGCACCATGAAGACCAAGGAGCTCTCCAAACAGGTCAGGGACAAAGTTGTGGAGAAGTACAGATCAGGGTTGGGTTATAAAAAAGTATCCAAAACTTTGAACCTCCCACAGAGCAACATTAAATCCATTAAAAACAATTTTTTTAAATAGGAAAATAGACTCTAGCAAAGCCCTATTGTTGTTAGTGAAGTCGAATTAAATTAAGACAATTGTTGAACGTATTTACTTTCGTCTCCGTTTGCTGTCCACCTCTGTTWGGTTATGTCGCAGCCAATCCAACACTGATGTCTGCTGACTTGCCTTTTTCTTTGACTTCCTCATTAATGAGTTTATGATTTAAAAAGTGTCTGTCTCATGACATTGCTATACATTTGGTCTCCAGTCTATGAGCTACAGAAAAACCACATAGGCTACTACTCTTTCCACCGTATGCTACATAATTTATGTTAAATGAATCTGATGGAGCGTTGGTAGAGCACCGCAGCGCTGCGTCTCTCTAACAGCACCCTGGAGAGGCGCGCTGGGCATGGACAAAGTGCACACTGATTATCAAGGGGCGGCATCAGCGCTCACCTAAATAGCCCTCATGCCACTGGGTGAGAGAAGTTATCATTGTTTTTAGACAGAATAATGTGAGGTGTTATGTGTTGTTGGAGGTGCGTCTTGGTCAGTTTAGCTCGGAAAAGGCCTCCCTCGTCAAACTGCCACTCTAGGAGGCTGCCTAATCCTACCTAATGGGCGGGCCGGCTGTGTGGACCTAATCATAGAATAAAATGTAGAATCCCTATAAATTCTATAGCATCTCTATGGTCCCAATTATAAAGATTTTTCATTTAACTTTGAAAAACGTATTAGCTTGTATTGTGGCATAAACCCAACCAGTCATGATGTTTTCATCTGCTTGTCAAACAATCACTTCAAAGGGCTTACAGTATTTATTTTGCCAGGACGCCGTACCGAGCCACCTTACTTTCTCCCCTGCATACATCCGCCTTATTCCAGAATATATTGCTTAACATATAAAGTATATTTTGCAATATATTAAAATCTATCTATAAGTGGAATGTCTGCCAAGAGACAGAGCTTTACATCTGTATATACATTTATCTCACTGTTTGTGTTTGTGTTTGTGTGTTATTGTGCAGTTGGAGGATAGGTGCCTCTGAAGCATTGAGGCATCCATGGCTCTCTGACCCAGTCCTCCATCACCGACTTCATGAAAAGGTACAGGACACCTACTCACTCCTTATAGAGAACAATTGTATTGACCTTTTATTTCTGCACTGTCTCTATGCACCCGTACAGGGCCCTACACACTCACTCCATCATCTGATCACTTGTACATAATATGCACATACATTTATACTGACTCTACACACACCCACTCACTTACAGTGCATTTGGAAAGTGTTCAGAACCCTTGACACATTTTGTTAGGTTACAGCCTTATTCTACAGTCATACATTCATTATTCAACATTATTTTCCCACCTCATCAATCTATAAAACAATACCCTATAATGACAAAGCAAAAGCAGGTTTTTAGATATTTTTGCTAATTTATTACAAATAAAAAATGAAAATATGATATTTACGTAAGTATTCAGACCCTTTACCTTGTTGAAGCACCTTTGGCAGAGATTACAGCCTCAAGTATTCTTGAGTATGACGCTACAAGCTTGGCACACCTGAATTTATGGGGCGGCAGGCAGCCTAGTGGTTAGAGCGTTGGACTAGTAACCAAAAGGTTGCAAGTTTGAATCCCAGTGCTGACAAGGTAAAAAATCTGTCATTCTGCCCCTGAACAAAGCAGTTAACCCACTGTTCCTAGGCTGTCATTGAAAATAAGACTTTGTTCTTAACTGACTTGCCTAGTTAAATAAAGGTAAAAAAATAAACATTTGGGGATTTTCTCCCATTCTTRTCTGTAGATCCTCTCAAGCTCTGTCAGGTTGGATGGGGAGTGTTGCTGCACAGCTATTTTCAGGTCTCTCCAGAGATGTTCGATCGGGTTCAAGTACGGGCTCTGGCTGGGCCACTCAAGGACATTCAAAGCCACTCCTGCGTTGTCCTGGCTGTGTGCTTAGGGTTGTTGTCCTGTTGGAAGGTGAACCTTCGCCCCAGTCTGAGATCCTGAGCGCTCTGGAGCAGATTTTCATCAAGGATCTCTCCATTCATCTTTCCCTCGATCCTGATCAATCTCCCAGTCCCTGCTTCTGAAAAACACCCCCACAGATTGATGCTGCCACCACGATGCTTCACCGTAGGGATGGTTCCTGGTTTCCTCCAGACGTGACGTTTGGCATTCAGTCCAAAGAGTTGAATCTTGATTTCATCTGACCAGAGAATTCTGTTTCTCATGGTCTGAGAGTCTTCAGGTGCCTTTTGGCAAACTCCAAGGGGACTGTCATGTGCCTTTTACTGAGGACTGGCTTCTGCCTTGCCACTCTACCGTAAAGGCCTGATTGGTGGAGTGCTGCAGAGATGGTTGTCCATCTGGAAGGTTCTCCCATCTCCACAGAGGAACTCTAGAGCTCTGTCAGTGACCATCGGGTTCTAGGTCACCTCCCTGACCAAGGCCCTTCTCCCCCGATTGTTCAGTTTGGCCTGGAAAGCCAGCTCTAGGAAGAGTCTTGGTGGTTCCAAACTTCTTTCATTTAAGAATGATGGATTCCACTGTGGTCTTAGGGAACCTTCAATGCTGCAGACATTCTTTGGTACCCTTCCCCAGATCTGTACCTCGACACAATCCTGTCTCGGAGAACTCGGACCAAGTCAAGGGGTCTGAATACTTTCCGAAGGCACTGTACAAGCTGCTTCTACTCTGTTTATCTTTTATCCTGTTGCCTAGTCCTTACCCCTATAGATATCTACATCCATCACTCCAGTATCCCTGCACATTGTAAATATGGTATTGGAGCTGTCCCTGTATATCAGGGGTCGGCAACCTTTTTTGTTTGGAGTGCCAATTTACTATTTATCTTACCATTTCTAGCGATCTGCATGCCAGTAAGGATTTTCATATGTGCATTACAACTAATTGTGTCTATTGAATATCTATCAAAGTAAGAATTCCATAGCTCGCTAAACAGAGGAGCTTTCCATTAGCACCGCAGGCTTGATCTTGGAACACAGATTCTCTTAGTGAATTATATAGTGACATTTAACCACGGGGTGGCCAATCTTATCTTCAGTCAGCTTTCCCAATCCTTTGTTTCCCCACCATAGTGGGGTGTAATAGTGAATATGTTTTTGATATCGACACCTCTCTCCTCAAAATGATCTGTGAAGGCTTTTGCTACGTCTTCCACCTTTAGTAGTACCATGCATGGGTTATAGACAAAGCAGCTCCTCACGTACCTGCTCTGAGTCACAGTATCTTGCAACAACTGCCAGACGTGGAGTGTCATTCACATCCAAACTCTCATCAAGAGCCACACAGGTGCATCTTTTGACGCTACAGTTTGCTGCTCCTATACATTTTCAACCATCTCGGTAACGTGCCTTTCAACAGTTCTGGCAGACACAGGTGTAACGGATGTGAAATGGCTAGCTAGTTAGCGGTGGTCTGCGCTAATAGCGTTTCAGTTGGTGACGTCACTCGCTTTGAGACCCTGAAGTAGTGGTTCCCCTTGCTCTGCAAGGGCTGCGGCTTTTGTGGAGCGATGGGTAACGATGCTTCGTGGGTGACTGTTGTTGATGTGTGCAGAAGGTCCCTGGTTCGCGCCCGTGTGGGGCGAGGGGACGGTCTAAAGTTATACTGTTACACAGGCATGTATTTTATCTTTGAGATGACTGTGTCTTTTGATTCCTTCAGCCTTGTCCTCCTCATCCTTAAAGTTTTTCTCATGTCTCGTTCCAAAAATGATGCCGCACACTTGATGTCCGACAAACAACAGTTTTGCCAACAAAGAGAGCAAATAGACCGGTGCATCAGTAAAACTAATCATTATTAATTTGTCCAAGAGGCAATAAATGAGTGGACATCTGCCTTATTTTTCTTTTGCTGATAACATGTGAAAACGAATCTCTCATCTTCAGTGTTGCCTTGGTTTTGAATTTTGCGGGAGAGGTGAGGTGGGTTGTCTTGCACTGAACTAATAATATGAAACTCCTGCAAAATCATGAAAGCCCATTGGCTAATCAGGATTGARTTACCTTGGAAACTACGACATTGCAGTGAATACCAACGCAATTTTGAAATCAATGTATCGAAGGCTGGCACACTTGCCTTAGGTTGCCGGCCCCTGCTGTATATAGTATGCGTATTTTTTTTATAGTATTGCATTGTTATTGATGATTGCAATGTTGGGTTTTTGAGTTTGTAAGAAAGGCATTTCACCGTAACTTGTGCATGTGACATTAACACTTGAAACAGCTTACTACCTTAGAGAATACCGCTATATTATGAAGTGGTGCAGTTCTTATTTTTAAAACAGGCACTGATTGGTTTGCTGAGTTGAGGAAGTGTTTTTGTTTCTTATTGTTATCGATGATTGACTTAACTTAGTGTTTTGCCTCTGTGTTTTATAGAAGAACATGTGTAACCGCTCACGGCGATCTTCATGCATACTCATTACAGATAGTTGAGGTAAGTCTCTAAACCTTCCTCATCACAAATTGTATCTACTTCCTACTGCATATTTTTCTACATTTGTGTAAACACCCTACACAGTTTAATGGAATATTTTCCCCAAAATGCACATGTTACGTCTCAAGTCAGGATTCAGCTCTCAATCTCAACAATAAAGTCATGTCCTCCTAGAAACCACCAGGGGGAAGCATTTTCTCAATATTTGGGCATAAAGGCAGTAAGAAGTTCAGATTAGAGTGTTATAGCCCAAAAAGGTTGACATTGCTGAAACTTAACTGTTTCCCATCCCATTATGTTTTGAGCAGCATGATGACTAGACGGCGCCAGCTGTGGCCACCTGGACCAAGCCTGCTGTACACCTGCATATTTACCAGCGCTTACCTGTCTAAACACCTGTAGAACTACAGCTGTAGAATGACTGGAGCTTACCTGTCTGTACACCTATAGAACTACAACCTGTAAAACTACAACCTGTAGAATTACTGGAGCTTACCTGTCTGTACACCTATAGAACTACCGTAGCTGTGTTATGAATGGACGATACATGTTACCTGAACTGTTAGCTCACTAGATATGCTGTTTTGTTGTTTTTAGCACGTATGTCCAAGGATAGGTTACAAATTAGACAAAAAGAAGGAATTGGTTTTAGTGGAAACATTAACTGACAGTCGTACTGTACTTTTTTGAATGGGTTGTCATGTACTGTAAAAGTGCTATTTCAGTGTGATGCCAAAGCTTAGAAGACTGGAGGCTGTAGTGAAAGATAGTATACTAGGTACAGCGTGTGAATTTCATCTGCAATGCAAGGTTAGTATGACATAACACCAAACTCTAACCTAGTATCTTGTAAATACTTTGTGGGTTTGATTTTGTCAGACAAACTAGATTCCAGATAAAACTATGTTTACTTTTAGCCAAAGTTTGTTTGTTTCCCTGTCGTACAGTTTTACTGTTCTCTTCCCTCATGTGTGAATCCATCTTGATTTGCTGTACTTCCATATCAGTTATCCACATTGCATCTCAATGTTTCTGCTGGGATGCTGCTCTCCATTTCATTTCATCTTCTGCTAATGTGAAACAGTTCCATGTTGAGTACTGTACCCCACTTTTCCTCTGACTGTGTGTATTTATCAAGCCAAAGGATTCTTCCGTTGAACTTGACTGATAGATAGACAAATGTCACGTGTTTGTTATTTGTTTTGTGCTCTCTTGATATTGGGTGTAAATAGATCAAATATGTAGATATTTGCTTAAACCTTTAATGCAGACCTGGAGTACTTAGTATTGAGTCTGGGAAAGCATTGATATACTGTTTTCATTTTGTTGAAATCATTCGATCCATTATAGAATTATAGAATATCAAATCCTGTTGATATTGTATTTTGTATTTTGGAAAAATATGTACTTTGCGCAGGAATATTTATTACAAGATGATTGGCCTCCCAGATTTAGGGTCAGCTTCTAAGGGTTAAGTTTCAGAGATGACTCATTTTGATTTCACACAAACAGAACAAAAAAGGCCGAAATTCAAGCAAGGATATTAATACATTTAAATCTAAAATAATCGGACAATGTTTGGGACGTTTTATCCATGTTCTAGTATATTTGTAAATCTACAGTATGAAAAGGGTTGAATGGATATTGTCTGGTCAGTTTTCATAAGCTCTAGCACTTTATATTGTTATTTGTTTAAATCAGATGAATTTATCAAAACTAATCCTAGCACTTAAGAGAAAATACCATGTTAGAAGTTATGTTTTTTTGCTTGTAGTCATACCCTGCATTATTTCATTATATTTTGTTAATGTGTGTGTGTGTGTGTATATATATATATATATATATATATAACAGTTTTACTTTATATTCAAATAATTCAAGTCTTTTTCAGTGGAAAAAAAATATTTTGCCTTTGTTACTTTTTATTTAATGAAAGCATGCTTTTTGCTTTCATGTGCTCAGTAAAACCAATTATAGTACATACATGACACATTATACATAATTATTTCAATGTGTAGGGTTGTGCATAAATGTTTCCATTGCTACTATTAATATTTGTTCAAACTGTTTCTCAATGCTTGTCCACATGTTATCATTTTGTAATTAAAAATTAAACTACTTTATTACCTTCCATGAATGTTGGCTATTGGAAAGTATACTAGCTATTAGAATTAAATATGGCTAGTATTTCATATATTCAATTTTTTAAATAATTTCCTCTATGGTGTATCTTAGGTTTACAGTTGTATAAACAGTAAAACTGCTGTCTTTTTAAGTCCGTTGAACATTGATTGTCATTGTTTTGAAGGATAGAGTACAATAAAAAATACAATAATGATCTGATCTCAGCAATGGAGTGAAACACATTTTGAATTCAATGTTTCTTTTGAAGTTGTGGAGCATTAAAACTGAAATAAATATTACAGCGAAAGAAAAAACACCTTTATTATCATTTAAGTGTTGTAATTTTGTATTTAACCTTTATTTAACTAGGCAAGTTAGTTAAGGACAAATTCTTATTTACAATGACGGCCTACATTATCACAAGTGTCTTTTCAATTCTCTTTAAAACGTATTCAAATTGTGTTGTATTTCCAACATTAAGTAAGAACAAAACTTTAGTTCTGAGTTTCTGTCAATCACAGTGTTGGTGTTTTGTTGGGTTCCTGACTGTCGCTCCTGTAGCTTCGAGGCTAAACCAATCCCAATGGGTTTCAAATTCCATTGACCACATGTGTCCAGTAGAGGGCAGTAAAACCAGGAAAGAAATCCGTAGCCTACTCAGGATTTCAATGTAGATATACATTGAACGCACAAAACATCAGGAACACCTGCTGTTTCCTTGACAAACTGCCCAGGTGAATCCAGGTGAAAGCTATGATCCCTTGTTGATGTCACCTTTTAAATACACTTCAATCAGTGTAGATAAAGTGGGTGAGACAGGGTAAAGGAGGATGTTTAAGCCTTGAGACAAGGGAGACTTGGAATGTGAATATGTGCCGTTTCAGCGGGTAAAGACAAAAGATTTAGGTGCCTTTTATACGGGGTATGGTAGTAGGTGCCAGACACACCGGTTTGAATGTGTCAAGAACTGCAACGCTGCACAGCTTCCCGTGGGTATCAAGAATGGGCCACCAACCAAAGGACATCTAGCCAACTTGACAGAACTGTGGGAAGCATTGGAGTCAACACGGGCCAGCATCCCTGTGGAARGCTTTCGGCACCTTGTAGGGTCCATGCCCCCCGACAAATTGAGGCTGTTCTGAGGGCAAAAGTTGGTGCAACGAAATATTAAGATGGTGTTCCTAATGTTTTGTACGCTCAGTGTAGGTCTACTGAGTCATGCTCATCAGGCTCTCCTTTAAACAAAAGCAATGTTCAAAAGTTGCAGCAGGTGGGTCGGGTCGTTCAACCAATTTGGTGTCTTTTGAGCAGTGTAATTTAGTCCACCTAATTTTAACATTCAGTCCAAAAAAAAAWCATAAAAAACATGTTATCCCATCTCATTTGGTGAAATAAAAAAATGACTATAGTAAGTACCTAATAAAAAAAGTAACAGGGTTGATGATTTGTTCTTAAATCATCCATAAAATCCCTTGTTACAGGGAGAATGGAAGATTGTTGTAAGCAACAGCGAGTGGCAATTGAATGCAAATTAAATTCAAACATTGCTAGCCTGTCTATCTATGGGTAACAGGGTTGATGTTTTATGCTCGACCCACTCAGTTTTCCACCACAAAACATCAGAAAATGGCCAAAAAGAGTAGAACCAGCTTACCTGGTTTTACTCTATGATTTGACTATTAAATGTTCAATGTTTCTTTCGAATAATTTTAAAAAGGAATCGTTCCACCATATTAAAATTAGAGTTCAGTTCACATATAGGGTTAAACTTAAAATGATGTACAGGCGTAAATGATTCATGAATCACATTACATAACGAATCATCTTCAGAAATGTTTCACTAATCACATTACATAACGAATCATCTTCAGAAATGGCTACAACATAACTAGGGCGTTGATTGTGAAACTTGGATACATTTTGGGATTAAGTGGGTTAAAATCTTCCTAGAAGTGACACAGGGTTGACCGAGGGATTTATTGAATTCTCCATGTGGTCTATATTAAAGGATACTTCATTTAATATAACAGGCTTTTAAAAATGCAATATCGGTGCACAATTTCTATTTAAAATATCAAAGGCACTCTTTTCATGGAACGACCCAGGTACTTTTAAGACCAGGTCTGATGGTACAGTTTATCTCCTTGGTTTAATGGGTTGTCAATAGCCATTTGCTGCAAGTGTTCATGGCATGGCTGTAGTTGCTGTAACATTTGTCAATCTACCTCTTCATTACCAAGTTTTCAAATGTAGTTTGTCATTTTTTCAGAAGGTGGTTACAGGTACAGGTAGAACATTCAAAATCATTTTAATTCAGATATATTCATACATTCAGTTATAATATTTGTATTTCATATGACCTACTTCCCTGTACCTGTGGGCTGCCACCTGAAAGAATCATTTTAAAAAACAATCAAAGAAATGCATAGAAAGACAAAGAACAGCATCAACAGAAATATTCTGTATGCAAGGAAAATTAAAAAAGGCTCCCCCTTCCCAACCCATTCCCCCCAACCCCCTCAGTCCCCATGCACCCGCCCGCATCCTCCCTCCCCACCCGAAAACCATGTTTCCCACCCCTTCCCACCACGCCTAGCTCCCCTCCTCCTTCATCTTCATCTGCCCTACCCCCCACATCCCGACCCGAGGAAAGCATGGCTCCCACCCCCTCCCTTCCCACCAGGCAGCCGAGGTTGCTTATCAGTCCCCCTCCCACCCATCCATACCCTGAGTTTCCCCTTATATTCCCCCTAATCAACCCCCCCCCCCCCCCACAATGACCTGAGTCTCATTAAATATACAGTATATAATTGGTTTGTATGTTGAGGCTTTAGTTGACATAGTTTTTTTTACAGAGTTAAGTATATTTGTCAGTGCCTCAATTGTTCCTTGACTAGCACCATTCATTCTCGTTGTGGATAATTCTAATGTTATTACTTCTAATAGTAACTGTATCCACTGGTTAAATGGGACAGAGTGAGGTGGCTGCCGTCTTAGAGCCCCAAAATGTTTTGCAGCAGTACTGCCTGCCAGCAGTAATCTTCTCTGATTAAACGAGAGATTCAAAGGTCTATTATCATTAAGCAATGTAACGGCTGAGGAGCATTGAATATTTACATTCATTCTCTTTGAAATGAATTTTGTAACTTTGTCCCAAAAGCATTTAACTGCAGGGCACTCCCACATCATATGAAGGAATGTGCCTACCTGATTTAGGGGACACAATGAGCATTTGGAAGTTGGGGCCAATTTCATTATAAAACGTTTCTTGGGTGTTAGATAAAATCTCTGAACAAATTTTAAATTAATAAATTGATGGTTTGGATTCCTGAGTTCTGATTATATGACTAGGATTGCTATTGGGTAACGCTTAATAATAACTTTCATGAATAAGCATTCACAAATTATTTTTTAAATATGAATAGGTATTTAATTATTTGAAAACATGTTTAAGAATGAATAATGAATGGCCCAATGAAAGTTGTTGTAAAGTATAACTCGTTGTTTTGATGCCATTTTGTTGACTTCTCTTAGGTTTGGAAGTGATAGCTACACACAGAGAATGCAACCACAGCCTGGTCTTATAGACTAAACTTAACATAATACATGTAAATATGGGACACTCTAATTAGTATGATATGTTACATTTGTTACGGTTACATTAGGCAGATGGTTACTTCAAGCAAAACCGTAAGTAGGATGGGTGGGTGTATTGGTGGGTGTATAACGAGAACATCTAGCAACCCAAAGGATGCGAGTTCGAATCTCATCACGGACAACTTTAGAATTGAGTTAATTAGCAAGTTTTCTACTTAAAATATCAAAGGCACTCTTTTACTTGCTACTACWTAGCATGTTAGCTAACCCTTCCCCTGACCCTAATCTTAACCCTTTAACCTAACTTCTAATCTTAATCTTAACCCTAACCTTAACCTCTAACTCCTAGCCTAGCTAACGTTAGCCAGCTAGCTAATTTGTAACATATGATATGAATTGTAATTCGTAACATATCATATGAAATGGGTGATGGACATCCACAAATGAATACCTACTGTACAATACGAAACGCAATATATCATACTAGATGGAGTGACTCTGATTTACGTACAGAATAATACGAATTGCTCTGAGACCAGGTTGGCCACCATGGTCAAACCATGTCCTCCTGAACTCTCAACCTAACCTTAGGCCTAGTAATGCTTTGGCCAAGAAAATCAAGGGTCATGGCCCTTTATAGATGAATGATATTGGATGGTGTGGATTAGCCTAACACCTTTGCCCCATAATACCCTAGGGCAGACCCCAGTAAGTGAAGTCCATCTATGGTCTCTCACATTAGAAGCTTAGGCGAAAGCAATCCTTGAGTGAGATCTGTTTCGATTTAGGGTTGGAATGAAAACAGCCCTGTTGTTTGTGATGAGTTGAGTTTTCAGGCTTTACAAGGTTGTATTTGAGGGGGTGAAAAAGTGTCAGAAGGACTAACGCACCCACAGACAGACAACATACACATCTCTATTACGTAAATGGATTTGATCAATTAAATATAACTATTGTTAGAATCCACTGATGTGAGCAAAATGTTCCTTGGCTTGGCAGTTCAACCTCTTGTTAACCCTGCTGCCTCTGACGCAATCTTGCCTCAAGCTATTTCTGTTCTAACTTTTATTTACCTCTGCCAGGAGTCACCACACATGCACGCACACGCACACGCGCACGCACGAACGCACGCACGCACGAACGCACGCACACACACACACACACACACACACACACACACACACACACACACACACACACCACACACAACACCACACACACACACACACACACACACACACACACACACACACACACACACACCACACATACACACACACACACACACCACACACACACCCGTGGAATAGATGAAAGCACAGAAGATTCCAGAAGCCTAATTAAAAGCAACTGAGGGAGCCAGTGTGTGGGATACAGTTTGTTCACCTGAAAAAATAAACAGAGGACTACAGTGTGTGGGGTGGGGTGCTGGTGCTGCTGGTGGATGGGGTTTAGCTGAGCTATGTTGGGAAAAAGTGGGAATCAGGGATTTTTAACAGGGGTCAGAGGAAGGGCTTAGAAACACAGAATGAACAGAAAGAGAGGGAAAGAGTGTATGTGTATGTGTACAGTATGTGTACAGTATGTGTACAGTGCCCTGAAAAGTGTTTGCCCCCTTTCTAATTTTCTCTACTTTTGCATATTTACCGACTGTTATCAGACCTTCAACCAAAACCTAAGGGAAACTTAGTGAACAAATAACACAACAATTACATACTTATTTAATTTATTTCATAAACAAATGTATGCAACACCCAATGGTCCTGTGTGAAAAAGTAATTGCGCCCTTTGACTCAATAACTGGTTGTGCCACCTTTAATGATTCCAACCCAAACGCTTCCTACAGTTGTTGATCGGTCTCTCATGTCGCTGTAGAGGAATTTTCGGCAACTCTTCCTTGCAAAACTGCTGCAACTAAGCGACATTTGTGGGTTTTCAAGCAAGAACTTCTCGTTTCAAGTCCTGCCACAACATCTTAATTGGGATTAGGTCTGGACTTTGACTCGGCCTTTCCAAAATGTCAAATTTGTTGTTTTTTATCCGTTTTCATGCATCATTGTCTTGACCCAGCTGCGCTTCAGCTCCCAATTGAGATGTTGTGGAAYGACTTAAAATGAGCAGTTCATGCATGAAAACCCCCAAATGTCGCTGTGATAAAGCAGTTCTGCATGCAAGAGTGGGCCAAAATTCCTCCACAGTGACGTGAGAGACTGATCAACCGGAAGCATTTGGTTGCAGTCATTGCAGCTGAAGGTGGCACAACCAGGTACTGAGTGTAAGGGGGCAATTGCTTTTTCACACAGTGGAATTTGGTGTTGCATAACTTTGTTAATTAAATAAATAAAATACGTATCAATTTTATATTTTTGTTAACTTTGTCATTTGTGAACTCAGGTTCCCTTTATCTAATATTAGGTTTTGGTTGAAGATCTGATAACATTCAGTATCAAAATATGCAAAAATAGAGAAAATCAGAAAGGGGGCAAATACTTTTTCACGGCACTGTAAGCGCGTTTGTGTCTGTGTGAGTGTATGTGTGTGAAAGCACCTGGTAAGCAATTTGTGTTGTTAATTTCCACTTATTATGATGTTTTATTTCCAGTGAGCTCTAGCCTTTCAAATATGTATGGTCATGTTTTTACTGTCATTTACTGTCACACACACACACAATTTGTCAGAAAGAGAAGAAATAGGAAAACCAAGTGTGTGTGTGTGTGTGTGTGTGTGTGTGTGTGTGTGNCACACACACACACACACACACACACACACACACACACACTGGTACATAGGCTGCATACATACAGTACATGCACATCCATCTCTCTGCTATGTCCTCCCATCCCACCCACAGAGACTGTCCTCCCTCCCAGTGCTGAGTGATTGATGAGCTGAAGCCTGGACGGTCCCTCTGCTGCCGGGACCGTAAGTACGCAGGGGAAAAAACTCCAGCTCCAGCCTGTTTTCTGTCTGTATGACTCCCAAAAAACAGCTCCCCCTGCCAACACAAACACCATGTCCTGTAAGGCAACCAATGGCAGGCCCAAGCTGACCGACCGGCCCGGCCGCTGCTATTGTGGTGTAAAAGGTTTCCCACAAAGAAAGTCAGACAGGAGAGGAGAGAAGGATTCTCCAAATAGCTAGGACGGACAGTCAGACGTACAGACGACACAAGTCGAGACATGGTCAGAGAGAGAAGCGGCTGAGGTAAAGTGGAGAGATGTGACATCAGGGATCACTGGTTTTAATTGGTTTTCACTCAGTCCAATTTGTCCCTTGTTGGTGCTGCGGCATTAAAATGCCCAGCGTGAAATCTGACTGGAATGCAACCTTTTGCACCGCAGTCTGCAGCTGTTGTTACTAAAGCACTGTACCTGTCTCTTATACACACTAGATGTGTATAAGATGTGTGTGTGTGTGTGTGTGTGTGTGTGTGTGTGTGCATGTGCGCATTAGAGGTCAAAGGGTCAAAGGGGTTCTTTAGGGTATCTCAGATCTCCCGTCCTGATCGCTGCTATCTAATCTAATCCACACAACCACCTCCTTATCCCCCTTCTGCTATCTCTCTCTCCATTTTCCCACCATCAGGATTTCAATTGAGCTTATAACAACCATGCCTGTGTTGGGCTGGACTTGGCACTTAATGTAGCCCAATGTTATGCGTTATGCTCTTCGTCTCGGCCGGACCATACCACACAAGGAGAGCTAATCAAAGGACAACAATCAACCCTGTCAGCTCCAACACTTAGCCTGCTAGCCCGGCAGGCTCTGATTGGCCCGTCGGTCCTGATGATGTCATGAGAAAGATGATTGAATTAGGAGGATGGCCCAGGAGAGAGAAACATTAGTGACTGGTTAACTGGGGCTGTGTCCAATGGTTGTTATGAATTGATTAGTCTGGTCTGGTCTGTGTTTATTACTTCCTGTATGAGGCTTCCTTTGGTTGGCTGCTGTCTGGACAGTGGGAAAGATGCTGATAATGGCAACTAGTCATACTCCGGTAGCTAAGGAAGAAATTAAAAAGGTAGTGATTTTGTTATTGGTAATATAGTACTTACTGTTATCATCTGGATGTAGTCTGGATTCTAAGCCGTCTTTTTCGGTGTCTGAATATTAGTGCCTTAATATTGTAGTAATGGGCACAAGATGCCCCAACTGATTTAAACTACTCAGCGAGCCTTTATTGTCAACATAACAAGTTAAAGCAATGGCACAGGTAGGCTCTATAACGATGTCGGCATTCAGATGACGCCATTGTTAAGTGTAACACTATCCACTGAGGAGGTAAACGAAGGTTCGATGCGCCAATAAATCATTTGTATTTTATTGGCGGGCGCCTTGAGCTAAAATTGGTAGGATGTATAGGCCTACTGTTCTGATACACAATGTCAAACTTAACAAATTAGGCATTTGTAGTGACTGTGCATGGGAGTGGCATTTTCATGAGCCTCAGCTTGCAATTATTGAAACAAGCGAAAAATAAGAGTGCCCCACCAAGACCTCATGGCGCTCACTACTAATTAAGCTAATGGTTTTATTCTTAACATCTTCAACAGGTAGCCTAACATTTCAGACAGTAACAGTTAGTGTTAGTAAATGCTGAATAAAGAATACATTAAAAAAAACAAGTAATAACAAGTAGAAACATTGCATTTTATAACAATATTCTATGGTAGAACAAGCTACTTAACATATGATAAACATGTACCAACGGTGAAACATTAGCAGGGACAGATGACCTTCTGGGTAACTTCTCGCAAGATCACCTCCTGGCTAACTGGACTTGCCAGCCACCTTCTGCTACAGCTACCTGCTAGCCAGCTAAACCCCAGTAGAGGCCATCTTCACCATTTTCCCAATGTGAATCTTCCTACCAAGACAGTGTGAGGCCCTCAGGTAAAGTTGGTCTTCCCAGTATATGACTGCTCTCTCTCCAGAACACGAGAACATTTACATAGTTTTCTCTTTCAAAGTATGACCAAACTGTGATAATGGCTTGGAAACACGTAGGCCTACCTCCCGATTGAAATAAAAGACGCGATCAAAAGTGTAATTCAACAAAATATCAGTACATCTCTCCTTTGCATCCTGGCTAGCTGAGAGCTGAACATTATTGTTTCACCACCGGACACTGTGTTTCACCAACAACAGACAGAAATGGTTCGAAAAGAGTTGAGCCATTCTTACCTCACAGACCTATGTGATCTGGCTAACAGGTCTTATTCCTTTGAACATGCAATCATTTGGCTAAACAGGTGAAACTGATTTCTTTCCAGGTTTTTTTTCTCTTCACGTTGTATTTGAGAGCCTGAGGGCTGGGAGCTAGCTAAACAGAGAGTTTCGTGTGACAGGCTTGAGAAGCCCTAGATCCCTGGTCCAAGGCCCAGCTTGGGATGGTGAGAAATTCAATTTAAGAGGAGAAGAAAGACCAACGCTCCCACACAGAAATCCCTCTCTCCTCCCCGCSACCCTCCCCCACCCCTGCGTCCCCTCCATCCACATCTCCAGGGGCGATGTGGAGGAACCAAACCAGAACCAGATGTACTTATTGGGCCTAAAGATAACAAATAGTGCCTGAGTTCCTGTCAGTTACAGACCACCGGAGCAAAGACACAAAAGGTGAAAAAAGCAGCTTTACTGACATGATGTCTGCCTCTTTCTCGTTGCTTGTTAAACAAMAAATGTATTCCTGTGAATAAGTTAGTCTAAAATAATTCACTGGAGCAGAGTGAGGGATGGAGAATAATATGAGTGGCTCATTTTGTCCAGGCCTCTGGCCCCCTGGTGGCTGTTCAACTGAACTGCTGCCGTGTAGCGGGTGTGTGTGTAGACTGGTTGCTGGTTGCAGAGACTGGAGGGGGTTTGTTAAGTCAGGGCAGGGGATAGTTGTGGTGAGGGTGCAGGGCAGGCAATGGGAGCTGGTTGGAGGTGGAGGCGCTGGGAGACCCAGGTGCCATCTTGGCTCTGAGAAAGCACCCGAGGCCCTTGCGTGGTACACTCCACAGTCTGTCAGCCGATATGCCTACCACCCACCCACATACATAGAGAGCAGAGAGAGGGAGTAGAGGGAGGGAAAAAGTGAAGAGAGAGAAAAAACGCGTGAGAGAGAAAAAGATGGAGTATAAGAGCYAAAGAGAGAGAGGACAAGTCTCAACCCCACATGGGATCCCCACGGATCGGCTAACAAAGTGTCCTTTGTAACAGGAGTTTCCTGTACGTAATAAAATATATTGGCTATCTTGCACTCTTCATAAGGGAGTAGAGACTGGGAGGCCAAGAGGGGGTTGGATGTCAAGGGGAAGATTCTCTGTTCTGTTCAAAGAATATCCCTGGAGGTAGGCCCCCTGGAGGTAGTCTCTCTCTCTCTCCCGATCTCTTATTTTCTCTCTCTCTCTGCTCTGTGGAGATCCGGTGAAAAGGAGAGCCTTGTGGTTCTCAGGGCCCTAGGGCAGGTGGTTCTGATTTGCGTGGCGTGAGGGGAGGGGGGGACAGGAACAGACCGAACAGCGTTTATGCTCAGTTAATGGCAGTACATGTGTCGTCAGGTCCAGCGCTGGGAACGTCCAGCGCTTGGTGACTGATCTGTTTTTAACACCGCTGAGGTTCGCCACCAATGAGACGGAACTGTCTCATTAACCCTTTCAATCACAACCTAATTTATCACCTTTTACCTGGATATCTCCCAGTGACAATGTCTGCTGTCTTAGCACCGTGTTCTCATGAAGATAGAACTTTTTGAGTCATGACATTCTACTACACCAGTCAGTCAATTGCGATTTTGCATGAGAGCAGAAGTAAAAAATTAGGCCAACCTTCGAACTTGCAATGATTGCTTTTGGTTATATTTGTTTAACCATCATTAGCAATTTGGATTTTTTCTAAATCATGTGGTGAGTACATGTGCGTTACCTTTATGAGTGCGCAAGCCGCCTTTCAAGAACGGTTGAAACATGACTTATGAAATGAAAACACCCGCCTCCTCCCTCCCACCCACACACAGATTGATTTGCAGTCGTAGGGGAAACACAGCGGCTTGCTGTGTCCAGTGTTTTCAGAGCGCTGATCAAATGACCAGGCRGAGGTTCCCTTTAATGATCTGGGAGGGTCCCTGCTGCTGGGTCACCCAGCGGTGTGGCTCCATATCATCTCCAGGCTAGGACCTACCGCTGGTCCGGGGCTCCCCACAATAGGGCCCTCTCCATCAGCCTTGTGTTTATCCATCAACCTGGCTCACCCCTGGGCCTGCACAGGGTCTCTGTTAAGCCAGCCAGCCCTGCTGAGAGGTCTCTGGGCAGCACCACTGCAGGGAGAGCTGGTTCAATCCATCAGGGCCTGTTATGTGGGCTGAGGTTCAGGTATGGGTCTGGTCTGTTCTGCTCTCTTATGGTTGCTTAATAAAATTGCCCAGGCTGCAGGATGCTACTGGAGGCCAGTCCTCACACTCAAGGCAGTGCAGAGGAGTATGTGTGTGTGTTTGGTCAGCTCAGAACTTCTGAACCAGACATATAAAGTGGTCATCTCTCATCTCTCTGACCTCCTACCCATGCACATGTCCAATTATCCTGCCCACAAACATACCCCTCTGTTATGTTTAATAGCACACACAAACACACAAACGCACGCACGCACGCACGCACGCACACACACACACAACAACACACACCACACACACACACCACACACACACACACACCACACACACACACACACACACACACACACACACACACACACACACACACACAACACACACACACACCACACAACACACACACACACACACACACACACACACACACACCACATTGTACATAGCTGCATACATACAGTACATGCACATCCATCATCTCTGCTATGTCTCCCATCCCACCCACAGAACTGTCCTCCCTCCCAGTGCGATGATTGATGAGCTGAAGCCTGGACGGTCCCTCTGCTGCCGGGACCGTAAGACGCAGGGGAAAAAACTCCAGCTCCAGCCTGTTTTCTGTGTATGACTCCCAAAAAACAGCTCCCCTGCCAACACAAACACCATGTCCTGTAAGGGAACCAATGGCAGGCCCAAGCTGACCGACCGGCCGGCCGCTGCTATTGTGTGTAAAAGGTTTCCCACAAAAGAAAGTCAGACAGGAGAGGAGAGAAGGATTCTCCAAATAGCTAGACGGACATCAGACGTACAGACGACACAAGTCGAGACATGGTCAGAGAGGAAGCGCTGAGTAAAGTGAGATGTGAACAGTCAAGGGATCACTGTTTTAATTGGTTTTCACTCAGTCCAATTTGTCCATTGTTGGTGTGCGCGGCATTAAAAGCCCAGCGTAAATCTGACTGGAATGCAACTTTTGCACCGCAGTCTGCAGCGTGTTGTTTACTAAAGCACTGTACCCGCAATTCTATTGGGCAGCCAAATAACTAATTTTTTGAGCACACACACACACACACACACACACACACACACAACACACACACACACACACACACACACACACACACACACACACACACACACACACACACACACACACACACACACAAGCAAACAAACAGAAATAGTGGGTAGATAGGTTAGTGTGGGTCCTGGCCTCATGGTCTTGGGTGGGATCACTGATCTTTGGCTGTGCTCTCCTGTCAGAGGCAGAGCGGGTTCACGATTCATAGCTGGTCTTTTCTTGGATTGGCATTTCTGGTCAGACCAGGGTCCAACCTCCTTTTAGACAAGGAAAACAGGAAAAGAGCAACACAGTTCTGTGGTTCATTCTTTTGACCATATATACTTGACCACACAAAGTTAGCCTGTGTGAGAGAGACATTTATGTGTTGTGTGTGGCAGAACAGACATAAAGATGTACTGTTCTGTGTGTCGGTTCTGTGGCGTTGTAGATGATATTACTGTTATTGGTACTTACGGGTTGAGAGGTTTGGTATTGTTGGGAAATGCTGTTTTTATTACTACATGTTCTTACACATGAGCAGCTGTTGTAATCAAACTATCTACCTGCATTACCTTTGTTCCTTAACATAAATATCTGTTCTTTATTTTCTTTATTAGATGATAATATAACGAGGCCTATTTAGTGGTATCTGAATTGAGGGTCCTCTTAAACGGCTTATTATAATGATGAAATACAGCTTGTTCAACATTAGTAAACTGTAAAGATTGAGACATTATTACTTATTTCCATTAACTATTACTTATTTCCATTATGTATTACTTATTTCCATTATCTATTACTTATTTCCATTATGTATTACTTATTTCCATTATCTATTACTTATATCCATTATGTATTACTTATATCCATTATGTATTACTTATTTCCATTATCTATTACTTATATCCATTATGTATTACTTATTTCCATTATCTATTACTTATATCCATTATGTATTACTTATTTCCATTATGTATTACTTATTTCCATTATGTATTACTTATTGCCATTCCGCCATGTCAAAATGACAAGTTCTTCATTATTGGTATGTCAATGAAGTCGCATCACACATATGACAATAGTTAATTGCATTCATCAAATAATTCTCAATAGGTTTGGGATTGGGATGAAACAATGCATTACATTTTTACATTTTACATTTGATTAAGTGATTGAATAATCTGTTCTTTCACTATGTATGATCACTTTGTTTTCAGTTTATAAAAGTAGGCTGTGAGGGTGTTGAATATTCAGTATGTCCTCTCAAATCACACACAAGATTGAGTTACATAAGATACATCACTTTACCAGTTCTAGAAGTTGTTTTTGCATAACACAAAAACAATTATACATTTTTTTGCGATTGAAAATCTATTTTGTACACTACATCGCCTCCCCTCACATCTACAGATGCAACAGAAATAGAGCGAACTATCCTATTTATGTTTGCACATCAAATTTGAGTGTGTGTGTGGGCCAGGACGTCTACCACGCAGCCCGTGGGAGAGGAGGAAGTAAGTGAAGCCTTAGCGCTGAGGTAGAAGTGAGGAACAATAGCCCACACACATCCTGATCCTGTGGCTGTCACACTCACAGTCAGCCTGGAATACCCTGCACAAACACTTCTGAGTCAGGACACACAATTCCCCCCTTTTCCCACTGTTCCAGGTTTTGTTACTGGCTGGGCTTGTCTCTTTGGCTCAAATGCTTTTCTTTCCCTGAAAGTGTCTGATTTATTTTTTAGCWGATTTTTTAAATGTCATGCCCCCGCCCCAGTTTGTCAGAGTCGGGGTGAGAGCATCCAGGCTGTGTAGAGGACAACCACAATAACAAGTAGAAGTATACTCGAAGCTTCCTGTCTAGAATCTCAGGATATCGGGGGAGCCATGCATGGAATGTTGAATATTCTGAGAGTATCAACAATGGGAATACAGTCCACTTGTACAGACAGATGGACCCCATTGGGACTCTTTCTCAGTCGGTTAATGCTTGCACTGTACTCACAGKAAGTATGTAAAACACAAGCAMGGTTTCTATGTTGGAAAACAGGCTCCATTAGCTTCTGACCACCCCCCCTCTATGTTCTCTCCACCTTGTGGCACATGCCTCCCCCATCCCCCCAGCACTGTCTCAGCAGACCCCTCTCTCTCCTCTCCCCAATCTGGCAGACCAACAGAAGGCCATCAGGACCTGCAGGCCCAAGTACTGGAGCACACATCAGCGCAGAAGGGGGAAACTCGCTGCCTGAATCTCTCTCTTCTCTCTCTCTCCTCTCTCTCTCTCTCTCTCTCTCTCTCTCTCTCTCTCTCTCTCTCGCTCTCAAACCCACTTTCCAGAAACTCAGCAAAAATTAGTGCGGAGTGGTTGCTTTCCGACCAGGGGCTAATGCACCCACACCTGTATCCCTCCCCAGAAACCCCCTCTCCCCCTTTCAACCTTCCATCCAGCATCCCTGTCTGCCTGGAAATCTGGCCCCTTTTCCTCAAACTAGCCACAAACACCTCATATCCAGGACAACTCATTCCAAAACAGAAAGCTAAACACCCCTCCTACTCTAGCAGCACCATTCATTCGTCAGTTCCACAATGGCAGCAGAACTTCTGGTTGAGAATAGAATGTTCTGGCAATGAAGCGTTGTCCTCTACGTTTGCTTTGCCCAGGCCAGGGCTGTTTGCTTTGATGAGTCATTGACAGACTGACCCTGGCAGAACTATTTTCACTGCAGAAGACTGAAGCCTGAAATGCAGACTCAGAAGACTGAACTGGAGCTTTCATAGAGGTTTGCTGCTGTCAGGAGTTCAACAATGTAAAGAAGCAGCAGGACCACCCATGGCTGTGTCCATATAGGCAAAAATAGATGCGATGGAGCTAGCTGTGGTCCCATTTGTGGTAGCTCTCTGAGAAAACACTGAAACGCTGACAYGCTGAGAAGAGGGCAGAGAACACGGAATGCCGCTACTCCTACCACGAGAGGGTGACAAAAGCTCTGGAAAAATAACTGCCATGATATCAGAGGCCAACATGAGCTCTTGTTTTCCCTAGTGTCAAAAATAACATCTCCAATTACATTCATACCTAAAGAGGAAATTTAAGCAGCGAGGTATGAACACTTTTCGCCAGCCAAGTAAAGAGCTGTAATAAAATGTTATGGCAGAGGCCGGGAATAAAAACGTCTCATATTGAAGGATTGTGTGAGAGAGAGAACCACTAAATGTGTTTAAAGAAATGGCCATGTTAGATTGACAGGACAGTGGCAATCATTTCAACGTTAACTTATGTCTTGGCTTTCAACAACTAATTCTAGAACTTGTATTGTCTCTGCCACGTTCTGAAGACAAAGACCGACAGTGTCACTGTACAGTTCACCCCACCGCCACACGCTCTACTCACATACCCCAATGACTTTTTGACGTCAGGGACTGGTCTTAGTTTAATCATACATTTCCTCTCGCCCTGGTCCAAAGCGTAAAACATCCTCACCGCTAAGCGACCATCAGTGCCACTCCTCTGCCCACTCCAGCACCTCTCCCTACCGTTCCCATGGCGACGGCCGCTAAACCGGCCAATCCCACGCAGCCGTTAGGACCTTGGTGGTCTGGAGTGACTCTGAGGTGGCACGGCTACACAGAGTAAACAGGATGCTGGGGGATGGAGGGATGAGAGTGTGGAGTCAGCAGCCTGCCTGGTTGTAGAGTGGAAAGCCGGCAAAGCCCACAGATTCAGTGCTCGCGCACAAAAAGGGCCACACTGAGGCTGAGATTAGTGGGAAGGAGAGGAGGAGGCTTTGGCCTGAGATGGGTGAGGGGGGAGGTCGTGTCAGTGCTGGCAAATGAACTCCTGAACAGTTAGAGCACATTGCACTTTATCATGGTGTATAATTAGATTGAAGACTGTTCAAGGAATTTATCTCTAGCTAATTGTGGTATGTAGCTCATAATAGTGATATATACCTGTCAAACCCAAGACTGAAATTAAAAACTTTTTTCTCATACTGTCCTTAATGATATAGATACTGTAAGTATTTTAAAGTATACTTTACTGTAAAGTGTTACCATTTTAGTAACTCTCTAATTTAGTTTAAAAGCAAACGTATTACACAGTGGTCTCCAGAGACAACTCAGACATACATAATAAAACAATAAAACAGTTAGAAAATGAATAATATATTTTCATGACATTTTAATGTCCTTCGAGAAACCATTTCCCCCTCAGTGACTTTATCCTCAGAAAATCCAGACTCCACATCCAAAGCAGCGTACTCACTCTGTGTTTTGATAGATTTTTTACCAGTCATCTGGGTTTTCCAGTGAACCTTGTCCCTACTGTGAGTACAGTACAGTCAACAACAACAAAAAAGCTTGGTTAAAAACAYCCCAATTTGTTTTTTGTTAGCCCAGCATTAGGTAAATAATGGACAGAACACATGCTGTGTTGAGTTGCCCGTTGAGTTGCGTGATTAACCCAATTTGTTAGGTTGTTGGGATTACCCAAAGATGGGTTAATTTAAGTTTGGTTTACTTTCAGGTGTGGCTTATTAGGGGCGTAGCTTTCAGATCATAATTATTTTTCACATGTTAAGATTGTATACTGCAATTTGACCTTTTCCTTAAATATTCTTGCAAATGACATATTCTTATATAATATTAACATTATTCATCACATTGTGATGAAGTGGTAACTTTCCTAACATTGGGAATTGCACAGGCTCTTAAGAAGCACATACACTTTTATGAGGCTTACTTCTGTTAACCTCATAAAAGCTTAAAAGACTGTCAGTGTTTAATCTTAACATGCTACTAACAATACAACAGAACAGATGATCAGGAATGACATTTACTCTCACAGGTGGCCCCTGCTCAGCCACACCTCTAGTCTTCTGATCTGACCGGCTGAGTCATATCTTTTTAACCCAACCTAGCATGTTTGTGTGTAATATCAAGCCTGGTAAACGAATGACTCACTTGTCTTTCAAGTTTAGCTAGAGGGAGAAATACACCACGTCTGCCTCACTTCCAATAGAGCTATAAAGACAAACATAATGTAAGCTTTATCAGAGGACACGTAGAAAGAAAACATATCAAGTACYTCTAAAATGTGTAAAGTGGAGTTATTAAACATTTAGGAGAGAGCTCTTCGATTCACTGAAAGTCAATTCATTGATTAATGAATTACTTCGATATTACCTCAGTCCGTGTAAGTGAATCAGGAGGGAGTTACTGTAGTTATGTGAGTGATTCATAGAACGTCTTAGAGGGGATGGACTGAGAAACGATCTGTTGGAGGTCATCTGAAATCGATCGTATTTCACCCGGACATGTGCTTCCCCTTTCCTGGATTACTAATGCGTGTAATAAAAGGCACACTGTTAGACTGGCTTCCTCTGAACCCTAAAGCCCCCCGAAACAGCCTGTAATATGATGGGAATGCTTATGAATGTCATATTTCAGTCAAGGGCAGAGAACCGTTGCAGGAAGTGTAGACAGGTACAGGGGCCAGGAGATCTGGGGATTACAGCGTGGCTACAGTATCTTTGGCTGATATGCTCTCAGACATGGCGGAGACAGGGATTCATATTCTTCGAAATACTTCTATTATCACTAGTAATGTAATGTAGTATGTGTTCTATGGCATTATTGTCCATTATAAAAAAGTTGTTCTAAAAGGGTATTTATTGAGATATAACAACTAAATGGATTAAAAAGCATGTATTAATTAAATTGTTGGTAACACTTTACAATAAGGGTACATAAATTATTTTATTAATGCGAACTACATTGAGTGTACAAAACATTAGGGACACCTGCTTTTTCCATGACATTGACTGGCCAGGTGAACATTTCAATCCACTTCAATCAGTGTCGATGAAGGGGAGAAGACACGTTAAAGAAAAACTTTAAAGATTTCAGACAATTGAGACATGGATTGCTGTGTGCCATTCAGAGGGTGAATGGGCAAGACAAAAGATTGAAATGCCTTTGAACCAGGTATGGCTGTAGGTGCAACGCTGCTGGGGGTTTCATGCTCAACAGTTTCTCGTGTGTATCAATAATGGTCCACCACGCACTCCAGAGTGGCGCAGCGGTCTAAGGCACTGTATCTCAGTGCTAGAGGCAACACTACAGACCCTGGTTCAATCTCGGGCTGTATCACAACCGGCCGTGATTGTGAGTCCCATAGGGCGGCACACAATTGGCCCAGTGTCGTCCGGGTTAGGGGAGGGTTTGGCTGGGGTAGGCCGTTATTGTAAATAAGAATTTGTTCTTGACTGACTTGCCTAGTTATATAAAAAAAAAAATAAGTACATCCAGCCAGTGATCGAAAATGGATCGTTGATGAAAGAGGACAAATGAAGCTGACATGAATTGTGCAGAATAACAGATGGGCTACAGTTAGTCAACTGACAATCCAGTACAACGTTGGTGCCCAAAGACCCATAAAAGAATGCACAACTTGTCATACCTTGACATGAATGGGGTTTGGCAGCTGACCTGATAGAGTTCCACTTCTTTCAGCAAACAACAAGAAACTGTGGTTGCAGTGGGCTGAGGAATGAAAACATGGGACATTGTTGACACACGGCATAGTCTGATGAATCCTAGTTCCTGCTGTTTCATGCTGATGGGAGGAATAGGATATGGAGAAAACCACAAGAGTACATGCATCCATCATGCCGTGTGTCAACATTACAGGCTGCTGGTGGGGCTGTTGGGTGTGTTTTCATGGCACACATTGGGCCTCTTGATAAAAGTGAAGCAACATTTGAATGCCATGGGATATGTGAACATCATTGCTGCCAATCAGGTCCATCCCTTCATAGCAGCAGTGTATCCCTCTGAAAATAGATTTTTCAGCAGGATAATCCCCTATGCCACAAGGCTAGGATTGTCCAGGAATGGTTCCATGGACATGACAGTAAATTCAGCTTAATGCAGTGGCCTGCCCAGTCACCAGATCTCAATTCCATCGAGCATCTGTGGGATCAGATGGAAGGAACTATTTGGATTAGAGATCCACAACATGCCAACTTGACACTACTGTGGGAAGCATTGGAGTCAACATGGGCCAGCATCCCTGAGGAAAGTTTTCGACACCTCGTAGAGTCCATGACCCGACGAATTGAGGCTGTTCTGAGGGCACAAGGGAATGCTACACAATATTAGGAAGGTGTTCCTAATGTTTTGTACACTCAGTGTGTATTCACTTCACTAAGTTTAGACAAGCAGTAGGCTTATGCAACGTGAGTGGGTCTAGTTCACTTCATATCAACTGCTTCAGATGACGTTATGGTCCACAAGTCCGCAGGTCTGTAATTGGGGGGAGCTGAAGGTTTTCATAATCACTAACAGTCCAGTTTGGGAGCTTAAATAACAGAATGGATGCAAGCTTCATTAAGATTGTGATTTGGGAATTCCGTTTAATGAAACAGTGCTCTGGCATGTGTCCAGTGGGGTTCTGACCCCGGAGAGGTGATGGTGGGGTGATTCAGAAGACACTGACTTGGATAGCATGGAAACGGTAGGCCTTTCTACATTCACCAATATGATTGATACACCCTAGGCAAAAAAATAAACAAATACAAAAAAGTATATACTGAGCTATTTTTCCACCGTACTGACCACTGGATCTGTGCATTTTGATTCCCTCGTAAATGCTGTTATTAATGTGTCAACTCCATTGCTGTAATGCACAGGGTGCAACAATCACTGATACCGGTATGCATTCTGATAATAAGCACTCACATCCGAGCACTATTCGGGATAAACATGCAGTTGCCGTCAAGGTGTGTTAGCATGTTCAGTCCTGCATGTCGAGATAGTTTTTGGTTATTAATTGCCTTTGCAGCATCCATTTGATTCAGGAAAGAGGAAGGAGAGGAGGGAGATGGGGGGGGGGGGGGGGGGGGGTTGAGAGCCAGGGAAAATTAACAGCTGTGTTTCATGAGAGAAAGAACAGAATTTAAAGCATGCCTGATTAGAGAGCACATAAATTACTTCTCTTTCTGGTGTGTGTGGCCTCCGTGCTGGGCCCCTGGTGTGCATGCCGGAGCAGCGAGCATGAAATGACTCTAAGTTGGCTATGTTTGCCCTCAGAGGAGTGCACTTTTAGATCCTATCCCGGGTCCCACAGAGAGGCGGTCCACAGGGTCGCTGCTTATTCAATTAGTCCTGAACCCACGGCTCCACGGCTCCCCGAACTGGCTCCAAACAGAACGGAGAAGGGGAGAGGAGGAGGGGAGGCGAGGAGAGAGTGCGAGAGAGAGAATTTGAGAATTATGTTCAGTGTGATTTTATATTTATCCTAAAGAGCGATGAGTGAACAGAGTAGCCGAGAGCCGGGAGAATGCTGGAGATGTATAACTAGGCTATATTATCTACAAAGTACTGAGAATATGTACTTTGTTTAACAATGATTTGTGTCAACAACGTGATAATATCTACTGTGGTCTTCTGTACATAATTTCATACACTGCAGAACTGTATTTCAGCGATGTGTTACTGTATGCCTACTGTAGCTCTTATATAAGTGTTATAATCCAGAGCAGATTGGGCCTGTGGCCAGAGGGTGGCGCTTTGATGACACATGCTAACTGACTGTTTATGACTTCAAAGCCCAGTCGATGAGATGTACACTGATTCCAAGAACTGAAAACATAATTTTCCCTTTCGAGAAGTCCACCAGATTATAAAGAACTGACAAGGAACTTTGTTCTTTGTTCACTGATCATTTGGACAAATCACGATTTCGCAGGTGCTTGCTTACATCTTTCGAATTTCGGAAGGGGATGGGACATTTGGCCCATAGACTTGCCCGAAACTTGCAGAGAGAGTGGGGTGGAGTATATTTTCTAACACATCTGCCCCCAGAATTTAATCGAGCATCTGATGAAACTACGCAAGATTCTGTTTATTTTCTTAACTCTGGGCTCATTCTATGGTAAATTGCTCACCGCAAGGCTCATTCTCAAAAGTACAAGACAGTGAGTCAAATTCCTATGTGCATCTGCTCTGTTTTGCAAGTGTCTCGGGAAAACAAGAGCTACATAAATATTACATCCACTTTTGGTTCCATTAACCTACCTGCACTGTTGGAGCTCTATACTTTCTTTGGTAAATCAAGGGAGAATGTTGAGCTGTTTCTTTGTTGCAAGCAGCTAAACCATCTGAATAAAAATAGCAGAGACACCCCATCAGAATGAGGTACAAATGACTATGGTTCGAGAGAGCCAAGTTAGAGATTTCATTCAGTGAAGGAGGCCAGAGCCCAGGCACATTCTGTCAAAGGCAGACTGGGCAGCCCAGAGTGCAGTACTTACCGGAAACCAGGGCAGTTGTGATTGAGTTCCTGTTATTGACAGCTTTTTCTTTCTAGTAGAGGAGAGATTCTGCCAGGTTTCTTTCTTTTTCTCTGACAACAGTTAGAACACAGAGCACAGAGCGACCACTGTGGAGGCTGTTAACTAGAATGCTGTATACACTCTCAACCTCAATGTTGTATTGTATTATGGTTCATAATACATTTTATCGTTCACGTCTACCAGTTTTGATTTACATTTGATTGAGTTGTCAGCTAATAGGTTAGAAGTTGTTTGAAAAAAGACAAACATTTCAGAAATTCCTTTACGTTGATGACTTTTTGTARATCCAATCAGTTTTCCACATTGATTCAATGTCATCACATACATTTTTTGTGGTTGAAATTATGTTGAAACAAAGTTTATTCAACCAGTTAGTGCCCAGCAGACTAGCTCCGGGGAGCCCCTGATCTCCCTAGGCCTTGGGAGCCTCTGCTGTGGCTTCTGTTCACAGTGGAGCTGGCCGGCAGAGGAGAGTAAATCATCCAATAGGGATGGAGACATTAAAGTTGGAAGGAGGCTAACTATGTCGGATGGGAGTGGGGAGTGAGAGGTTAGAGGGTGAGAGGTACTGTACTGTAGTAGGCTTATGCTGTTGGCTCATCTCCCAACCCCATGCACACACAGTGCTAGGGCCTGAAATATGTGTGCGTGTGTGTGTGTTTGCATGCTCCCGTGCGTGTGCACCAGGGCCTGAAAGTTGTGTTTGCTGTACAATCTGTTGTAGCTAGCGCTAGCTGTTGCCATTTGGGTATAGTCCTCTGGTCACCTCTGTGTGTGTGGATCTCCCTGCCAGAAATAATGAAGCCCTTCAATATACCATACCCCCTCCCTCCTCTCTCAAGATGAATTCTGTGGAGTAATGATATTTAACATTATGAAAGGTTGAAATAAGTATGAGTTTTCTTCCGAATGTCACTTTCCAGAGCATCCAACATCTTTAGTCCTTTTGTTGGGATCCCTGGGGGTTTGAGCTGAAATGCACTACATATTATTTTTGGGGATGTTCAAGCTGGGTGAAAGGAGGCTACATACGTGATTTGAAAAAAATCTTAACTGATTATTCTGTGGAGACAAGAAGAGTTTCAGTACAGGGCTTCACTCCCCTGACTCCCGCTGCTCTAAGGCTGCTGACTGCAGCCTGGCCGGAAGCAAAACTAAACCGCTAGACCATATTTACATCTCCATCTCCATGAATCAAATATTGTCCCAGTAATGTTATCCCTCCTTACCCCGTTCCCATTTCCTGCTTCCCCTCCGCCCGTTCCCCTTTTCCCTTCCCTCAACACCAGACCAGCCTGATAATGGAACACGATATACATCGTATCTGCTTTGTGAGGTTGACCCAGCGGTACGATTTTAGAGAGAGGAGGCAACAATGCAGAACAGATCTTTCTTGCCAAGAGTGAGGCTTTTTATTTGCAAGCGAAGACAATAATAGCTGCCGAAATGTACAAGTATTTACAAAAAAAATCAAATAGAGCTCGTCAAACAAAACCTAGGCTACAATAACAACAGAAACCACAGCCGCATGCCAACCTGTTCCCTGTCCTGTCCCACAAACAATGAGAGGACAGGCTTCTTACAGCAATACCCATGGGAAACCCTTATACATATCTGGTCAATTAACATTCAAAGCACATAAAATAACATACATACATGTTCAGATAATAAACATATGTATTTATACCAGCACACATATCAGTAACTGTGCTAAACCCATGCTTTAGAGCATAAATACCATGTGGGATATAAACGGACGTCCCCCGGGATAAGCTACTACCACACTACCCGTACCTTTCATTAAATGAGGAACTCAATTTAACCTTGCATAATACCCTAGATGCAGTCGCACCCCTAAAAACAAAAAACATTTGTCATAAGAAACTAGCTCCCTGGTATACAGAAAATACCCGAGTCCTGAAGCAAGCTTCCAGAAAATGGAACGGAAATGGCGCTACACCAAACTGGAAGTTCTCCCGACTAGCTTGGAAAGACAGTATCGAAGAGCCCTCACTGCTGCTCGATAATCCTATTTTTCCAACTTAATTGAGGAAAATAAGAACATTCACAAAATGTTGACGAAAAGATCATGATCATTAGAAAGCAAATTACTGACTCCTCTTTAAATCTGCGTATTTCTCCAAAGCTCAGTTGTCCTGAGTCTGCAAAACACTGCCAAGACCTAGGATCAAGGGAGACACAAGATTTTAATACTATATCTCTTGACATATTCATAAAAATAGTCATGGCCTCATAACCTTCAAGCTGCATACTGGACCCTATTTCAACTAAACTACTGAAAGAGCTGCTTCCTGTGCTTGGCCCTCCTATGTTGAACATATGTGTACCAAACTCACTAAAAGTGGCAGTAATAAAGCCTCTCTTGAAAAAGCCAAACCTTGACCAGAAAAATATAATATATTGGGTTCGTGTCATGGGGAGATCTTCGTGGGCTATTACTCGGCTTGTCTCAGGATGGTAAGTTGGTGATTGAAGATATCCCTCTAGTGTGTGCTTTGGCAAGTGTGTGGGTTATATCTTGCCTGTTTGGCCCTGTCCAGGCTATTGTCGGATGGGCCACAGTGTCTCCCAACCCCTCCTGTCTCAGCCTCCAGTATTTATGCTGCAATAGTTTATGTGTCGAGGCTAGGGTCAGTCTGTTATATCTTATCCGGTGTCCTGTGTGAATTTTATTCTCTCTCTCTCTCTCTCTCTCTCTCTCTCTCTTCTCTCTCTCTCTCTCTCTCTCTCTCTCTCTCAGAGGACCTGAGCCCTAGGACCATGCCTCAGGATTACCTGGCCTGATGACTCCTTGCTGTACCCAGTCCACCTGGTCGTGCTGCTGCCCCAGTTTCAACTGTTCTGCCTACGGCTAAGGAACCCTGACCTGTTCACCGGACGTGCTACCTTGTCCCAGACCTGCTCTTTTCAACTGCCCAGAGACAGCACGTGCGGTAGAGATACTCTGAATGATCGGCTATGACAAGCCAACTGACATTTACTCCTGAGGTTGCTGACCTGTTGCACCCTCGACAACCACTGTGCTTATTATTATCTGACCCTGCTGGTCATCTATGAACATTTCAACATCTTGGCCATGTTCTGTTATAATCTCCACCCGGCACAGCCAGAAGAGGACTGGCCACCCCTCATAGCCTGGTTCCTCTCTAGGTTTCTTCCTAGGTTCCGGCCTTTCTAGGGAGCTTTTCCAAGCCACCGTGCTTCTACACCTGCATTGCTTGCTGTTTGGGGTTTTAGGCTGGGTTTCTGTACAGCACTTTGTGACATCAGCTGATGTAAGAAGGGCTTTATAAATACATTTGATTSATTSATTCATTAACTATGTGCTCGAACACGCCCCATTTGCCCATCAATTCTCTGAACAGGAAATGAACAGAACCCTCTTCAATAAACGAGGAAATACAAGGATATCATACAAATTTCAGAAAATCTACATTAACGTTTTAAAAAACAATATAACATTGCCCTTGTAACTTTTGATCACTAATTGTATGACCAGAAAGAGCCTATATATTCAGGAGACGCACAACAAAAGGTTTCGGTGCCAAAACAAGCYCTTCCATCTCAAACTCTTAACACACGTTTCTCATCTTTCACAGGTGACCCGTAACAGTTAGGAGGTGTGTGTGTGTATCTCTAACACACATTATGCTTCTCATAAACAGTTTCAACAACATTGTATGGTTATTCACAATAAGGTGTAACATRAGTTTAGGTGATGGAGGACATAAGGACAATTGTGACATGCTACGTCACATAGTTACATGCTCTCGCTGTCATCCACAGGCAAGATTATTGTATTTTTTTATTTTATTTAACCTTTATTTAACTAGGCAAGGCAGTTAAGAAAAAAATCTTATTTACAATGACAGCCTACCAAAAGGCGAAAGGCCTCCTGCTGGGACGGGGGCTGGGATTAAAAATAAATTAAATTAAAATATAGAACAAAACACACATCACGACAAGAGAGACAACACTACATAAAGAGAGACCTAAGATGACAACATGGCATGGCAGCAACACATGACAACATAGCATGGTAGCAACACAACATGACAACAACATGGTAGCAACACAACATGGCAGCAGCACAACATGGCAGCAGCACAAAACAGGGTACAAACGTCTTTGGGCACAGACAACAGCACAAAGGACAAGAAGGTAGAGACAACAATACATCACGCAAAGCAGCCACAACTGTCAGTAAGAGTGTCCATGATTGAGTCTTTGGATGACGTGATTGAGATAAAACTGTCCAGTTTGAGTGTTTGTTGCAGCTCGTTCCAGTTGCTAGRGACCCAGATGTGTGTGCTTTGGGGACCTTTAACAGAATGTGACTGGCAGAACGGGTGTCACGAGCGTCGTCTTGAAAATGACCGGACCAAGGTGCAGCGTGGTGAGCGTACATTTTTCTTAATTTTTTAAAATGTCACCAAAAAACAATAAACAACAAAAACGAACGTGAAGCTCCGTAAGGCTATACATGTATAAACGAAGACAACATCCCACAACTAAGGTGGCAAAACAGGCTGCCTAAGTATGATTCCCAATCAGAGACAACGATAGACAGCTGCCTCTGATTGGGAACCACACTCGGCCAAAAACAAAGAAATATAGAACATAGAATGCCCACCCAAATCACACCCTGACCTAACCAAATCGAGACATAAAAAGGCTCTCTGCGGTCAGGGCGTGATAACGGGTGTTGTATCTGGAGATGAGGGCTGAAGTAGATAGCTCAGATAGGGGGGAGTGAGGCCTAAGATGGTTTTATAAATAAGCATCAACCAGTGGGTCTTGCAATGGGTATACAGAGATAACCAGTTTACAGAGGAGTATAGAGTGCAGTGATGTGTCCTATATGGACCATTGGAGGCAAATCTGATGACAGAATGGTAAAGAACATCTAGCTGCTCTAGAGCACCCTTACCTGCCGATCTATAAATTATGTCTCCGTAATCTAGCATGGGTAGGATGGTCATCTGAATCAGGGTTAGTTTGGCAGCTGGGGTGAAAGAGAAGCGATTACGATAGAGGAAACCAGGTCTAGATTTAACTTTAGCCTGCAGCTTTGATATGTGCTGAGAGAAGGACAGTGTACTGTCTAGCCATACTCCCAAGTACATGTATGGGATGACTACCGTAAGCTCTAAACCCTCAGAGGTAGTAATCACACCTGTGGGGAGAGCGGTATTCTTCTTACCAAACCACATGACCTTTGTTTTGGTGGTGTTCAGAACAAGTTTATGGGCCAAGAAAGCTTGTTGGACACTAAGAAAGCTTTGTTGTAGAGCGTTTAACACAAAATCCGGGGAGTGGCCAGTTGAGTATAAGACTGTATCATCTGCATATAAATGGATGAGAGAGCTTCCTACTGCCTGAGCTATGTTGTTGATGTAAATTGAGAAGCGAGTGGAGCCTAGGATTGAGCCTTGGGGTGCACCCTTGGTGACAGTCAGTGGCTGAGACAGTAGATGTTCTGACTTTATACACTGCACTCTTTGAGAGAGGTAGTTAGCAAACCAGGCCAAAGACCCTCAGAGACACCAATACTCATTAGCCAGCCCACAGAAATGGAATGGTCTACCATATCAAAAGCTTTGGCCAAGTCAATAAAAATAGCAGCACAACATTGCTTAGAATCAAGGGCAATGGTGACATCATTGAGGACCTTTAAGGTTGCAGTTAATAACCTGAGCAGACATCAGATTGCATACCAGAGAGAATACTATAGACATCAAGAAAGCCAGTCAGTTGATTATTGACAAGTTTTTCCAAAACTTTTGATAAACAGGGCAAAATAGAAATAGMCCTTTAACAGTTAGGATCAGCTTGATCTCCCCCTTTAAATAAAGGACTAACTGACTAACTTCCAAGCATTGGGAACCTCCCCAGCAAGGAGAGACAGGTTAAAAAGGTCGGAGATAGGCTTGGCGATTATAGGGGCAGCAACCTTAAAGAAGAAAGGGTCTCTAAACCATCTGACCCAGATAATTTTTTGGGGTCAAGTTTAAGGAGCTCCTTTAGCACCTCGGACTCGGTGACCGCCTGCAGGGAGAAACTTTGTAGCGGGGCAGAGGAAAAAGAGGGAGGAGCATCGGGGCTCGTGGCATTAGAAGGGGTGGGAGATGAGGAAATGTTGGACAGGCAATGAGACATGGCTGAGTCAAATAGGAATCCCGACTTAATGAAGTGGTGATTAAAGATCTCAGACATGTGCTTCTTGTCAGTAACAACCACATCATCAACTCTAAGGGACATGGGCAGCTGTGAGGAGGAGGGTTTATTCTCCAGGTCTTTCACCATTTTCCAGAACTTCTTGGGGTTAGACCCACAGAGAGAGAACTGCTCCTTAAAGTAACTAACTTTGGCCTTCCGGATAGCCTGAGTGCACTTATTTCTCATTTGCCTTAATTAACGAGAGCCAGTCAGCCTGAGTATGCGTGTGCCAAGCCTTTCGCCAAATGCAATTCTTGAGGTGGAGTAACTCTGCAAGATCATGGTCATTTTCTTTATGGGGGCATGTTTGTTAACAATATCACTGAAGATATCAAAAAAGAAGGTCCAAGCTTCTTCGACAGAGGGGATCAAGCTGATTCTACACACAACTCAGGTTTCTGCTATTCAGATTAAGTCTAGACAAACTACACCCCCCCATCCTCCCCACCCATATCCTCATCCCCTATCCCCTTCCGGCCACCTTCCCTGTCCATTCCAGCGCTGCCTGGCTTCGTGCAGAGGAAGTGGGCCTGATATGGGGAGTACATTACTGGACTCTCAGGTGGGGCCAGCTACACAGATTGTGTGGTGATTGCAGAGCGTCAGTTGGTGGCGTTTCGACAACATGAAGATGTCATTGTAATGTGGGAGCCACTGTATTATTTTCACAAGTATTCTGTTTAGTGTAGTTTATTTGAAAACAAACACATTGACACATTGAACAAACATACGATACATTGCGCTCTAGTGTTTCTAGCTCACGCAAATGTTCAACACCTGTCCCTGTCTATCTGTTTATCCAGCCAACTCTTCTTATGATAGCTACATTTGTCCTCAGTGTAAAGCATAAACATGGTCGTTTTCTGACACCTGTTGAAGGTGACCGAAATTTCGAAGCTAAATTGCAATGCATTAAATTGATACAATACAATACACTTTCACACTTAACTATACCTATCAGTATCACCATTGACACCAATCATGCGCTGATTTCCACACCATCCTGATGCACCATGAAGCCACCTGTTTCAGCAAACACAGCCATCCATTAAGCCTTAGCCACTGGTGTTGATTGCTTTGCCCCTGACCCCAGGTGTTGTTGTTTCAGGGCATGTGCGTGTGTGTGCGTGTGTGAGTGTGTCTGTGTGTGCGCGAGCACCCCGGGTGCTTGTTGTTTCAGGGCATGGTTGCCAGTGGGGGATGTGGGGTGGAGGGGAATAATTACAATTCGATTGAGTGGGGTTGTGGTGAGAGGCACACACACACACACACACACACACACACACTAACAAACACACATTTAGTCTGTGTGATGGGATGAGGCCAGGCCAGTCTCTTGACTCAGTGCCTGGGTAGAACCTGGAAGTGTTGTTACAGCTGGTCTAGGCAGATGTGGCGAGAAGTCAATTGACTTAACTGGGGTCAAATCACCTCTTTCTCTCAACCACGCGCACTCACGCACACACACACACACACACACACACACACACACACACACACACACACA
>NC_036859.1:14950137-14972557 GCF_002910315.2 Salvelinus sp. IW2-2015
ACAACACCACACACACACACACACACACACACACCACACACACACACACAAACACACACACACACCACACACACACACCACACACACACACACACACACACACACACACACACACACACACACACACACACACAACCTGCATTATCGCACTGTTTAATCACGGGAACTGCTTCAGAATTTTCTCAAGACAGACTAACTTATTGTCTGCCTTGTTGCTTTAACCACAGTTCTTGTTGGCAATCTGAATATGAAACACCTGAGATAGCCTAGCTGGCTTCCTTCCATAACACGTTAAACCATCATTTCAACGAAGCCATGAAGAAAGGCTGCCTCTAGTCCTCTCTATAGTCTCACCTTTCTTGTTCTTTAGTTAAGTTAATTGTGGGAGCCAGGAGCAGCTCAGGAAGGCAAACAGAATCCAGAGGAAGCCACTCCGTCAGAAACACTTTGGTTGGAGTAAGGGATGGTTGTGGCCCCCACCAGCATTGTCACAACAGTGTCACTTTCCGTGTGTGTGTGTGTGCGCGCGCTTGTACAGTGCATATTATGCGTGTATCAGTCATGTGATTGACAACTTTCACACTACGATAACTCCTACTCTGCCTATGATGTTGTTTACAAATTTTCATCTCATTGATGTACTATTTCCCTCTTAGTACCCCAATCCCCATCTTGCTATACATCTCTGTCTTTATCTGTCTGGGTCCAGCTGAGATTGGGTTTCAGATTCTGACAGCTCACAGACTAGACGGCTCGTACTGAACAGACTCTGGTTCTCCATCTCTGTCTGTCTGTCTGAAGCTGTGTGCGTGTGTGTGTGTGTGTGTTGTGCGTGCGTGCGTGCTGCTGCGTGCGTGCGTGCGTGTGTGGTGTGTGTGTGTGTGTGTGTGTGTGTGTGTGTGTGTGTGTGTTGTTTACTGTGGTGTCTGCCAGTGTGTCATGGAGTAGGAAAGAGTCTTCACCTCCATGAGCCATGCTCAACAGGGCCCACCTGTTTTTTAATCCCAGGTCTGAATAGTCCCAGAAGAAGATTGATGAGCCTAGTTATATGTGTCCAGACGAATAGGAACAGGGACTGCAGTCAGCTATACCAGAGGCAGAGGCAGTGTTGTGTGTGTGTGTGTGTGTGGTGTGTGGTGTGTTGTGTGTGTGTGTGTGTGTGTTGTGTTGTGTGTGTGTGTGTGTGTGTGTGTGTGTGTGTGTGTGTGTGTGTGTGTGTGTGTGTGTGTGTGTGTGTGTCCGTCCATGTGTGTGGGGGGTGCAAGTATATGTGTGTGTCCATCAAAGCCCGACTTTACAGGTGAACATTGAAATCAAATCAAATTGTATTTGTCACATACTTTGTAAACAACAGGTGAAATATTTACTTACGGGTCCTTCCCAACAATGCAGAGAGAAACATTAGAACAAATATAGAAAAACGTAATAACACAAGGAATAAATACTTAACTTGGCTATATACATGGGGTACCAGTACCGAATCGATGTGCAGGGGTATGAGACAATTGAGGTGGATATGTACATATAGGTAGGGGAAAAGTGACTAGGCAACAGGATAGATAATTAACAGTAGCAGCAGCGTATGTGATGAGTCAAAGGGTTAGTGCAAAAAGGGTGAATGCAAATAGTCCGGGTAGCTATTTGGTAAACTTTTTTGCAGTCTTATGGCTTGGGGGTAGAAGCTGTTCAGGGACCTGTTGGTCCCAGACTTGGTGCATCGGTACCGCTTGCCGTGCGGTAGCAGAGAAAACASTCTATGACTTGGGTGGATGTAGACTTTGACTATTGTTAGGGCCTTCCTCTGACAACGCCTGGTSTAGAGGTCCTGGATGGCACTGCCCATGGGTATGCACTGCCCTCTGTAGCGCCTTGCGGTCGGATGCCAAGTGGTTGCCATACCAAGCGGTGATGCAGCCAGTCAAAACGCTCTCAATGGTGCAGCTGTAGAACTTTTTGAGGATCTGAGGGCCCATGCCAAATCTTTTCAGCCTCCTGAAGGAGAAGAGGCCTCCGTTTTCTGTAGTCTTCACAACTGTGTTTGTGTGTGAACCATGTTAATTCCTTAGTGAAGTGGACAGATAAGAACTTGAAGCTCTCGACCCGCTCCACTACAGCCCTGTTCYATGTGGATGGGGGCGTACCCTCCGTTTTCTGTAGTCCACGATCAGCAGCTTTATCTTGCTGACGTTGAGGGAAAGGTTGTTGTAGTGGCACCACACTGCCAGGTCACTGACCTCCTTCCTGTATGCTGTCTCATCGTCGGTGATAAGGCCTACCACCGTAGTGTTGTCAGCAAACTTAATGATGGTGTTGGAGTTGTGCACGGCCACGCAGTCGTGGGTGAACAGGGAGTACAGGAGGGGACTAAGGACACACCTCTGAGGGACCCCCATGTTGAAGGTCCCCTCAGGAAGTCCAGGATCCAGTTGCAGAGGGAGGTGTTCAGTCCCAGGGTCTTGAGCTTAGTGATGAACTTGGAGGGCACTATGGTGTTGAATTCTGAGCTGTAGTCGATGAACAGCATTCTCACAGGTGATCCTCTTGTCCAGGTGGGAGAGGACAGTGTGGAGTGTAATAGAGATTCCGTTATCTGTGGATCTGTTGGGGAGATATGGGAATTGGAGTGGGTCCAGTGTGTCTGGGATGATGGTGTTGATGTGAGCCATGACGAGCCTTTCAAAGCATTTAATGTCTATGTGAGTGCTACGGGGCAATAGTAATTTAGACAGGTTACCTTAGAGTTCTTGGGCACAGGGACTATGGTGGTCTGCTTGAAAAATGTAGGTATTACAGACTGAGTCAGGGAGAGGTTGAAAATGTCAGTGAAATCCCTTGCCAGCTGGTCAGCGCATGCTATGAGTACGCTTTGCCTATTTGATGTCTTGTCGGAGGTCGTAGCGGGATTTATTATAGGTGTCCAGATTAGTGTCCCGCTCCTTGAAAGCGGCAGRTCTGGCCTTTTTCTCAGTGCGGATGTTGCCTGTAATCCATGGCTTCTGGTTAGGATGTGTATATTCAGTCACTGTTGGGACGACAAAGTCGGTGCACGTATTAATGAATCTCTGAATATTTTCCAGTCTGTGCTAGCGAAACAGTCCTGTAGCTTAGCATCTGCTTCATCAGACCTCTTCTGTATTGAGCACGTCGCTGGTACTTCCTGTTTGAGTTTTTACATTTTCACAAGCAGGAATCAGGAAGATCGAATTATGGGCAGATTTGCCAAAGGAGGGCGAGCCGTGTATGCGTTTCTGTGTTTGGAGTAAAGGTGATCTGGAATTGTGTTGCCTGTAGTTGCACAGGTAACATGCTGGTAAAACTGAGGTAAAAAGGATTTCAGTTGCCTTGTATTAAAATCCCCGGCAAAGAGAAGCGTCACCTCTGGGTGTGCATTATCTTGTTTGCTTATGGCCCTATTCAGCTCATTGAGTGCGGTCTTAGTGCCAGCATCAGTTTGTGGTGGTACTGTAAATAGACAGCTACAAAAAATATGCTGTACTGTTGATGAAAACTCTCTTGGTAAATAGTATGGTCTGCAGCTTATCATGAGATATTCTAACTTAGGCGAGCAAAAACTTGAGACTTGCTTAGCATTAGAGATTGCGCACCAGCTGTTGTTAACAAAGAAACACACCCCTCCCCCCTTCATCTTACCCGAGGCTGCCGACCCGTCTTGCATGGAAAAGGCAGAGAGATGTATATTATCCATGTCCTTGTTCAGCGATTCTGTAAAACATAGGATATTACAGTTCTTCATGTCCCATTGATAGGATAGTCTTAAATGGAGCTCGTCCAGTTTGTTCTCTGGTAACTGTACGTTCACTAGCAGAAGGGAGAGAAGAGGTGGTTTATTTCCACGCCAACGTAGTCTAGGTAGGATGCTGGCTCGTCTGCCTCTTTCGCGTCGTCACTTCCCATTTTGAGTCCCTAGGATTATGGCCTGGTTCGGAGTAAGCAGAATGTCCAGAGAGAAATTGTCATCCAAATTGAGGTTAGTGATCACTGTTCTGATCTCCAGAAGCAGTTTACGGTCATAGGAAATTATGGAGGAGACATTATTGTCACGGCCGTCAAAGGGAGGAGACCAAGGCGCAGCGCGGTGAGCGTTTATACTTCTTTATTTTTAGATGTCGCCAACAAAATAATAAACATCCAAACGAAAACATGACGCCAACGTAGTGCTCACAGGCAATTATACATGGACAACTACCCACAAATACAGGTGGGAAAAAGAGCTACCTAAGTATGGTTCTCAATCAGAGACAACGATAGACAGCTGCCTCTGATTGAGAACCACACCAGGCCAAACACACAGAAATACAAATCATAGAAAAAGGAACATAGAATGCCCACCCAAATCACACCCTGACCAAACCAAAATAGAGACATAAACAGCTCTCTACGGTCAGGGCGTGACAATTATGTACAAATAAAGTTAAGTTCAACATAAAAAAAACACACAAAATAGCAGAGCCCCGTAAAACGGTTGCTATCCACTGCAGCGCCATCTTAGTCCTCTCTCCAGTCCACAGTGAAACATCCCCTTGACAAATACAGCTGTACTTATTTTTTTATTAATCTCCTCCTAGTATGGCACACACACACACACTCTTAGAAAAAAAGGTGCTATCTAGAACCTAAAAGGGTTCTTCGGCTGTCCCCATAGGAGAACCCTTTGAAAAACCCTTTTTGGTTCCTATGGGGACTGCCAAAGAAGCCTTTTTGGTTCCTATGGGGACAGCCGAATAACCATTTTTGGTTCCTATGGGGACAGCCGAAGAACCCTTTTTGGTTCCTATGGGGACAGCTGAAGAACCGTTTTGGAACCCTTTTTTTCTAAGAGTGCAGGGTCAAAGAGATCTTACCGCACATGTATGGTGGCCCATTGTCTGGTTTCAGTGACTGTCCCTGTTTTTGATCACCTACCCCATCAGTGACACGGTATGTCTGGTCTGACTGTGTGCGAGAGGGAAATGCTGGCACTGGTCACTGGGTAGTACTGGGCACTGAGGGGCCTCCGATCTTACGCGTAGCCAGGTCACAGGGGCTGGCGGTGCATGGGCAGGGGCATGGTGGGGCGTGCGTGCGTGCATGTGTGTTTGTGTATGACCGTGGGACTGTCCTGTTCCCGCCGCCTGGTGGTTTGTTCTCTGGAGCCTCCCGCTGCGCTGAGCAGGCATGCTGAGGCCAGATAACCACCACACCGCTGGATGAATGGATGTGAAAAATAGAGGGAAAAAAAGAGAATGAGAATAGAACAACATGTAGCGGTAAGAGCAGGGTGGAGCCAGGGGTGTTTTTGAGGGTGACGCCTTGGTCAAAACATGTCGAATTAAGACAAATTTGACAGGGACCAATTATTTGAAGAGGGAATAAGAAACTCAGTCAACGGCATTGATAACTACATTGATACATTGATATTCACCATTTACAGATGGCAGGAAGGGTGTCATGTGTAAGTTGTATCTACATACGTGTGTGTGTGTGTGTGTGTGTGTGGTGTGTGTGTGTGTGTTGTGTGTGTGTGTGTGTGTGTGTGTGTGTGTGTGTGTGTGTGTGTGTGTGTGTGTGTGGTGTGTGTGTGTGTGTGTGTGTGTGTGTGTGTGTGTGTGTGTCAGCCTTTGTGTGTATGTCTCCTTCATATTTTACTGGCATAACCTGTTTTTCCTCCAGTCTCACTCTCAGTTTTCCAGCATTTTTCTCAGCGTATCTGCAGTTCCTCAGGTTGCTTTGGCAGTGGTGAAAAGTGCCCAGGGGAAGCCCTGTAACGCTAAACCATCCCCTTGACCACGCCTGTGTGTGTGTGCGTGCGTGTGTGTGTTACCATCGCTGCAGGTCTGGAGCCCAGCACAGCCCTGCTCAGCTCAACCTGAAAACACAAGCAGTCTCATAGCTCCACTAGCCCCTCCAGACTAAATACAGTACACTGCTAAATTATACAGCCACCTTATTCAATTATGCCTTAATGTAAAGCCACTTTAGCCTGATTAGCTTGATTGTTAGAGTGGTGGTGATTTATGAAGGTTCATTTACAATATGACATTATTTCTGCTAGGTGTTCTTCTGGCCGCATACATGGACTCTGATTTGTATTTAGTATAATGACGGACAGGTGTGGATACGAAGGCAGTAAAGAATGGAAAAGGAAAAAGGGATGGCTGATGATGTGGATGGTGGGAAGGGATAGACAATGAAAAGATGCTGTGAAATTAGATGGCGAGAGTGCAAGAGATCGAGAAAGAGAGAGAACCAGATAGATAGAGAGATGTAGAGAGAGAGAGAGGGAGAGAAAGAGACAGGGGAAAGTATTAGTGAGAGTTGCTCCTGGCTCAGTCACTCAGATGACCCAGGAGGAGGTGGAGGAGTCAGTCTATCAGAGGGATTGTGGCAACGCACTAGTGGGGCCACTGGCCAGACAACCACAGCTTCTTCCTCAGGATGTAGCCTGCGCTAGGAAGGAGAAGTACCACGCAATGTTTGTCTGGGACACAGCCCGCTTGTTCCTTACGACAATCTCTCTTTCTATCTCTCTCCCTGTCCATTGCCCTCTCTCTTTCTCTTTCTCGGGTTCTGCCATTATGTCGTGTCTCATATATATTTGTTAAGCACCAATTAGGCACCATTATATTATATTCCACAGTGATGCATAGTCAACTGACATCCAACATCCTCGCTAACTAGGGCGTGTGCGGCTACAGAGGGCACAGCGAGGAAACAATCTAGTCAAGTGGGCACTCTGGTGACACCCGGCCAGTCAGCTCCAGCCATGAATCACTCTCACCCAAGCCCAGGCCAAGCACTGAGACCCCACCTGGGTTTAAATACTATTTAAAATCTTTCAAATACCTTGAACGTTTGCTTTAGCCTGCCTGGAGTGCCAGATAGGTGGGGTTTGCACTTTTGCAGAATATTGGTCCCATTGCGCCAGGCAAGCTTAATCAAGCCCAGCTAAAGTATGTACAATTATTTCAAATAGTATTTGAACCCAGCACGAACTGAGTCATCAGGATGTTGGCCCTAAACAGCCTGTTGTTCCAAGGCCCTAAGGTCAGCTGGTAAGGGTTACTATAGTGGCCCTCGGGAGATGTATTGGGACCTCTGACTAGATATTGTTTGGCTACATATTTCTGCATGAAAGTGTGTAGTTGAGGTGAATTGAAGTTCATGTAAACATTCCTTTAAGATGAATTGGGATCGGGTTCATGTGGTCATTTTGATTTCTGTTTATTCATGTCATTATAATTACACAAAATAGTTACTGAATAAATAAAAAAATTCTAGGCTATCCCCTGGACTGGTTATAAACAATATTACAAATATTACCCAACACATAGTTTCATAGTTTCTCTCAACATCCTAAGTGAATGCAGTCAGAAAATCACTGTACCGCCAGCACTACTCAGTCTAGACAACCACAACACTATTTGGTTGGCAAATTTTCCCTGGTTTGTACTAACTATAAGATCATATCCGTAATCCCTTCCTCCTCCCCCTTCTCCATCCCTCTTCCTTCTGCCCTCATGGTCTCTTTATCAATTGGCAAACAAGTGAATATTTGTCTGCCCTCACTCTCTGGAATTGCAGCCATTCCCCTCATGTCCCCTTTTTCCTGCCTGCTAATGTAATCTCAGGGAAACAGAGTCGGCTTCCCAACACCGTAGCCTCCAGATAAGAGCCGTTTATCACGCACCGTCCGTCTGTCACTCTGTCCCTCTGTCCCTCTGTGCTGTTACCCACTGGGGCTTGTGGAGACCAAGACCCACACCCCAGGCAAAGACCCAGACGCACACCCCAGGCAAAGACCCAGACCCAGGCCCCAGGCAAAGACCCAGACCCACACCCCAGGCAAAGACCCAGACCCACACCCCAGGCCAAAGAACCCAGACCCAGCCCCAGGCAAAGACCCAGACCCACACCCAGCAACGACCCAACCCACACCCCAGGCAACGACCCAGACCCACACCCCAGGCAAAGACCCAGACCCACACCCCAGGCAAAGACCCAGACCCACACCCCAGGCAAAGACCAGACCCACACCCCAGGCAAGACCCAGGACCCACCACCCCAGCCAACACCCAGACCCACACCCCAGGCAAAACCCAGACCACACCCCAGCAAAGCCCAGACCCACACCCAGGCAAGACCCGACCCACACCCCAGGCAAAGACCCAGACCCACACCCCAGGCAACGACCCAGAGCCACACCCCAGGCAACGACCCAGACCCACACCCCAGGCAAACAACCCAGAACCCACACCCCAGGAAGACCCAGACCCACACCCCAGCAAAGACCCAGACCACACCCCAGCAACAACCCAGACCCACACCCCAGGCAACGACCCAGACCCACACCCCAGGCAACGACCCAGACCCACAACCCAGGCAACGACCCAGACCCACACCCCAGGCAACGACCCAGGCCCCATCGAATCAAGACTCCTGATTTCGGTGCTGTGTGCACCGGCCTGGGTGTCTAGTTTGACTGGGTCATGATTTATTCCTGTTGATGGCTTAACCTTTTCACCTGGAGGGAACATACTGTAAATTCTCTGGAAAAGGGATCGCATTGAGAAGCCTAATAGTAAAAGTTGGCTCTCTAAAAATGCCAATGTCATATAAGAACTTGAATCTCTGAAGCGGAGCAGGCGATTACGAATGAAGGTGTTCCATTGCAATTTGTCATGTTTGCTGAGGGAAAACACAATGAAGTTTGTCTGAAGATCGATATGTCTTCTCTGTTGGCAGACGGTGTGGCAAGGCGCCAGGAGTCTCTCTATGCTGCTCTACACACACACACACACGCACGCACGCACGCACACACACACACACACACACACACACACACCCTTCTCTTCCGGTGTCCTGCTCCGGTCCCACCTCTCCCTGAGGATGACACATGGAGGACTGTTGGGACTAGGTGGTGTCCTGTCCCCTAACCTTTGACGCTAGATACATTATTACTTATTAATAGCTGAAACAGTATCAGGAGGGTGTTACAGTATATCTGAGGTCCTAATGGGGCTTTTAGCATAGTATACAACTCATACAACTATATTCATTACTGGGGGTTTTCTGCAACCTTACAAACATACTGCATGCCTACAGTCAAAAACAGGAGGATTAAGTCACAGTCTACAGTGCGTCTGGTTAGTGTCACATTTGAATGAACCAAACAAGGGTCTGTGCAGGTAAATGCTGTGGTCTGGCCTAATCCTCTCTCTAAAACAGGCCAGCTTAAGTCTGACTACTGTCTGTGAGCCATGGAGAGACTGGCTGTATGGGCTAGAGCTACTTGTCTGGGGGATGCTGAAAAGACCTCTTGTATTTCGGGAGGTAGCTAGCTAGCTCTTTTTGTTTCCTCAATGCAAGGAAATTTAACAATTTATTTAAACATTGGAAGAGAGGAAAACATTACCTGTGGGCAGTACTGCAGGGACACTCAACAGAGTTAGCTACTTAGGTCAGCTCAGGCTTTCCATGCCCAGCCAGCTGCATCAGTAGACCCAGCACAGGAGGAAATGGCGGTTCTGCTTGAAATAGAACTTACAGATTGGTACTATAGTAGGTCTTACCATGTGCCAGTCTGTGATGTCTACAAAGTAGTGCTGAGCAATTTGTGCTTTTTGAGGTTGGTTCGGTTTAGGTTAAAAAATGATCACGGTTTTCAAATTCGGTTTTAATAATTTTTTGTTAAACATTAAATGAATAATGACAATACTATAAAAAAAAAAATTGGAAATTCCAAATCCCAAAATAGTGAACATTCAATTGCCAAAACATTGAAAATATTCCATTGTCTCAGTCAGGTCCACATTGGGTAGGCACCAGTAGAAAAATAGGAAATTCATACGAAATAATACAATATTTGGTTTGTACATTTAGTTTTTATTGGATGACTTTAATATTTTTCATTGGATGACTTTACAAGTCATCATCTCATCTCTGCTCAGGCAGTAGCAGCCAGCCAACCAGACCATCTAATATTATCTCTGCGCTACCAATACTGTACTGTCTTCAGTCATCCTATTTAGCTAGGCTAGCCTGCCTAAGAATGCTGCAGAGTTGTCTGAAGAAATCATTTGAAATGTTCTTGTGTCTATCACTTTAGTTGTTTTGTAGTGTACATTCCTCTCTCATGCGGTTTGTGCGTCTGTAACCTAACAGTAGCAGGTGTAAACGTGTATCCGTCTCTGTCCGGAAATAACAGATGCAATGGATTATGATCATTGTAGTTAATTACCACATTTCTGCTCTGAACTAGGTTGAATATTCGCTTACTGAAAACTACAACTCACATCAGCCTAGCGTCCCACATACAATGGGGTCCGAAATGATTGACGCCGTTGATAAAGATGAGCAAAAATGATTGTGTGAAATAAATACTTAAAATACTGAGCTATGTTGCATGCATGTTGCATTATTTTATATTAATACAATTGTCAGAGAAAGAGATTTTGTTTAACAAAAACAAAAAACAATCTAAAAAACGTAGGTGTCAAAACAATTGACACCCCTAAAGATTCTTATAAATAAAGTAGTCAAAAGTTAACTATTTAGTCTCATATTACTAGCATGCAATGACTACATCAAAGTGTGTGACTCTACAAACTTGTTGAATGCATTTGCAGTTCATTTTGGCTGTGTTTCAGATTATTTTGTGCCCAATAGAAATTAATGGTAAATAATGTATTGTGTCATTTTGTAGTCACTTTTATTATAAATAAGAATAGAATATGTTTCTAAACACTTATGAATTCACGTGGATGCTACCATGATTACAGATAATCCTGAATGAATCATGAATAATGATGGGTGAGAAAGTTACAGAGTGTCAAAGATCATACCCCCAAGACACACATAATCATGGTAGGATCTTTAGGGCTGTCAATTATTTTGACCCCTACCCTTTTGAGGAAAAAATATATTACTTGTTTAACAAAATATCTCGTTTTACTGGGCTTTTAGTCTAAAGAGAGAGCCAAGATGTTCAAATCACCCCAAGGCTACAGTACAAGCTACAGAATGAATGCAGGTGAATATAGTTGTATGAGTTGAATGCTATGCTAAAAGCACCATTATGACCTCAGATATCACACCCTCCTAATACTGTTGCAGCTATCAATAATGTAACTATGCTGCAACAGTTTGCAGTAGCGAACAATCCCCAGAATGGATTTCATCATATAACCTCTAAAGACGTGGATAAGAGTCACATACCCTGTTATAGGTCAAAGGTTAGGGGTCAGGACACCACCTAGTCCCAACAGTCCTCCCCGTGTCACCCTCTGGGAGAGGTGGGGCCGGAGCATGACACCGGAAGTGTGTGTGCGTGTGCGTGTGCGTGTGTGTGTGCGTGTGCGTGTGCGTGTGTGTGTGTGTGCGTGTGCGTGTGTGTGTGTATAGGTGGGGGATCTGATAGCTTTAGCAGTGTTTTTGGCACCCTGATCAAGGCAGTGGCCCATTCTTATTCAATGTTAATATGAACCACCCACCTCCCCTGTACCTTTGTCCATTATCTAATATGACACACCCCTCCCAGGCCTGTATCTGCGTCCCAAATTGCACCCTATTTCACTACTACTTTTGACCAGAGCCTAGCTACTACTTACAAGTAGTCCTCATATACTGGAGGGGTTAGGGTTAGGGTTTGGGTTATGGCTAGGTTTGGGGATTGGACACCACTGCCCACTTTGAAACCTATGATTTAACAAAAATGGGAAACACCTCTTAAGGATCCGCCCCTTTTTTCAATTTTCGCCTAAAATGACATACCTAAATCTAACTGCCTGTAGCTCAGGCCCTGAAGCTAAGACATGTTTGTGGAAATGTTTGTGGAAATGTTAAATTAATGTAAGAGAATATAACACATTAGATCTGGTAAAAGATAATACAAAGCAAAAAACATGCATTTTTTGTATTTGTTTTGTACCATCATCTTTGAAATGCAAGAGAAAGGCCATAATGTATTATTCCAGCCCAGGCGCAATTTAGATTTTGGCCACTAGATGGCAGCAGTGTATGTGCAAAGTTCATAACTGTGCASTCTCCTCAAACAATAGCATGGTATTCTTTCACTGTAATAGTTACTGTAAATTGGACAGTGCAGTTAGATTAACAAGAATTTAAGCTTTCTGACAATATCCCATATGTCTATGTCTTGGGAAATGTTCTTGTTATTTACAACCTCATGCTAATCACATTTGCCTATGTTAGCTCAACCGTCCTGCGGGGGGACCCACCGATCCTGTTAAGAAATACGTCGATTTTTTGGGTGAGATGGCATCCTTTTTTGGAAGTAATGGAGAAACTAATGTAGCAGTTGGCTTTTTACATTTCAGAGCTTTGGTGAGGAGAGTGGTGGGTGGGTGTGTCACTGTGTGTGTGTCAAGGCATCTGCATACTAGGTTTGTTTGCTCTTATCAGAACTCCGCTAGGCAAAGTGAACGTCTGTGCCTCGTATACTCCCTTACAAGACCTTCACTTGAAAAACGAGGAAAAAGTGACAATGGTACTGTTTGTCCCACTTGAGACGCCGTAGCCAGTATACACTTCCTCAAAATAGTCATAATTAATCTACGATAACTCAAGAAAACAATTCYTTTTGACATTTTTGCAGAGAAGGTCTTAGTCGCACAATTMTACATGAACTAAGATGTTTGGTGCAGTATTTCTCAAGTTGGAAAAATGTGCATGAAAACGAGTCGTCTCTTGTTGAATGACAACAAACACTTACTTCATTGAAGAATCCCTACTGTTGACCAATCACGACGAAGTGGCTTGAACTATGGCTTGCCTCAGGAAAAAATGCGGTGTGCAGGAACAGTCGAAAAAACAGTGGCAGAGCAGTGTGTGTTGGAGCAACAAGACCATGTAGTTCTTCAAAGTCAATAAGGCATACTTTAATAATGACTGCTGAATAACAACTATCATTCACATAGATCAAATCATTTCAGGTACCTCGCTAAGCAACAGCTACTGTATATTACCTCACGATAGCACATTCTTCTCTCTTCTGTAGCAGGCATAAAAGAAATACTGTAAAAGTAAATGCGCCATGGATTAMGGTCATTGTAGTTAATTACCATGTTTTACGAGTTAAACAATGTAAAATACTGGCCTGTTGGAAACTACAACTCCCTACTACAGTACATCGCACAGTTCAGGCTGAATCTGATTTATCTCTAGAGAAACTGTGCAATGTGTGCATTGAGCTCACAGAAGAAGAAAAAATGAATGAAATGGAATTCAAATAATTGAAATAATTCAATAATAGTTGTTTAAAAAATGAAAAATAACTGACATTTCATTGTGGTGAAGAATGCGCAACATCGCCTTTTCTACCGCAGGAGGCTGAAGAAATTTGGCTTGGCCCCTAAGACCCTCACAAACTATTACAGATGCACATTGAGAGCATCCTGTCGGGCTGTATCACCACCTGGTACGGCAATTGTACCATCCGCAGCTGCAGGGCTCTCCAGAGGTTGGTGTGGTCAGCCAAACCTGAGGCACGGCCTGTTCACCCCGCTACCATCTAGAAGGCGGAGACAGTACAGGTGCATCAAAGCTTGGACCGAGAGAAACAGCTTCTATCTCCAGGCCATCAAACTGTTAAATAGTCACCATTAGCCGGCCTCCGCCCAGTACCCTGCCCTGAACTCACTGTTACTAGCCGGCTACCAACCGGTACTCTACCCTACACCTTAGAGACTGCTGCCCTATGTACAGTCATTGAACACTGGCCACTTTAATAATGTTTACATACTGTTTTACTCACTTTTTATGTATGTACTGTATTCTAGTCATGGCTCAACCTATATAACTACTGCTGTACACACCTTTTCTATTCATATACCGTCCATACTGTCTATACACACCATCATATACTTACAGTATATATTTATATTCTGGACTCTGACATGGGTCGTTCTGATATTTCTTGCCTTAAATTTTTGGGATATGTGTGTATTGTTTTGGTATTGTTCGGTATTACTGCACTGTTGGAGCTAGAAACATAAGCATTTTTCTGCACCTGCAATAATATCTGCAAAATATGTGTACGCGACCAATCAAATTTGATTTGATTTGGGGTAGAGCGAAAGAGAGGAGGCCAGGCCATGGAGCAGGAGCCAGGGAGGTGAGGCAGGCCTGATGACAGGAGCTTCCTGTGGGTCCAGAATCCCGGACGGGGCCTGTTTTTCAAGGGAAGCGCAGGAGTCCTAATCTGTGGCCCCTGGAGGAGATGGGAGCCGGTGGCCCCGGTTGCCTCATTGTCCCCTTTATCACCTCCCTCTCCCTCTCCTGTCCTCCTGCGCTGGACTKATTTAGACAGCCAGATATTATCACCAGACGGACCGCTTGTGTGAGGATGGAGGCTGGCAGGCAGGCAGGCTGGGTGGGTGGGTTTTATGCACGTACAGAGACACACATGAAGATACTACACACATACTCACAGTCACACAGCCAGAGAGATAGACAGACACACACAAGCACGCCAACTCACATACACATGGCATGCATACAAACTGAGTTAAGGTAAGCTAGCAATGGTGTCACCCAAACAGAGCACACAGAAGCAGTGACACCGTTGCATGCAATGCACACAATCTCCTATCCAGGGTCAGAGTGATTTTGGCGATTTAGTTAATCAGGCGAAACAGTGTGGCTTCTGTGGGGAGGAAGTCAATCTGACCAATAGAGCCTCAGTTTGTCAGGCTGTCACTTCATAATGAACAGCTGAGGAAGTCACACACCAAAACACATGCATGCACGCACGCACAAACACACATGCATAGACATGCACGCACACACACACACATTTGAAATTCTTTATTTGAATCCACCAATCAAATTTACATTAAAAAAGGATCCAAACATTTCAATGGTCCCTGTATACATGGCACTCAAGGGTATAGAAAGCCCCTCCAAACATCTAGGTTGTCCATGACAGCTGAAAGAGAGCAGTACCTAGCCAACTGCTTTGCCCTCATTTTTGGCAGGCCCGCAAACTTCAAGCCTGTGTACAAATATTAGCGCCACCAGCTTGCACATACACCCGAGGCTGTCCAATCGTACCACGAGGGGCTGGTATTTAAGAAACTTGTCAGCAAAGGCCTGCTCCATGTAGCCGTCAAATGAGCAGCCCACTTCCAAAATGAACACCTCACCCTGGCCTCCCCCCACAACAACAACTAGCATATTTGACAAACAGGAAAAAATATAATCATCAACATCAAATCGGCTTCCTCTTACACAAGAATGTTTATTGATTTGTGCTGTTGGTGAGACTACCTGTCTCACCTCGCTGGCTATCAGGTCGACAAGGTGGTCATGTCTAGCAATGTACAACTCCGTGTATGAACGGCAACCATTCACAAGATGGGCAAAATAATCCATTGAATTTGACTCATGCAGAATACAAAATGGGTCATGGTTTGCAGGGTACCAGAGTGCTAGGTTATATTTTGTTGGTAGACATTTCAGCATCACCTTAAGAGTAATGGTGAGAATGTCCTCGCCAATGGCAGTATTCTGGTACATTGAATGGGAGACATAGAGGTCAGCACAGTCCAGAGCAGGGAGTTTCCCCTGCCAGTTCAGTGTTGCAGTAGCTGCATCCGTCTGATACCAAGGAGTGTTGTCCTCAATGTATGATGAGATGTTCCATCATGGGTGACACAAGCCTCCACAACAAAACAGGGGTCTGCGACAACAGCATCAGAGCTCACTGGCTCAGTTTTCATATCAGTCCGTGTCCGTCTGAACTCCACTTCAGTCCAGTTGCACAGGTTGTTGACGTCCGGCCAGTCTGAGCAGATTCCAAAGCCRGCAGTATGAGTGTCCAATTTTCTATTGGCCTTCCTCCTGAAGACCAGGAAGTTGTCCTCATTGTCCGTGGCCAATGGAACCTTCCTCCTCCATAGGTTCAGAAGGAGGCTCTGGCTAACACCCTAACTGTCACAACGTCACTGTTGACCATGTTCAACAGGTGAGTCAGTCTGGTAGCAGTGTAAGTCCACTCAACATTCGGGACACCCAAACCTACCTCTCTTTGGCTCAGGAAGATAATGTCACATGTTGTGCGTGTGTTTAATCATAGCCACATTTTAGAGTGGCCTTTTATTGTCCCCAGCACAAAGTGCACCTGTGTAATAATCAATCTATTTWATCAGCTTCTTGATGTGCTACACCTGTCAGGTGGTTGGATTATCTTGGCAAAGGATAAATGCTCACCAACAGGGATGTAAATACATTTGAAAGAAATAAGATTTTTGTGCCTATGGAAACATTTCTGGGATCTTTTATTTCAGCTCATGAAACATTGGACCAACACTTTACATGTTGCGTTTATATTTTTGTTCAGTATATTTTGTAACAAGATACTTTCGAGAGCTGTAATTTGTATTTTCAAAATACAAAATACTTTTCTCTACTATTTTTATAGCGGTTAACCATTTTGTGGCCCCCTTTCACCCTGCATTGCTTTCAGTATTCTGATGGCACTATGGTGTGATAAGAGTGTCTGCTATATTAACTAAATATAAATGTTTATGTAAAAATTGACATTTCCAAAGCACCCTGAGCATTATTCTAACGAGCTCCACCACAAAATAAGATTTTGTCTAAAAGGGACTTTTTAAAAAGTACTTTTTGTAGCAGGTTGAGGAGAATTTACGCAGTAGGTTAGGATAATTAGCTTAAGCTGTACCCCATTTAGACTTGACCCAGAAACATGTCAAATATTAATACGCAGTGTGATTTGCAGACAATTTTTGTATGTTCATTTTCACATATACATTTAGCAGACACTCTTGTCCAGAGTAACTTAGAATCAGTGCATTCAACTAAGGTACTGTAGTTAACATATCACAGTAAGTAAAACATTTCTGTAAACGTCACTCAGAATGTTGTTGCTGTTCGGGCCAGCTACTTGCACATGGATTTCAAAATACAACATTTGTGTATTTTAACGAAAGACAATTTCTTTTTTCTATTGATGCATTGATCTTTATGGTATTTTGTAATTGTATTTTGACATTTTTTCCCATCCCGGCCCACACAGTCTCTTCGACAGTAAATACACTTCAGAGAAAAACACACTAACGAATTCTTCCTTGTTTCCACAGCCTCTCTCTCCCTCTTCCATATCTTTTCCCCCCTCTCTGTCTTCCCTCTCCCTGCATACGACAGTGGTCTTTCGCATGTAGACATGTGCTTGTGTCTGCAATTGTCTTTATATACAGTACCATTCAAAAGTTTAGACACACCTACTCATTCCAGGGTTTCTTTATTTTTACTATTTTCTACATTGTAGAATTGTAACGGGTACGCTAGGTGTCGGGAAGCAAGTACAGGAAGGGAATTTAATAATAAATTAAACATGGACCAAAACAAGAGTAGCATACAGACATATAACACAGGAACAGAATCAATAACACCCGGGGAAAGAACCAAAGGGAGTGACAGATATAGGGCAGGTAATCTGGAAGGTGATGGAGTCCAGGTGAGTCTGAGGCACAGGTGTGCGTAACGATGGTGGCATGTGTGCGCAATAATCAGTAAACTGGCAACAACGAGTGCCAGAGAGGGGGAGCGGGAGTAGACACGTCAGCACCCCCTCCCCGACGCGCGGCTCCAGAAGCAGGATGCCGACCAGAGGGACGGTCCCGAGGACCAAGAGGGGTTCGGTCACTTCTACTCTAGTACTTGTAGAGCCAACTGAGGCACGGGAACCTGTAGAGCCAGCTGAGGCGTGGGAACCACTCGAACCAGTCGAACCAGCCGAGGCATGGGAGCCTGACGAGCCGGCTGAGGCATGGGAGCTTGACGAGCTAGCTGAGGCATCCCCGGTAGCTTCGGCAACGGAAGCCTGATGAGCCAAGCCAGGCTTGTGAACCTATCGAGCCGGCTGAGGCGGCATGGAAGCCTGAGGAGCCAGCTGAGGTATCCCTGGTTGCGTTGGCAGCCGCCCTTGGACCTGACGTCACCAGTAAAAAAGCAAAGAAAATCCCTGTTGCTTCCCTTTGGTGAGGCGCTATTCTGTAACGGAGTCGGGAAGCAAGTACAGGAAGTGAATTTAAGAATAAATGGAACAAAACAAGAAACACGAGTAGCGTACAGACATATAACACAGGACCAGAATCAATAACGCCTGGGGAAAGAACCAAAGGGAGTGACAGTTACAGGGCTGGTAATCAGGAAGGTGATGGAGTCCAGGTGACTCTCATCAGGCGCAGGTGCGCGTAAAGATGGTGGCAGGTGTAGGTAATAATGAGTAAACTGGCGACAACGAGTGCCAGAGAGGGAGAGCGGGAGTAGARATGACAAGAATAATAGTGAAGACATCAAAACTATGAAATAACACAAATGGAATCATGTAGTAACCAAAAAAGTGTTAAACATATCAAAATATATTCTTCAAAGTAGCCACCCTTTGCCTTGATGACAGCTTTGCACTCTCTTGGCATTCTCTAAACCAGCTTCACCTGGAATGCTTTTCCAACACTTGAAGGGCTACTCACATATGCTGAGCACTTGTTGGCTGATTTTCCTTCACTCTGCAGTCCAACTCATCCCAAACCATTTCAATTGGGTTGAAGTCAGGTGATTGTGGAGGCCAGGTCATGTGATGCAGCACTCCATCACTCTCCTTCTTGGTCAAATAGCCCTTTTCACAGCTTGGAGGTGTGTTGGGTCATTGTCCTGTTGAAAACAAATGATAGTCCCACTAAGCCCAAACCAGATGGGTTGAGTATCGCTGCAGAATACTGTGGTAGCCATGCTGGTTAAGTGTGCCTTAAATTCTAAATAAATCACTGACAGTGTCACCAGCAAAGCACCCCCACACCCTCACACCTCCTCCTCCATGCTTCACTGTGGAAAGAACACATGCGGAAATGATCCGTTCACATGCTCTGCGTCTCACAAAGACAATTAGGTTGGAAACAGAAATCGCGAATTTGGTCTCATCAGACCAAAGGAGAGATTTCCACCAGTCTAATGTCTATTGCTTGTGTTTCTTGGCCGAAGCAAGTCTCTTCTTATTATTGGTGTCCTTTAGTAGTGGTTTCTATGCAACAATTCGACCATGAAGGCCTGATTCACAGTCTCCTCTGAACAGTTGATGTTGAGATGTGTGTGTTACTTGCACTCTATGAAGCATTTTTTGGGCTGCAATTTCTGAGGCTGGTAACTCACACATCGTCTGCAGCAGAGGTAACTCTATGTCTTCAATCCCTGTTGCGGTCCTCATGAGAGGCAGTTTCATCATAGCGCTTGATGGGTTTTGCGACTGCACTTGAAGAAACTTTCAAAGTTCGTTACATTTTCCTGATTGACTGACCTTCATGTCTTAAAGTAATGATGGACTGTCATTTCGCTTTGCTTATTTGAGCTGTTCGTGCCATAATATGGACTTGGTCTTTTACCTTATAGGGCTATCTTCTGTATACCACCCCTATCTTGTCACAACAGAACTGATTGGCTCAAACGCATTAAGAAGGAAAGAAATTCCACAAATGAACTTTTAACAAGGCACACCTGTTAATTGAAATGCATTCAAGGTGACTGCCTCATGAAGCTGGTTGAGATAACGCCAAGAGTGTGCAAAGCTGTCGTCAAGGCAAAGGGTGGCTACTTTGAAGATTCTCAAATTGAAAATATATTTTGATTTGTTTAACACTTTTTTGGTAACTACATGATTCCATATTCACCCATTCACCTCCCTGTTCACCCACGACTGCATGGCCAGGCACGACTCCAACACCATCATTACGTTTGCTGACGAAACAACAGTGGTAGGCCTGATCACCGACAACGGCGAGACAGCCTATAGGGAGGAGGTCAGAGACCTGGCCCGGGTGGTGCCAGAATAACAACCRATCCCTCAACGTAACCAAGACTAAGGAGATGATTGTGGACTACAGGAAAAGGAGCACCGAGCACGACCCCATTCTCATCGACGGGGCTGAAATGGAGCAGGTTGAGAGCTTCAAATTCCTTGGTGTCCACATCAACAACAAACTAGAATGGTCCAAACACACCAAGACAGTTGTGAAGAGGGCACGACAAAGCCTATTCCCTCTCAGGAAACTAAAAAGATTTGGCATGGGWCCTGAGATCCTCAAAAGGTTCTACAGCTACAACATCGAGAGCATCCTGACCGGTTGCATCACTGCCTGGTACGGCAATTGCTCGGCCTCTGACCACAAGGCACTACAGAGGGTAGTGCGTACGGCCCAGTACATCACTGGAGCAAAGCTGCCTGCCATCCAGGACCTCTACACCAGGCGGTGTCAGATGAAGGCCCTAAAAATTGTCAAAGACCCCAGCCACCCCAGTCATAGACTGTTCTCTCTACTACCGCATGGCAAGCGGTACCGGAGTGCCAAGTCTAGGAATAAAAAGGTTTCTCAACAGTTTTTACCCCCAAGCCATAAGACTCCTGAGCAGGTAACCAAATGGTCAACCAATTGGTCAATCGCCAACCCCTCTTTTTACACTTCTGCTACTCTCTGTTCATCATATATGCATAGTCACTTTAACGATACCTACATGTACGTACTACCTCAATAAGCCTGACTAACAGGTGTCTGTATATAGCCTTGCTACTCTTTTTTCAAACGTCTTTTTACTGTTGTTTTATTTCTTTACTTACCTACACACACACACACACACATACCTTTTTTCCCCCACACCATTGGTTAGAGCCTGTAAGTAAGCATTTCACTGTAAGGTCTACACCTGGTGTATTCGGCGCACGTGACAAATACATTTAGATTTGATTTAATTTMATATGTGTTATTTCATAGTTTTGATGTCTTCACTATTACTCTACAATCTAGAAAACAGTAAAAATAAAGAAAAACCCTTGAATGAGTAGGTGTTCTAAAACCTTTGATCGAATGGTATTAGTCAATATGGGGAGGTAGAAACCCTGTGTATTCTGCACCAGGATCAGGGAACTCCTGTTGTATACGGGACACCACACAGGATGACCACTCTGACATGTTTGCCAAGGTAGCCCCATTACCACCAGACCTCCATCACATAGGAGGTCTGGTGGTAGGCACAGTATTTCTATCGGCTGTGAATGACAATGAAAGGAGTAACGTGCACATTGTTATATTAGCAGAACACTACTTCTATGGTATTAGTACATTATTAGTATTAGTTCTATGGTATTAGTACACTATTTCTGTAGGCCTACTAACCTATTCAAAGCTTCCTCCGCATCTCTCCATACATCTGCCTGCATTATTGAACTCAACCAGCAGGAGTTTTTTGTTGTCGTGATTGAGTGGGGGGGGGGGGGGGAAACAGCTGCGGGCAAGGTTCTGACAAATGGGTGTGTCTTGTGATGGCAAGACACACCCAAGAAACACTCACATCAAACCACACCCCCAAGCCAACTCACACTTGGCTTCTGTCATGGCCGCCAGCATTTCTTGAGGATCAAGCCAAAAACAAGGCCAAATCAGCAGGTGCAGTTCCCTTTTAACGTGTGCAGTCTCATATGATATTACATTGTTTACCAATGTCAGTATATTAATAGTGTAGTCCCTACACCCTGTCACTCTTCCTGCTCCCGGTGTGCTATTTCAGACCTTTCGTGGAACCCCTTTTGTTCCTCTGATTAGGTGTCCATGTGAGGGAAGGAGAGGTGGATTTTCCGATGGCCAGGACCCTTCCTCTGGGATCTCACAGACCTCTCAGGTGTCTGGGGTCTAGAGGGATGGAGTGATGGAGGGACAGAGGGATGGAGTGATGGATGACAGAGGGATGGAGTGTGGAGTGATGGAGGACGAGGGATGGAGTGATGGAGGCAAGAGGGATGGAGGATGGGGAAGGAGGAGGATGGAGAGTGAGATGGAGGGACAGAGGATGGAGTGATGGAGGCAGAGGATGGAGGGATGCGATCTAGAGGGATGGCATGATGGAGGGACAGAGGGATGGAGTGATGGAGGACAGAAGGATGGAGGGACAGAGGGACAGAGGGATGGAGTGATGAGGGACAGAGGGACAGAGGGACAGAGGGATGGAGTGATGGAGGGACAGAGGGACAAGGGACAGAGGGACAGAGGGACAGAGGGATGGAGTGACAGAGGGATGGAGTGATGGAGGACAGAGGACAGAGGGACAGAGGGACAGAGGGACAGAGGACAGAAGGCATGGAGGGACAGAGGGAGGAGGGATGGAGGGATGGAGTGATGGAGGGACAGAGGGATGGAAGTGATGGAGGACAGAGGGATGAGTGATGGAGGGACAGAGGGATGGAGACGAGGATGGAGTGAGGAGGGACAGAGTGATGGAGGGACAGAGGGATGGAGTGATGGATGGAGTGATGGAGGGACAGAGGATGGAGGGACAGAGGGATGGAAGTGATGAGGCGACAGAGTGAACTGGAGGGACAGAGGGATGGAGTGAT
>NC_036859.1:14972582-14977094 GCF_002910315.2 Salvelinus sp. IW2-2015
GATTGATTGATTATTAGTATTAGTTCTATGGTATTAGTTACATTATTAGTATTAGTTCTAATGGTATTAGTACATTATTAGTATTGTTCTATGGTATTAGTACATTATTAGTATTAGTTTCTATTTTTTTTTTGGTATTAGTACATTATTAGTATTAGTTCTATGGTATTAGTACATTATTAGTATTAGTTCTATGGTATTAGTACATTATTAGTATTAGTTCTATGGTATTAGTACATTATTAGTATTAGTTCTATGGTATTAGTACATTATTAGTATTAGTTCTATGGTATAGTACATTATTAGTATTAGTTTCTATGGTATTAGTACATGATTGGTATGTAGTTCTATGGTATTAGTACATTATTGTTTATTCTACATGGACCTGTTACTACATTTGAAATGTACAATAGACTTAGTTAAGACTATCCACATAAATTCAGTAATTGGATTCTTCTCATATTATTCTGTAGGCACTAACCTATTCAAAGCTTCCTCCGGCATCTCTCCATAATCTGCCTGCAGTTATTGAACTCAACCAGCAGGAGTTTTTTTGTTGTCGTGATTGAGTGGGGGGGGGGGGGGGGGGAAACAGCTGCGGGCAAGGTTCTGACAAAATGGGTGTGTCTTGGTGGATGGCAGGACACACCAAGAAACACTCACATCAAACCACACCCCCAAGCCAACTCACACTTGGCTTCTGTCATGGCCGCCAGCATTTCTTGAGGATCAAGCCAAAAACAAGGCCAAATCAGCAGGTGCAGTTCCCTTTTAACTGTGCAGTCTCATTATTAGTATTACATTGTTTACCAATGTCAGTATATAATAGTGTAGTCCCTACACCCTGTCACTCTTCCTGCTCCCGGTGTGCTATTTCAGACCTTCGTGGAACCCCTTTTGTTCCTCTGATTAGGTGTCCATGGAGGGAAGGAGAGGTATTTCCGATGGCCAGGACCCTTCTCTGGGATCTCACAGACCTCTCAGGTGTCTGGGGGTCTAGAGGATGGAGTGAGTGGAGGGACAGAGGGATGGAGTGATGGAGTGACAGAGGGATGGAGTGATGGAGTGATGGAGGGACAGAGGGATGGAGTGATGGAGGTCTAGAGGATGGAGTGATGGAGGACAGAGGGATGGAGTGATGGGGGGAAAGAGGGATGGAGTGATGGAGGGACAGAGGGATGGAGTGGATGAGGACAGAGGGATGGAGGATGGCGATCTAGAGGGATGGCATGATGGAGGGACAGGGGATGGAGTGATGGAGGGACAGAAGGATGAGGACAGAGGGACAGAGGGAGGAGTGATGGAGGGACAGAGGACAGAGGACAGAGGGATGGGAGTGATGAGGACGAGGACAGAGGGACACAGAAGGGACAGAGGGACAGGAGGGATGGAGTGACAGAGGGATGGAGTGATGGAGGGACAGAGGGACAGAGGGACAGAGGGACGAGGGACAGAGGGACAGAGGCATGGAGGGACAGAGGGATGGGATGGAGGGATGGAGTGTGGAGGACAGAGGGATGGAGTGATGAGGGACAGAGGGATGGAGTGATGGAGGGACAGAGGGATGAGGGACGGAGGGATGGAGTGATGGAGGGACAGAGTGATGGAGGGACAGAGGGATGAAGTGATGGATGGAGTGATGGAGGGACAGAGGATGGAGGGACAGAGAGGATGGAGTGATGGAGGACAGAGTGATGGAGGGACAGAGGGATGGAGTGATGGGAGGGACAGAGGGATGGAGTGATGGAGGGACAGAGGGATGGAGTGATGGGGGACGAGGGGATGGAGTGAGGGATGGAGTGATGAGGGACAGAGGGATGGACGCAGGCTGTACATTCCTCCTCCTCCTCTTCCTTTTTCATTTCCGTGCCTGCTACTGTAGTTGAATGCTGTTAGAGCTATTATTATTATAATCATTATTATACATCATCATGGTGTCTATTATCATCATGATGATTAATGTTAATGGGATGACCATGTGCTGCAGGTGCTGTAACCTCCAGTGACCTGGCTAGAAGGAAGCATTTTAAGTGCTTCCTGAAGAAATGATTGGTGGTTTTTAATGACACGAGGAGGTGACTTTTATTTCTTTCTGGGTGAAAATATTTGCCTTTGGTATGTATAAGAGAATTCTGTTGTATCTTGGCTTATATTATATCTAGGCAACTAACTAACGATACGATCCTGTCCTTAACCGTCTCAGTGAGGTACAGGATGGAGGGACAGAGGGATGGAGTGATGGAGGGACAGAGGGATGGAGTGATGGTGGGATGGAGTGATGGAGGGACAGAGGGATGGACGCAGGCTGTACATTCCTCCTCCTCCTCTTCCTTTTCATTTCCGTGCCTGCTACTGTAGTTGAATGCTGTTAGAGCTATTATTATTATAATCATTATTATACATCATCATGGTGTCTATTATCATCATGATGATTAATGTTAATGGGATGACCATGTGCTGCAGGTGCTGTAACCTCCAGTGACCTGGCTAGAAGGAAGCATTTTAAGTGCTTCCTGAAGAAATGATTGGTGGTTTTTAATGACACGAGGAGGTGACTTTTATTTCTTTCTGGGTGAAAATATTTGCCTTTGGTATGTATAGAGGAATTCTGTTGTATCTTGGCTTATATTATATCTAGGCAACTAACTATACGATACGATCCCTGTCCTTAACCGTCTCAGTGCAGGTACAGTTAAATCAGCTCTACTTACAGCTCACAGCCTTTCCTTTCCTGTATCCATCAAAATAAGAAGTGTATTGCAGACCCCTATAGCATCCCCGTATCAGTCACCCCACAACCCCTCCTCCCCTTTACACATTCCTACCAGTCATTTTATGGTGGAGGATTTCTCACTCTCCTCTAAAGCTCTGCATCAGTCAGAGTACAGAGGGGACCTCAACCCTTTTCCAGAGCCCACTAATCCCACATTCTTAACTAGATTACAGAGTGTCAGAGTGATCTGAGAGCCTCTCTCACCTGTCATCTATCAGGACAGCTAGACACAACTAGACTCACAACTCCCATCAAACACTACAGCACTATAGCACTCTGCCTAGAATCCTGGCTGTCAAAGAGAGGGAGAAGGGGAAAGGAGGGAGGGGAGAGAGAGGGAGGAATGGGGCAAGAGAGGGAGGAATGGAAGGAGAGAGGGAGCGAGCAATGCAAGTTCTAGTCTGTGTCCCTTTGGACAGTGCTGTGTGCGTGTGTATGTGTACAGTATGTGTGTGTGTGTGTGTGTGTGTGTGTGTGTGTACGAAGTAACGTACCGGTCGTAGTGTACAAGGACTACCGTTGACGCACCGGAGCAGAGGAGCGGATCGTAGTGGAATGAGAGATGCTCAGCAGTCGCGAGATGAAGCCGTGCGACATGAGAGCCACTTAATAACACGAGGCCACAGCCGAGGCATGTCCAAACCAAATTGAGATGGTTTGGGATGAGTTTGGACGCAGAGTGAAGTAAACAGATACACCACATCTGGTCACGGTCACCTAGCTTCAAAGGAGAGGACACAGCAACGGACTACAGCGGACAGCGGAGTTGGCTGACAGCCCTACATTTTCTGTTATTTTATTCAGGGAAAAAAGTACGCTCCGCGACACAAAAAACGAATTACCATACGATCCTACAAAACACGACAACCGTAGAAGGCTAACGCATGTACTAGTTACCATATGTGCCTACAAACAAAGACCACTTTCCACAACAGACCACAGTTAGCGGACAAACAGGGCAGCCTTAAGATATGGTTTCGTCTAAATCAGAGAAAGCGATAAGACAAGCTGTCCCCTGGATTGACCGACCAACCCTACGCCAAAACAGTAGAATCTAACATAGAACATAAGAAGTCTCACCTCCAGCCTCTGGCAGTTACCAACTCACGCCTTGGACTCAACACCCAAAAATAGATGACATAAAAAGGGATCTCTAAGGTCATGCGTGACAAGTCACCTTCAACGTGCGACCTCACACGCATATGTGGGAACTCCTTACCAAGACTGTCCGTTGCGTTGAACAAGCATTCAAGGAAGACAGTGCAGTTTTGTGGATCGCAGACAGAAAAACTACGCCAAAAGTCTAGATGTGCCACAAAGCATGTACAATCAAAGCAACGTTGTGTTGGCCTACACCTAGATCTCACATGCTCAGCAAGTTTTATTCTTCAACCATTTGGACCTACGTGCTACTTAGTTTGTTATCCACAAACCAATCAACAGTTTTGCACCCTGATCTCCATCGTCGTCCGTTGCCTCTTTATCTCTCTATCTCTTGTTCTGCTTGTCCATCTCTATGCCCTTTCTCACCCGGTCCATTCTGTCTCTTTTGATAGCTAGCATATTTTGTGTGTGGCGCGGCGATAGACCGGAAACAACCTCCATAAAAGCAAAGAGAGGCTGAGAGGTGGACAGCATGACCGCGTTGTATTGTCTAGGACATAGGGTCACAATGCTGTTTCAGTGTGTGTGTGTGTTTGTGTGTGTGTGTGTGTGGTGTCAAAACACAGGGACGGACG
>NC_036859.1:14977119-14985435 GCF_002910315.2 Salvelinus sp. IW2-2015
TTGTGTGGTGTATTGTGTGTGTGTGTGTGTGTGTGTGTGTGTGTGTGTGTGTGTGTGTGTGTGTGTGTGTGTGTGTGTGTGTGTGTGTGTGTGTGTGTGTGTCTGTGTTTGTCTCTGTGTGTGCACATTTGGAAACAATAATATTTTTCATACTGGAATGGTGGTGTGGGCATACACATACCATCCTGATTAATTTTCAGCCTGTCATATTTTATTTTTTTCTCTGAAGATTGGGGTCCTACTCTTGACCTCTGTCTGAGTCTAGGCCCAGGTCATGTCTCTCTCCCTTAGTTAATGGCTGTATTTCCCCAGGAGAGAAAATGAGAGATGAGTGGAGAGACCATGGTGTTGATGTGAGTTCATGTTGTTGTGTTGTGTAAGGGATTGAAAGAGTAGCAGGGGCTGGGCCCTGCCCCCTGCTTTCCTCTATTCACTACTGTATCCTGCCTGTGTTTGTGGCCTAATGGCCTTTAATGAGCCACCAGTGGACCCTGCTCTTCCTGCCCCCCTCACAAACACACTCACACACACAGACACACACACTCACTGTTATCTCCTCCGAACAGCGCTTCCTATTACCCCACACCTATCCTACACCAGCTCCTGCTCTGGCAGTTACCAACCCAGGCCTCACGTCCCTGATCTGAGTTTGTGACCCACAAACACCACAATCACACGTTTCTCACCCCATCGCGATCCCCATCTCTCCGTCTGCCTCTTTATCTCTCTATCTCTTGTTCTGCTTGTCCATCTCTATGCCCTTTCTTCACCCTCCTTCTGTCTCTTTTGATAGCTAGCATATTTTTGTGTGTGGCGCGCGATAGACCGAAACAACCTCCATAAAAGCAAAGAGAGGCTGAGAGGGGACAGCATGACCCGTTTGTATTGTCTAGGACATGAGGGTCACAATGCTGTTTCAGTTGTGTGTGTGTTTGTGTGTGTGTGTGTGTGTCAAAACACAGGGACGGACGGGTTAGGAGCTGAGCCCGCTAGGTCAAACAGAGAAGCTCCACTTGCCTGTGACCCAGGATGAGTCCCAGGGGAATGGTCATTATCTGTACTCTGACTGGGATTGATGGGAAAATCAGAAGGGTCATTGCAGGTCAGCTATTAGAACCCATACTCGGGTGGTCAGAGTCACTGGCAGACGAAATGATGGCACAGTCTTTTTCCAGGAACACTCTACTGTAGAACAATAAGTCAATGTTCCTCACTCCCAGACAAGCTTTTTTTAAATTAAATCTGTAGGAGGTGTTACTGTTTCTGGAAAGCTGTGAAGTGTGTAAATGTATTAAACACATCCTTAATGTGTCTTTATTTCTGAGCAACCAGCCATTCTAATTTTCCTTAATTTAACTAAGCAAGTCTGTTTTATTTACAATGACTGCCTACACCAGCCAAAACCCAGACAATGCTGGGCCAATTGTGTGCCAACTTATGGGACTCCCAATCACAGCTGGTTGTTTGGTTGCCAGGTTGATAAGTTCCTCCACCCTTTCACATTTTCATGTTTAATTTCATCACTCACCCCAGATGAACCCTTGAACAAATAAATGACACAATAATGAAAGTTTGCTGAATCTAATGAAACACCTAACATTTCCCTACCTCCCCCATCTCTCCATTACCCTGACCGCAGTAGCACCAAGCTATACTCACTAGGACCTCAGTCACATACTGTACAGTAACTTGTGACAGCACAATAAATGTGTGACAGTCTACTACTTAGAGGGAGCACATAAAGTTCCTCATAAAACCTCTTTCCAGTATTAATTATAAACTGTGAGGAATTACGCTGCTAACCCAGCTCTAAACTATATACAAATGTTTATGCTAACTAAACATCTCTGAAATGTCAAGAACTTCAAAGTTTCTCCATCAGTCTAACAGAAATGGGGAGTTTAAAAGGGACTATCCTCTGAAAACAAATGTCTGTTGTCAGTTGCTTGTAATGGCCTTCAGTCCTTGCCATCTCTCTCTGGGTTAGGAGCTGAGCCCGCTAGGGTCAAACAGAAGCTCCACTTGCCTGTGACCCAGGATGAGTCCCAGGGGAATGGTCATTATCTGTACTCCTGACTGGGATTGATGGGAAAATCAGAAGGGTCATTGCAGGTCAGCTATTAGAACCCATACCTCGGGTGGTCAGAGTCACTGGCAGACGAAATGATGGCACAGTCTTTTTCCAGGAACACTCTACTGTAGAACAATAAGTCAATGTTCCTCACTCCCAGACAAGCTTTTTTTAAATTAAATCTGTAGGAGGTGTTACTGTTTCTGGAAAGCTGTGAAGTGTGTAAATGTATTAAACACATCCCTTAATGTGTCTTTATTTCTGAGCAACCAGCCATTCTAATTTTCCTTAATTTAACTAAGCAAGTCTGTTTTATTTACAATGACTGCCTACACCAGCCAAAACCCAGACAATGCTGGGCCAATTGTGTGCCAACTTATGGGACTCCCAATCACAGCTGGTTGTTTGGTTGCCAGGTTGATAAGTTCCTCCACCCTTTCACATTTTCATGTTTAATTTCATCACTCACCCCAGATGAACCCTTGAACAAAATAATGACACAATAATGAAAGTATGCTGAATCTAATGAAACACCTAACATTTCCCTACCTCCCCCATCTCTCCATTACCCTGACCGCAGTAGCACCAAGCTATACTCACTAGGACCTCAGTCACATACTGTACAGTAACTTGTGACAGCACAATAAATGTGTGACAGTCTACTACTTAGAGGGAGCACATAAAGTTCCTCATAAAACCTCTTTCCAGTATTAATTATAAACTGTGAGGAATTACGCTGCTAACCCAGCTCTAAACTATTACAAATGTTTATGCTAACTAAACATCTCTGAAATGTCAAGGAAACTTCAAAGTTTCTCCATCAGTCTAACAGAAAGTGGGGAGTTTAAAAGGGACTATCCTCTGAAAACAAATGTCTGTTGTCAGTTGCTTGTAATGGCCTTCAGTCCTTGCCAAAGATAAATATAAATACACCAGCGTAGCTACGTTGTTAGCCATCGCAGCTAGCTAACTGCGGGCTCATTTCCCCCCTAGTCTACCACTTGCACGTGCTGCTTTCCAGGTGTTGTCATGACAATTAATCCTGTTTTCTCAACATTTGGCTGCTTGCAGCTGACAGAAGTTCTCAGAGGAGTTTTCAGGGTTTAGGAAAATCAAATGAAAGGCAATCAGGCTGTTTTGACAAGCTGAACTCCGCTGAGCTGTGATGGTCGTTTGGCGCTGATTGCCCTGTCCCTGGTTTGCAGGAGCCCTGAGCTGCTCTCAGGCTGTCTCTTATACACATCTAGATGTGTATAAGAGACAGGGGAATGGTGGTGTGGGCATACACATACCATCCTGATTAATTTTCAGCCTGTCATATTTTATTTTTTTCTCTGAAGATTGGGGTCCTACTCTTGACCTCTGTCTGAGTCTAGGCCCAGGTCATGTCTCTCTCCCCTTAGTTAATGGCTGTATTTCCCCAGGAGAGAAAATGAGAGATGAGTGGAGAGACCATGGTGTTGATGTGAGTCTCATGTTGTGTGTGTGTGTAAGGGATTGAAAGAGTAGCAGGGCGCTGGGCCCTGCCCCCTGCTTTCCTCTATTCACTACTGTATCCTGCCTGTGTTGTGGGGCCTAAATGGCCTTTAATGAGCCACCAGTGGACCCTGCTCTTCCTGCCCCCCTCACAAACACACTCACACACACAGACACACACACTCACTGTTATCTCCTCCGAACAGCGCTTCCTATTACCCCACACCTATCCTACCACCAGCTCCTGCTCTGGCAGTTACCAACCCAGGCCTCACGTCCCTGATCTGAGTTTGTGACCCACAAACACCACAATCACACGTTTCTCACCCCATCGCGATCCCCCATCTCTCCGTCTGCCTCTTTATCTCTCTATCTCTTGTTCTGCTTGTCCATCTCTATGCCCTTTCTCACCCGGTCCATTCTGTCTCTTTTGATAGCTAGCATATTTTTGTGTGTGGCGCGGCGATAGACCGGAAACAACCTCCATAAAAGCAAAGAGAGGCTGAGAGGTGGACAGCATGACCCGTTGTATTGTCTAGGACATGAGGGTCACAATGCTGTTTCAGTGTGTGTGTGTGTTTGTGTGTGTGTGTGTGTGTAGCAGGGGATGACCCAGTGGGGTAGGAGTGACAGAGGGGAAGGAGTGATGAAGTGAGGAGGACAGAGGGATAGAGTGATGTTTTGGAGGTCTAGAGGGATGGAAGTGATGGAGGACAGAGGGATGGAGTGATGGGGGGAAAGAGGGATGGAGTGATGGAGGACAGAGGGATGGAGTGATGGAGGGACAGAGGGATGGAGGGATGGCGATCTAGAGGGATGGCATGATGGAGGGACAGAGGATGGAGTGATGGAGGGACAAAGCGAATGGAGGAGCGAGGGACAGAGGGATGGAGAATGATGGAGGGACAGAGGGACAGAGCGGACAGAGGGATGGAAGTGATGGGACAGGGACAGAGGGACAGAGGGACAGAGGGACAAGAGGGACAGAGGATGAGTGACAGAGGGATGAGGATGGAAGGGACAGAGGACAGAGGAAGAGGAGACAGAGGCAGAGGGACAGAGGCATGGAGGACAGAGGGATAGGGATGGAGGGTGTGAGTGAGTAGGGACAGAGGGATGAGTATGGAGGGACAGAGGGATGGAGTGATGGAGGACAGAGAGTGGAGGGACAGAAGGGATGGAGTGATGGAGACAGAGTGATGGAGGGACAGAGGATGGAGTGATGGATGCGAGTGATGCGAGGGACGAGGTGGGATCGGAGGACAGAGGGATGAGTGATGGAGGGACAGAGTGAGGCAGGACAGAAGGGATGGAGTGATGGAGGGACAGAGGATGGAGTGATGGAGGGACAGAGGGATGATTGATGGAGGGACAGAGGGATGGAGTGATGGTGGATGGAGTGGACTGGAGGACAGAGGGATGACGCAGGCGTAACATTCCTCCTCCTCCTCTTCTTTTCAATTTCCGTGCGCTGCTACTGTAGTTGAATTGCTGTTAGAGCTATTATTATATATAATCATTATATATACATCATCATGGTGTCTATTATCATTCATGATGATTAATGTTAATGGATGACCATGTGCTGCAGGTGCTGTAACTCCAGTGACCTGGCTAGAAGGAAGCATTTTAAGTGCTTCCTGAAGAAATGATTGTGGTTTTTAATGACACGAGGAGGTGACTTTTATTTCTTTCTGGGTGAAAATATTTGCCTTGGTATGTATAGAGGAATTCTGTTGTATCTTGGCTTATATTATATCTAGGCAACTAACTATACGATACGATCCCTGTCCTTAACCGTCTCAGTGCAGGGTACAGTTAAATCAGCTCTACTTACAGCTCACAGCCTTTCCTTTCCTGTATCCATCAAAATAAGAAGTGTATTGCAGACCCCTTAGCATCCCCGTATCAGTCACCCCACAACCCCTCCTCCCTTTACACATTCTACCAGTCATTTTATGGTGGAGATTTCTCACTCTCCTCTAAAGCTCTGCATCAGTCAGAGTACAGAGGGGACCTCAACCCTTTTCCAGAGCCCACTAATCCCACATTCTTAACTAGATTACAGAGTGTCAGAGTGATCTGAGAGCCTCTCTCACCTGTCATCTATCAGGACAGCTAGACACAACTAGACTCACAACTCCCATCAAACACTACAGCACTATAGCACTCTGCCTAGAATCCTGGCTGTCAAAGAGGGGAGAAGGGGAAAGAGAGGGAGAGGGAGAGAGAGGAGAGAATGGGGCAGGAGAGGGAGGAATGGAAGGAGAGAGGGAGCGAGCAATGCAAGTTCTAGTCTGTGTCCCTTTGGACAGTGCTGTGTGTGTGTGTATGTGTACAGTAGTGTGTGTGGTGTGTGTGTGTGTGTGTGTGTGTGTGTGTGTGTGTGTGTGTGTGTGTGTGGTGTGTGTGTGTGTGTGTGTGTGTGTGTGTGTGGTGTGTGTGTGTGTTGTGTTGTGTGTGTCTGTGTTGTCTCTGGTGTTGCACATTTGGAAACAATAATATTGTTTTCATACTGGGAATGGTGGTGTGGGCATACACATACCATCCTGATTAATTTTCAGCCTGTCATATTTTATTTTTTTTCTCTGAAGATTGGGGTCCTACTCTTGACCTCTGTCTGAGTCTAGAGCCCAGGTCATGTCTCTCTCCCTTAGTTAATGGCTGTATTTCCCCAGGAGAGAAAATGAGAGATGAGTGGAGGAGACCAGGTGTTGATGTGAGTTTCATGTTGTTGTGTGTGTAAGGGATTGAAAGAGTAGCAGGGCGCTGGGCCCTGCCCCTGCTTTCCTCTATTCACTACTGTATCCTGCCTGTGTTGTGGGGCCTAAATGGCCTTTAATGAGCCACCAGTGGACCCTGCTCTTCCTGCCCCCCTCACAAACACACTCACACACACAGACACACACACTCACTGTTATCTCCTCGAACAGCGCTTCCTATTACCCCACACCTATCCTACCACCAAGCTCCTGCTCTGGCAGTTACCAACCCAGGCTCACGTCCTGATCTGAGTTTGTGACCCACAAACACCACACATCACCGTTTCTCACCCCATCGCGATCCCCCATCTCTCCGTCTGCCTCTTTATCTCTCTATCTCTTGTTCTGCTTGTCCATCTCTATGCCCTTTCTCACCCGGTCCAATTCTGCTCTCTTTGATAGCTAGCATATTTTTGTGTGTGGCGCGGCGATAAGACCGAAACAACCTCCATAAAAGCAAAGAGAGGCTGAGAGGTGGACAGCATGACCCGTTGTATTGTCTAGGACATGAGGGTCACAATGCTGTTTCAGTGTTGTGTGGTGTTTGTGTGTGTGTGTGTGTGTGTCAAAACACAGGGACGGACGGGTTAGGAGCTGAGCCCGCTAGGGTCAAACAGAAGCTCCACTTGCCTGTGACCCAGGATGAGTCCCAGGGGAATGTCATTATCTGTACTCCTGACTGGGATTGATGGGAAAATCAGAAAGGGTCATTGCAGGTCAGCTATTAGAACCCATACCTCGGGTGGTCAGAGTCACTGGCAGACGAAATAGATGGCACAGTTTTTTCCAGGAACACTCTACTGTAGAACATAAGTCAATGTCCTCACTCCCAGACAAGCTTTTTTTAAATTAAATCTGTAGGAGGTGTTACTGTTTCTGGAAAGCTGTGAAGTGTGTAAATGTATTAAACACATCCCTTAATGTGTCTTTATTTCTGAGCAACCAGCCATTCTAATTTTCCTTAATTTAACTAAGCAAGTCTGTTTTATTTACAATGACTGCCTACACCAGCCAAAACCCAGACAATGCTGGGCCAATTGTGTGCCAACTTATGGGACTCCCAATCACAGCTGGTTGTTTGGTTGCCAGGTTGATAAGTTCCTCCACCCTTTCACATTTTCATGTTTAATTTCATCACTCACCCCAGATGACCCTTGAACAAAATAATGACACAATAATGAAAGGTATGCTGAATCTAATGAAACACCTAACATTTCCCTACCTCCCCCATCTCTCCATTACCCTGACCGCAGTAGCACCAAGCTATACTCACTAGGACCTCAGTCACATACTGTACAGTAACTTGTGACAGCACAATAATGTGTGACAGTCTACTACTTAGAGGAGGCACATAAAGTTCCTCATAAAACCTCTTTCCAGTATTAATATAAACTGTGAGGAATTACGCTGCTAACCCAGCTCTAAACTATTACAAAATGTTTATGCTAACTAAACATCTCTGAAATGTCAAGGAAACTTCAAAGTTTCTCCATCAGTCTAACAGAAAGTGGGGAGTTTAAAAGGGACTATCCTCTGAAAACAAATGTCTGTTGTCAGTTGCTTGTAATGGCCTTCAGTCCTTGCCAAAGATAAATATAAATACACCAGCGTAGCTACGTTGTTAGCCATCGCAGCTAGCTAACTGCGGGCTCATTTCCCCCTAGTCTCACCTTGCACGTGCTGCTTTCCAGTGTTGTCATGACAATTAATCCTGTTTTCTCAACATTTGGCTGCTTGCAGCTGACAGAAGTTCTCAGAGGAGTTTTCAGGGTTTAGGAAAATCAAATGAAAGCGCATCAGGCTGTTTTGACAAGCTGAACTCCGCTGAGCTGTGATGGTCGTTTGGCGCTGATTGCCCTGTCCCTGGTTTGCAGGAGCCTGAGCTGCTCTGATGTGGTGAATGTACAGGACAGGTTGGGGGGGGGGGGGGGGGGGTGTTCTATGCTAAGGTCTATGCAGGTCATTTAGACATGTGTGGTGTGTGTGTTGCTCATGTTGTAGTGTTTT